>NC_067150.1:4294873-4609873 GCF_903995435.1 Acomys russatus | reverse complement strand
AAACAAAAAACAACATTTTAAAAATTCAAGGTAAAGGCTAGAGAGATGGCTTGATATTTAAGAATTCTTGCTGTACTTTCAGAGAACTAGAGTTCAGTTCCCAGCACCCACTTTTGGTGGCTCACAGCAATCTGTAAGCAACGCAAGTTCCAAGGGATCAGCACCCTCTTCTGGCTTCCACAGGTACATTCACTCACACAAGCAAGCAAATACATGAGAGAGAGAATAAGAGATAGATGATAGGTAGGTAGACAGATGATAGATAGATAGATAGATAAACAGACAGACAGACAGACAGATAGAAAGAATAATGAAGCAAAGCCAAAAGTTGCAGGGTCTTTCAAGGGGGGTTATAAAATTATGACAGAGCCAGGTGTGGTAGTGCATGCCTTTAATCCAGTACTTGGGAGGCAGAGGCAGGTATATCTCTGAGTTTGAGGCCAACCTGGTCTACATAGTAAGCTGTAGGCAAACCAAAACTAGATAGTAAGACCTTGTCTTTAAAAAAAAAAAAAAAAAAACCCGTACCTTTCACTGCTGGAGAAGCTCCACGCCTTAGCCCGTAGTGGCTTTATCTGTCACCTTGTGTTCTGTCTGGCATCTTCCTTGCCACCTTTCTTACTGTGGCAGTTACAGCAAACTTCATTATTCCCCCAAACAAAACCCGTTGTTCCTTACGCCTGTGCCTGTTCAGTGTTGGAAAGGCCTCCCCACACCACCCTTAATCTGCTAGCAATTCAGTCACTGTTTTAAGCCCTGTGAGGTTGAACTTCTTCCAGTTTTTTTTTCTAATGGTCATCTCTATCCTTACTCCAAACAAATCTGTATTCTATACCATAAACTGAACTTCTTTGTAGGTGTGTGTCTTCTAGGTCAGGAATTTCTGGAAAGGTCACATTGTCATTTCTGTACTCTGAGCAAGTAAAATAGGATGGACGCATAATGGCAGACCCAAACAATGGATAAATGAGAAAACAGGCACTCTTCTGTATTAAATATAGAAAAGGAGATAATATCGTCTGTAGATTATATGGGAAATACAGCTTTAAAATAAGCTGTATTATAGTTGTCGATGTGCTGAGGGAAATTGGGTAACATTCGGAAGATAGAGTCATCTGAGAAACTGACATTTGGGCAGACCTGAATGCAGTAAGATAGACAGCTAGCTTAGTGGTGGTGTGGAACAGGGCTCATTCACACAGGACATGAGAGCAAAGGACCAGACTCAGGAGCAGGCTCAGGCCTTGCGGAGCCCTCCATATGTCCTAGTTAAGAGAAAGTAGCACACGCTTAGAGAGAGCCTGGTAAAAGAGCTTTTGCAAGAATCAGTGAGTTCATGGTTGGGATCTAGTTAATAAAAGCAGTGGTAAAAGCAGGCAATAATGAATATATTTTGAATTTTTATTTTCTAATAAATTGGCTGGGACATACAGGGTGGAAAGAAGAAAAGAAGGATGATTCCATAGGTGTCTGGTCAGTTAGCTATGTGAATGTGCAAACCGTGACTGAGATGGGCTATATGAGAGCCAAAAGGTAGCTGTTTCTGAAAGCACTTCTTGTTGGCGTACTTTTAAAATCTTTTTTTATCTTGGGTTCCTTAAATCTCTTTCTCCCTTTTCCACCCCAATCCCAACACCTAACCGCAGGTAGGAGAGAAGGAAGGTTAGTGGGAAGGAGGGACGTAGTTTTCCTTAGCTACTTCCTGCTCTTCAGGGCCATCGGGTTCTTGGGGCAAGTCCAGTCCTCATTTCAGGGTGTCTCGGACTTCTCGTCACACGGCGTCAACAGCAACCAGGAGCAGCAGAGGCAGCTGCCTGCTTCTTTCTCAGAGCTTACAGTCTCTCTCTCTGGGTCTGGCATTTATTCCCCCTGGCAAAGACCACGCTCCCTCACAAGGTAGTTCCCAGCTGACAAAGATCACACGCCCTCAAAGGCACTTATCAGCTGTGGACAAACTGGAGCAGCCCCTATACCCCACCCCTGAGATTAAAACAAAAACATGATTGCACATAAACCAAACTTCCACAACAGTCCTTACATTTTGATTTTCCTTTTAGCTGTCTCGTGGTGACTTGGCTAGTTATTTCGTTCAACACATCTGTCTGGAATAGACTGGGGCATTGTCAGTGTACCCTTGAGGTTTACAGCCAAGAGCCTGGGTGAGCTGACCTGAAGGGAGAGTGTAGAGTTGGGAAGGGAGAAACTGGCTGGGACTAGAGAAGAGCACTACCACATCCCACTTCTAGTGTGCTTTCTTGCATGGCGAGACCCCTAGCACTGTAAACAGCTAAAGAATTAATAGTGAGCACAACAAAACTGTAAGATGTGAAATCAATATACAAAAAAAAAAAAAAAAATGTGGTGTTAGTAACTTAACCTGAAACAGAATGGTAGCAGCATCCCACCTTAGTATCCATCAAAAAAAAAAAAAAAAAAAAAAAAAACTAGGAATACGTTTAACCAAAGAGGTAATACAGTACAGTAAAAATGAAAAGGCATTAATAAAAAATTGAAAACAAAAATATTGAAAGATATCCTGTGTGAAACGATATCACAGAGTGGCATAGTAAATATTACTGTACAGAACTTAAGATCTTCCTCAGTGTTTGTCCTAACTCATATTTGGAGACAAGTAAAATTAAGCAGATCTCTGAGAATGCTATGCCTGAGTAAAATATTCAGGACAAAAGTAACTCACAACAGGCTAAAAGGGGCTGACTAGATGGCTCAGTAGATAGAGGCAGTCTGAGCTTCATTCCAGGACTCACGTGGTGTGGGGGAGGTAAAAGGCAACAGCAGTGTGTCCCTAAGCCATTCTGACAACACAATGCAGTGACAGTCTAACAAATGTAAATACAGCGATGCAGTGCCCTTCATGAGCAGTTGTAAGTCATGTAAGCTGCTGTTAAGCTGTGTCTGAGTTTTGGGGGGGGAGGGGTTGTTTGGGTGGGTGGGTTTGGGGTGGGTTTTTTGTTTTTGTTTGGTTTTTTGTTTTTGTTTTAAGAGTATTAATGTAATGTACTGCCCTCTAGGGGTGACAAAAATGTATACATTCCTGTCAAACAACACTGCTAAGTTTGACTCAGTTTGCTTAAGTTTGGTCTGATAGTTGAATACACAAGGTTTTTATTTAATTATTTTTCACTGTGTGCTTTCATTGAACATCGCACTCTGTTACACAGGATTGTTTCACATGAGCACACACTGAGCGTGCCTGCCCCCATGTTTCCCATCCACTCTGTGTCCTACCTCTTTCCACGCCCGTTGGTCCGTTTCCCTTCCAACTGCCTTTGTGCCCTTACTTCATAAATGTCCCAATCAAACTGTACTTAAGAGAGTTTCCAGACACTGAGAGCAATTAAATACACACTCTGGGCTGGAGATGTACTTGCGTAGCATGCACAAGGCCCTGAGCTTGATACAACAGCAACCAAAACATGAATAAAAACACATTCTGCAACTGTGCTAAGAAGAATGAAGAAAGTAGACATCCTTGCTTAAAGTCCTTGTTATTGCTTGTCTCAAAAAAAAAAAAAAAAAGGAAAGGAAAAAAAAACCAAAGAAAAATTCTAATTGGAAATTAGAAACAACTGGAAGTTTGTCTGTCTGTTTGTCTGTCTGTCTGCTTAATAAGATTGCAACAAAGCCAGGGGTGGTCATGCATGTCTTTAATCCCAGCAGTTGGTAGGTAGAAGCAGGCAGATCTCTGAATACAAGGCCAGCCTAGTCTACAAAGTTAGTTCCACGACAGCCAGGGCCATATAAAGAAACCTTGTTTTCAAAAAACATTTATATATATATATATGTTGTGTGTGTGTGTACATACACATATATACATCTATATGCACATACGCACATATATATATACATGTGGACATACATAAATATATGTGCATATATACATAGATATATATGGTCCTGGTGGAGCATACCTGTAATCCTGGCTCTCAGGCCAATTGTCCGTTCAAATCCAGCTGTACAGTGAGTTCAAGGCCAGCCTGATCTACATGAGATCTTGTCTCAAAAAACTAAAGAAGGGCATCAGGATGGCTGAGTGCCTCAAGACCCTTGCTGCCAAGCCTGACAGCCTGATCTACATCCCTGCACAGACATCCACACTGAATAAAGTGCAATCAAATACTAGCTAAATGTTTTATTAAAAATAATAAGAGTAAATACTCAAGAAAATTTAACACATCTACAGAAAAAGTTGATACAGATATTCATAGGGATATAAATTATCATAATAATTCATAAGTTTATAAATCAATGAGTACATAAATAAAATATTGTATGGGCCAGAAAGATGGCTAAGTGGGTAAAGGCACTTATGCCAGGCTTGATAATCTGAATTTCATGCTCTGGACCACATGGTGGAAGGAGAGAACTGACTCCCACATGTTGTCCTCTGAAAGACACACACATACACACACACACACACACACACACACACACACACACACTAAATAAATGTGAACAAAGTTTAATCTGTCTTATCCAACTGTGATACAAAGGATAACCTGATACAAAGTGGATGAATCATTAAATTATTGTGGTAAGTGAAAAGAGTCAGACCTGACCTAAAAGGCCATGTACAGCATGAAGACATTCATCTGAAAATGGGTGAGCAGTTGCCGAGGCTATGAGGATGAAACAGGAAATTCATGCAAATAGGTATGGTCCTTCTAGTTGGTTATGCAAACATTCTCCAATAAAACTGAAGGGTTTGGAGAGTCTGTGAGTGCTTTAAAAGCCACTGGATTATGTAACTTAGAAGTGTTGTGGTAATTGAACTACATTTCAATACATCTGTCATTTAAAAAAAAAAAATGAGGTTAAGAGCACTGGCTGCTCTTCCAAAGGTCTTGAGTTTAATTCCTAGCAACTACATGGCAGGTCACACCGTCTATAATGAAAATTGGTGCCCTCTTCTGGTGTGCAGATGTACACGCAGGCAGAATATACATAGTAAATAAATAAATACTTTTTTAGAATTAGAGCCAGTCAGTGGTGGTGCAGAGACAGGCAGATCTCTGAGGCCAGCCTGGTGAATTCCAGGACGACAGCTGGGGTTGCACAGAGAAACCCTGTCTTGAAAAAAATAATTAGAACCACAAAAAATGTAGAGGAGGAAGAGGAAGAGGGAGAAGAGAAGGAGGAAGAGGAAAGAAAGAAAGAAGAAAAAGAAGTAATAAGATCTGTAGGAACAAAGAAAAAAGTAAAAGTAGAAAAGAAGCAGAAGAAAAATAATTTAAGAAAGTGTTTTTGTATTATAAATTAATCAGCGAGGCAAGCCAGCTCACCCCTCCAGTCCCAGCATTCAGGAAACGGAAGCAGAAGACTCGGGACCTGAACTCCATTCTATTTTACACACCAGTTGCTAATAATATTGGTCTTTTTTAAGTGAATGTATATCTCTAAAGGCCAGATATCAACCCAGGCATGGTGGCACATATCTGTAATTCCACTTCTTGGATGCTAAGGTAGGAAGGTATTTGAGGCCATCCTGAGCTACACAGGAAGTTAGAGGCCAGCCTGGACTGTGGACTGTGAGTCGGCCTCAAAACACACACTGAGACACACACACACACACACACACACACACGTTAATACTATGGGTTAGAATGTAAGGCTATTAGAAAAGATATTTCGTCAACAAAAATAATAAAAGGGATTTTTTTTTTTTTTAAGAAATCACAAGTTTAGCAGGAACGTGCAATAATCTTAGGAGAATCTGGTTGGTGTCCCCTAATGCCAACTAGTCATCCTTTGTTCAGATTGCCTTCCAAACATGCATAGTGCCTGAAGTGGGGCTTTGACATTCTCACCGGAGTGGCCTGGGAAGGTGTGCCCAGCCAGGAAGCTGGAGCCCAACAGACAGGCCTCGGCCTGAGACGAGCGAGCGAGCGAGCGAGCGAGCGAGCAAGTGGAGCAGGAGCCAAAAAGTCTCATTCCCGGTGGGGAGAGGGGGGAGGGGGGGAAGGGAGAGGGGGGCCGGAGGAGGGGGGGACTCTGCCTCTTCCATGGGTCCACCTCGGTGTTTTCCAGTTCACTTTCACAGAAAAAAAAAAAAAAAAAAAAAGTTAGAAATCAGAGATTTTATTGAAAATGTTAGTTTTTAAATCAGACAAAACAGAAGGTAACCGTCTCCTGGAAAGGGAGACCCTCACAGAGCCTCACCTCCCTACGCAGTCTGTCAGAGCAGTTCTTAAATGGTTCTTGTAAGTGATACTGATTGTAAAATTGATTTCTTTTTTAATTGTGACGATGTTTGTGTGTCTGTACATGAGTGCAGGTGTGCTCGGAGGCACAGGTGTGTCAGAGCCTCTGGTGCTGAAGCAGGCGGTGTGAGCGGTCTGGTGTGTGTCCTAGAAGCTCAGTCCTGGGCCAGGGACAGAGCTCAGGCCAGTGGCCAGCTAGTTCTCAACTCCCACGTAGGGTGGTTCACAACTGCCCGTGGCCCCCAGCTCCAGGGGACTGCGCCCTCTCCTGGCCCCCACAGGTACACATGCAAACATTGTATACTCTCACACAGACAGGCATAAATGAAAATAAAAGCCTTTTATTTACAAAACAAAAAGGACTTTCATGTCCTCTGTAGGCCTGGCATGGTTTTTGTCCTGGATCAGGACTTAAACACTTGCATTTCAAAGTGCCATGCCTCCACCAAGTCGCTGGCCTGGATCTGTCATGGAGGAGGAACTTGTTACACACAAGGTACCAGGTGGCACGTTCATGATGACGATGATGGCAGTATAATACTAGTTTATATTTTTAAGCATATACTATTTTACCATTCTAAATATTTCTGGAGCTTTTTCGTTGAATTCTCTAAAAAATACTTTTGGGGCTGGAGAGATGGGGCCTGCTCTTCCAAAGGTCCTGAGTTCAATTCCCAGCAACCACATGATGGCTCAAACCATCTAAAATGATGGTGCCCTCTTCTGGCCTGCAAGTGTTACATGCAGGCAGAATACTGTATACTAAATAAATCTTTAAAAAAATAAAAATACTTTTGTAGATGCAAAGCCTAGAGGTGCTGGTCCTGGCGACAGCATTCATCTTTGCATCTAATATAAAACAATACAGACAACAGCTGCAAAGAGAGCATCGACTTGCCACAGTGGGCCGGTACCCATGGAGGGTGAGGGTAGCACTAGGGGAAGAAGAGGAAGGGCCTGGGAGCTGGCTGTAAAGTGATTAAATAAATAAAGGAGGGGAAAAAAGCATCACCCAGATATTGAACATTTTTTATTTCTCTCTAGCTCTCTGTTTCTGTGTGTCTCTTTGTGTATCCCTCCTTCCCTCCCTCCCTCCCTTCCTTCCTCCCTCCCTCTCTCTCTCCCTCCCTCCCACATCTGTGTGTGTGCGTGTGTGTGTGTGTGTGTGTGTGTGTGTGTGTGTGTGTGTGTGTGTGTCTTGTCCTACACTTTCCTTAGCAGCAATGTGGAGGTGGAGGACAGCCTGTGGAGTCCTCTCTCTCCTTTCCCCCTTCACATGAGCCTGAGGGAATGAACTGTTTGTGCAGGAAACGCACCACCTGCTGAGCCGTCTCTCTGCCTCAAGAGATCATCCTGGGGGATCACTAGCCCTGGGATGTCCCCACTGTAACTGTTCTCTCTCTCTCTCTCTCTCTCTCTCTCTCTCTCTCTCTCTCTCTCTCTCTCTCTCTCTCTCTCTCACACACACACACACACACACACACACACACACACACACACTGTACTGCCTCTTGACTTCACTTGGGCAGCTAAAAATATGCTTCATGTCCAGCTTTGTTTATCTGAGATAGATAACAAATGCTAAGCAGAGACACACTAGCTTCTCTGGGATGCCGGCGTCTGTTCGAATACTGACTGGATTTGGAAGGATGCCTAGAGTTGAAAGCAATCATGTCTATCCATCTGCAGGCACTTCAAGAACTGCCCAGAGCTCGGGATAATTTCCCATTGGATAAACCAGGAAAAGACTGATTTTCCTTGTCTCTGGAAACCTTTGTGTCTGTTTCACTCTGGATTTTAACTCAGCTGATCAGGCACTTTACTCAAGCAAAGTAAAAAAAAGCCCAGATGTAGACCGATCCTTGTGTGTGTGTCTGTCTGTGTCTGTGTGTCTGTGTGTGTATCTGTGTGTGTCTGTGTGTGTATCTGTGTGTGTCTGTGTGTGTATCTGTGTGTGTCTGTGTGTGTGTGTGCCTGTGTGTGTCTCTGTCTGTGTCTGTCTGTCTATATCTGTTGTGTGTGTGTGTCTGTGTATGTCTCTGTGTGTGTCTGTGTATCTGTGTGTGTCTGTGTGTGTGTCTGTGTGTCTGTATGTGTGTCTGTGTGTGTGTGTGTGTGTCTGTGTCTGTGTCTTTGTGTGTCTGTATGTGTGCCTATGTGTGTGTCTGTGTGTGTCTGTGTGTGTGCGTGTCTGTGTGTGTGTGTGTGATTTTTGTCATCCTTATCACCTAGTCACGGTCCTTTCCTTATTTGTCTGCCAGGGAGTCTGTTAAACTCCTAGTCTCTCTCATCCTTCCCTCTCAGAGGTCACCTTCACTCTTCTCAGGTCTTAACTACCTTGAACTGTTGGAGAGGCAGCAGTCCTAGTGCCTCAGAGGAGGGGCCGTCTAAGGAGCCACCCCAAACCTTAACTGATGGCGATGATTCAGAGCAGAAGACAGCCATTTGAGATGGTGCATGGCTCTGTAGCATCTTGGTGAGTCAGTGATCCTCAAAAGAAGTACTTGGACAAGATGCCACATTGATGCCATCTTCAGAAGACAAGCCCCCAAAATGATACCATCTAGGGATCTTGGTTGGGTTTGTTTTCTCTGCCAGTTAAAAAATTAAAAGGCAGGAAAAATCTAAATATAAGAGGCAGCAGCGGGGCTGGAGAGATGGCTCAGTGCCACCTGCTCTTCCAGAGGTCATGAGTTCAATTCCCAGCAACCACATGGTGGCTCACAACCATCTATAATGTAATCTGATACCCTCTTCTGCAGATAAAGCACTCATATACAATAAATAAAAATAAAATAAAAAAAAAAAAGGCAGCAGCAAAGGAATGTCAAGCACCAAGACAGAAGCAGACAGAATGGGCAGTTGACGAAAGGTGTTTGTTGGGCATCATGAACTGCGCACACAGCAGGCACGTGGAGAAAAGCAGAGGGAGACGGAAAGCAGAAAAGTCTGTCTCTCTGGTTTTTGCATTTGTTTCGCTTCCCAGGGACGATGGTTGCAGTGTCTGCGTCCAGACCCTTTAAGTTGGACGTCGCCCTGGCTCCCGAAGTTCAGTTTCTGTTTTAGTGGGTTTTGTTTCGGTGGTCCTATGGTCTGGTGAGAAAACCACCACCTCAGTGTGTTAGTTGGGGTGGGCAGGGAGTTCACGCCTAAGAAGCAAACTGTGCAAGAATGGAGGGGAGTCGGTCTGTGAGCTTTGAAGCTTAAACTGAAGTTCTTTAATTGTGTTGCTTTGTTGTCGTTAATATATGTAAGATGAAGTCTTCAATGCGTTGATTTCTTCAAGGGTGTACTTCTGCACTCTGGATCTCTCCAGGATAAACTACTGTGGTAAACAATCAACATATAATTTTTTTTGTTATATATATATAGTAGAGCACAGTTGAGGAAGATACCCAACATCAACCTCCAGACTCCACACTAATATTCATACACAAGAACTTGCACATATACACAAACACACATTGATATTGCTTCCAGTTTGGAGCACTTGGGAACAAAATTGCCAACCAAGACTTTCAGTATAAATCACTAGCTAGTGTCCTCTAAAGAAACAGTGTTAGCTTTTCATCCAGTCCCTTTGAGCAGCTTTTTTCTTTATATGGTTTGTGGTTTGGGGCCTTTCCTAAGAAATTTTGCTAACTCAGCAAATATTTTTCTCCCATTTTTATATAAGTTTCATAATTTTAGATTTTGCAATTAAGTCTAGTTCATTTTAAGTTTGCTTTGTATATGTTACAGTATGATTCAAAGTCATCTATTACTTACGTTTAATCATTCCATTTGTTTGAAAAGGCATCTTTTTTCCCATTGAACTGCCTAGCACTTACATTTAAGTCTATGGTCCAATAAAACACTTTAACCAGAGACCTTTAACAGGGTCATGTACCTGTGGTAAGGAGAAATTATAATAAAAACAAAAGTAGGGGGCTGGAGTCGGGCAGTGGTGGCGCATGCCTTTAATCCCAGCACTCAGGAGGCAGAGACAGGCAGATCTCTGTGAGTGTGAGGCCAGCCTGGTCTACAAAGTGAGTCCAGGACAGCCAAGGCTACACAGAGAAACCCTGTCTTGAAAAAACAAAACAAAACAAAAAGTAGGGGGCTAGAGAGATGGCTCAGAGGTTAAGAGCACTGGCTGCTCTTGCAAAGGTCCTTAGTTCAATTCCCAGCAACCACATGGTGACTCACAACCATCTATAATGAGATCTGGTGCCCTCTTCTGGCCTGCAGGCATATATGCAGACAGAACACTGTATACATTATAAGTAAATAAATAAATCTTTTTTATTTTTAATGTAAAAGAGAAATCCCAGCACTCAGGAGGCTGAGGCAGAGAGATTGCCAAGAATTCAAGGTAAGCCTGGTGTATGATGGCGGACGTGGGGAGAGTATTGTATGGCTCAACTGATGAAGGCATTTTGCCACCAAGCTTGACCTGAGTTCCATTCCTAGAACCCGTTCAGTAGAGGGAAAGCCAGTCCCTAAAAGTTGTCCCTCTGACCTCCACATGTGAGTGCACTACACACACACACACACACACACACACACACACACACACACACACACCATATGTAATCAAATATTTTCAAAAAGAAAACAAAAACCTGAGAGCTAATATAGACGGTAGTCCAGGTGAGAAATGATGGAAGGCTGGACCAGTTGGTAAGGAGAGTAATGATGCGACTTTTTTAAATTGGCATTTCCCTAATGACTGAAGTGTTAGCTCTTGTTGTGTTCTGTTTTCCTTCCATTTATCCTCTAGGGTAAGTGTCTTTTCAAACCACTAAGCCACTCTTCCTCACCTTTCTTCTTGACATCTGGATCTAATGTAAAATGGTGGGTCAACAGGATCTCATCATGGCTTTGTGGCTTAATGTCTAATGATGGTGATCTTGTTGGTATACTTACTTCCCAAGCATTTTACATCTTCAGAGATGCATCTGTTCCAATCATGTATCCTTTTTTTTAACAGTTTAGCGCTATGATCCTTTTGGGGATCTAAAACATTATGACAAGATCTTTTTTTATTAATTTATTCATATTACATCTCAATTGCTATCCCATCCCTTGTATCCTCCCATTCCTTCCTCCCTCCCATTTTCCCCTTACTCCCCTCCCCTATGACTATGACTGAGGGGGACCTCCCCTCCCCCCCCCGTATATGCTCATAGGCTATCAAGTCTATTCTTGGTAGCCTGCTGTCCTTCCTCTGAGTGCCACCAGGCCTCCCCATTCAGGGGACATGGTCAAATATGGGGCACCAGAGTTCATGTGAAAGTCAGAGCCCATTCTCCACTCAACTGTGGAGAATGCCCTGTCCATTGGCTAGATCTGCGTAGAGGTTCGATGTTTACTGCATGTATTGTCCTTGGCTGGTGCCATAGTTTGAACAGGACCCCTGGGCCCAGATCCACCCATCATAATATTCTTCTTCTAGGTTTCTAGGACTCTCTTGATCCTTCTATTTCCCCATTCCCCGATGCTTCTCTCACCTAAAGTCCCAGTAGGATGTCTTCCCCTCTGTCCCACTTTCCTGGTAAGTGAAGACTTTCATGGGACATGCCCCTTGGGCTAGTGCATGACAAGATCTTTTATCAGGGATCTGCAGCTGCTCTGAGCAGAAAGACGACTGTGAAATAAATGTAGAATGAGAGCTGGCTTAGTCAGAGCATCCTCAAGTAGGAAAACCCAGAGCTTGTCCTAGGTCAGAGTGGGAGAAGACAGGGAAAGGGAGCAGGCTTGGAATGTTCTAGAAAAGCTTATAGAAACTGCACAAGGAAAAGATAGGAATCTAGATAATTAGGGGGAGTGGGAGGTTTTTTGTTTGTTTGGTTGTTGGTTGGTTTGGTTTGATTTGATTTTTTGGTTGGTTGGTTGATTTGGTTTGGTTTTTGTTTTTCAAGACAGGGTTTCTCTGTGTAGCCTTGGCTGTCCTGGACTCACTTTGTAGACCAGGCTGGCCTCACACTCACAGCAATCTTCCTGTCTCTGCCTCCTGAGTGCTGGGATTAAAGGCATGCACCACCATGCTCACCTTTTTTTTTTTTTTTCCCATTTTTTATGTACTTACTTATTAATTTCTTCAAATTACTTTTTGTCCTGTGTGCATGAGTGTGGACATGTATGAGCACTTATGTTATGGCACACGTGTGGTGATCAGCGCATCAGGAGCCCTTCTCTGCTAAGCCCTTGCACCAGCCCTATACATGTACATATGGAGACAGCTTCTTACTGCATAGCTCTGATTGACCTATGTAGATCAGACTGGCCTTAAACTTGTGGTAATCCTCCTGCTTCTGCCTCCCAAATGTGTAATTATAGGTGTAATTACAACCCATCCAGCGTCTCCTGCCTCCGTCTCCTAATTACTTGGATTATAAGTGTGAGCCACTATGGCTAGCTTTTTGGGTTTTGGTTCGGTTTGGTTTGGAGACATGGTCTTGCTAAACAGCCCAGGCTCCATAATTCTTATATTTTTGGACTCACACTGTAAAGCATGTGAAGGACTGGAGAAGTGGTGGGGACTCAGGAGCGAGCGGAAGTTAGCTAATGCTGCCGGTGTGAACAGGCGCTGGCTAGACACCATGCCAGATCCTAAGAAGGTAATGGCAGATATAAGTCCCAGGCTTGAAAAAATGAGCCAATCGATGGTGTCTTGCCTACTTTTCTATTGCTATGAAGAGACACCATGATCAAGACAATTTACAAAAGAGTTCTGGGGCCTCCCAGTTCCAGAGGTTAGAGTCTGTGATCATGGTGCGGAGCTTGGCAACAGGCAGGCATGGCGCGGGAGCAGCAGCTGAGAGCCGACATCCTGGTCCACAGGTACAAGGGAGAAAAACAGCTGGCTGGGGGTGCTGCGGGCTTCTGAAACCTCCTCATCTGCTCTCCCTGGGTTCTAGTTTACTGGCTCCCTGCAGTAGAGGGGCATGTGAGGGGCAGCTAATTCAAAGGAGAGCACCAGGGACTGGTTCTCTACAGAAGCGACACGGTCAAGCCGGAGAAACAGACATTACAGCAGGGAAAACAGGCCTGTGGTGACTCAACACAGAGCTAATACTAATCCTGAATTCGTCCCTCAAGCTGTGTGCTGCTCGGATCCTCTAGGCCAGACATCTGAAGTGCTCCGGCCCTGTCACTGCGCAGAAACAGAAGGGCCATCTCTTTGCTCCAGAGCTCTCAGTTCGAGAAATGAAAGAAGCCAGTGTTATCAGAGTTCAGAGAACAAGCGAGACAGTGTGACAGGAGCCGGCATGAAGAGGTAGAGAGAGACCGGAGTACTAATGGCCTGGCAGAATTTCAGGATTCTATTATACCCAGCAGGCGTGAAAGCTCATTCCTGTAACCCCATCACTCAGGGACAGAGGCAGGGAATTGCCACAAGTTCAAAGCCAGTCTGGGCTACAAAGCAAGATCCTACCTCAAAAAACCAAACCAACAAATAAACAAAAAAACCCACCAGGACGTGGTTGAATGGCTCGGGGTTGCTGTTGCTGTTTGTTTTGGGGGCAGGAGAATGTTCTGGGGACTGAACCCAGGGTCTCGTGCCTGCTAAGCACAAACTACACTCATATAGTGAGCCACACCCAAGGCCACAGGTTATTATTTAAGAGATTGTCCCCTCTGTCACGTGCCTGCCGTCTCCTTGCTGTCCTTCCTATCAGTTCTCAGAAGGCCACTCCAGCTAATTGCAGGCCAGCACATGAGGCCAGCACATGAGGTTTCTTTACAAATGTGACTCAATAAACAACAATGCCTAGCACTTGAGTGCCTACTGTAAGCTAAGACTAGTCTAAGCACAAGCTACATATTATCAACTCATGAACCCTCAGAACATATCATCTCAATTATTAGCTGGCTGGCTTAGGGCCAATGGATTTAGTTAGACCACAGGAGCCTGGATACACCCAAGCATCTTAAGAAATCTGTGTGGACAGAAGGGGACAGTGAGGAAGTGACAGGTGAGGAAACAAATAATAAAATACAGCTTCCTATGCCTTATGCTCTTTGCCACACAAAGATTTAAAATAGCACTGGCACCGGGGCACTGGTGCTGCACGCCTTTAATCCCAGCACTTGGGAGGCAGAGGCAGGTAGATCTCTGTGAATTTGAGGCTAGCCTGGTCTATAGAACTAGTCTGAGACAGACAAGGCTACCCCCAGAGAAACTCTGAGGGGGAAAAAAAGGAAAAACTGGCATTGACAGTGAGCTACAAGCTAAGAAATACAGAGACCTGAAACCTCTAATTGGGTCTATTGCCAAAAAGATGGACAAACACATGTGGCCATCTCTAGGACCCTACATGGGCTTGTTTGACAGAGCCATTGTGCTTTCTGGAAAGCTTTTTATTTTAAAACATAACAATCTCTCAAATACATCAGCAAAAGCCCTTCCCTTTCTGGAAAAAAATACATATATAGCTATTTAAAAATCTCAAGAATGTGTTATCTGGGATCTACAAAAAGACTTGTCTGGTTGGCTTCTCCCAACCTGCCCTGAGGTGGCCTGACGTTGCAACACACAAATGGAACAGACTCACCTGTGGCCTGAAAGCAGCTGCACCTCCTGGACTGGGAATAGAGATAAACATCAAACGTACAGGAGGCCCCTGGGGAACAGTCACCACCTGAGCATGGAGCGATGGCGACAGCTCCAAATGAGAAAACAACACCTGGCGTTTTGGAGGATGAGGAGCGATGGGAGAGGTGTGTGCTTAGGCACCTGTCACTGTTGACATGACAGGGCTTTAAGCAAATGCAGTTTTAACCAGCAGCAATGGGTCCAGGGCTGGGGATATAGCTTAGCTGGTGGAGGCTTGGCAGTTTGCAATCAGGAGATGAAGACAGGAGGAGCAGGAATTTAAGGCTATCCTCAGCTAACAATAAATCCAATGCCAGCCTGGGCTATGTGAGACCTTGTCAAAAAAACAAAAAGCCAACCAGCCAAACAAACAAAGAATCAAACAGAAAACCCACAAAAGCGAACATCGTGAACCAGTTTGTCCTTGTTGGTCTGGCTTTGACGACTGTCCTCGTCAGCGTTGGAAGGCTCAGGCCTGGGGTTAACACTGCTGGCTGGTCAAGAACCTTTAGGAAGTGGAGTTTGAAAAGAAGGAGACGCTGGGAAGCTTGCCCTCAAAGTAAGTTGTGGAAGCCAGGCCTCGTGCTTTTTGCTTCCTGGATGAGGGGACAAATACCAAGCTCTGCCACAGGCCTGCCTCATCAGGACTTCGAGGCCATGGAGTCACTTGCTCTTAATTTGCAACCAAAAAAAAAAAAAAATCTTTAAGCCCAATCACCTTTCTTCTTTCTCAGTTAGCCAAGGCATTTTCTTCCTTTTATTGAAAGTAGATTTTTAGCTGGGCATGGTGCCACCCGCCTTTAATCCCAGCACTCAGGAGGCAGAGGCAGGTGGATCGCTGTGAGTTCCAAGCCAGCCTGGTCTACAAAGTGAGTCCAGGACAGCCAAAGCTACACAGAGAAACCCTGTGTTGAAAAAACAAAACAAATAAGTAGTTTTTTTTTTCTACTCACATAATATGTCCTAGTCTCTATCTCCGCCCCAGCTCCTTCCCGCCTTCCCTCCCAGCTGGAACCGCCCACTTTCTGTCTCTTGTTAGAAAACAAACAGGCTTTTATGGGCTTATAATATAATATAATATATGATATGATATATGATAGAACAACTAATATTATACGAGAATTGGACTAAACAAACAGAAGAAAAAAGCCCAAGTGAAGGCACAGAAAAAGAGACTCACTTGTTTGCATACTCAGGAAACCCAGAAAAACACTAAGCTGATGCCTGGCATGGTGGCACATGCCTTTAATCTCAGTACTTGGGAGGCAGAGGTAGGCAGATCACTGTGAGTTCGAGGCCAGCCTGGTCCACAATGTGAGTTCAGGACAACCAGGATAACACAAAGAAACCCTGTCTCCAAAAACAAAAACAAACAAACAAAAAACTACTAAACTGGAAGCTAAAGAATCTGTAGGGTAAAAGAGAGGTAAAGTAGGGTAAAAAGATATATATTTGAAAAGAGAGAAGAAAGAAAACATATATAGATATATATATTTTTTTTTAATCTAAAAAAGGAAAAGCCCTGACATGACATTGTGAGACAAGGAACCTCCATAGATGCCACTGAGTCCATTTCCTGTTGTTTATCTGCTGTTGGGCATGCAGCCTGGAGGAATCTAAATTTTCATTTGCTTTGTTTTTCTTTTTTTTTTTTTTTTTTTTTGGTTTTTCGAGACAGGGTTTCTCTGTGTAGCCTTGGCCATCCTGGACTCACTTTGTAGACCAGACTGGCCTCGAACTCACAGCGATCCGCCTGCCTCTGCCTCCCTGAGTGCTGGGATTAAAGGCGTGTGCCACCACGTCCGGCCTTGCTTTGTTTTCTTTGATTGTTTGTTTTGTTTTTTCAAGACAGAGTCTCTCTGTGTAGCCTTGGCTGTCCTGGACTTGCTTTGTAGAACAGGCTGAGCTCGAACTCACAGTGATCTGCCTGCCTCTGCCTTCTGAGTGCTGGGATTAAGGGCTTGCACCACCACCACCCGGTTTAAATTTTCATTTGCAATGGTTACCAATGACCAATCCATGGTTCTGTATCAAGCCTAGCAAGCAAGCTCCAGCCTTTAACCGAGGACTTAGGGTGTAGATGGAGGATCAGAAATTCAGACATCCTCAAAGGCTAGCCTGGAAGACAAAAGACCCTGCCTCAAAGGAAAGAAGAAAGCACTGGGGCAGGCAAGATGGCTCACCCATAAAGGCACTTGCTGCCAAGCATGGAGGCCCGAGTTTGATTCTCATGTGATTTAAGGAGAGAGTCTATTCCCAAAAGTTGTTTTCTGACTTTCACTCATGCATGTCCTCAATGTCTGTCTGTCTGTCTGTCTGTCTGTCTGTCTGTCTCTCTCTCTCTCTCTCTCTCTCTCTCTCTCTCTCTCTCTCTCTCTCTCTCTCTCAGAAAGTCATTGTTTTGCTGGGCAGTGGTGGCACACGCCTTTAATCCCAGCACTCGGGTGGCAGAGGCAGGTGGATCTTTGTGAGTCCGAGGCCAGCCTGGTCTACAAAGTGAGTCCAGGACAGTCAAGGCTACACAGCCAAAAAAATAAAAAAAGAAAGAAAGTCATTGTTCCAGTAAAGCCTTAATTCTACTCAACAATTTCCCTAAGACTCGACTGCCTGACTCTGTCTTTCACCCTCTCCAGCATGTGGAGCAATGATGGAGTCCCTTGCCCTGCCTGAGCTATACATCTCTGGACCAGCTCCTCCCAAAGAGCTGAACATTTATATAAGTAGGAAACTGGGGATCTTGCTTTATATCATTTTTTTAAAACCATATTTAAACAAATGTAAACCAAAAGCTGCGATCCTGCAGTTAAATCTAATTCTTCTAGAAAGCAAACAAAAGCCACCATAAGCTGTTCTACCCAGGCATTAGGTTGCCAGAGCTGCTTTGCTTGACAGCTCTGCGGAGCTTGACTGTGAAAGGAAGCCAGCATTCCTGTCAAGGAAGAGACAGGTTCCAGCCCTTACTTGTTTATGTCTTCCGGGGGCCCTAACCCCTCCCAGGATATTTGTCTTCCAGAAACTGAAAGCAATCAGGTTTCACCCCATCTTTTACCCACAAACACATTCCATCATGAACAGGCTGGGGCTGCACTAGACAAAACCGAATAGACAAGAGTGTCGACGCTCTGCTCGTCCTGCAGCAGACATCACGCTCTGTCAGAAACACGCTCACGTGCGCACAGTGAGGAAACAGACTTAGAAACTGTCAGGCAGGCAGATGTGCTGAACCCTAAAATCAGTGATTTGACTACAAAGCCTCTAAAGTGAATTTATACTTAATGCATTACCTACAGAGTTACCATGAAAACTTTTAAAGTCGGGCCCCAGACATGGGTCAGCGGGTAAAGGTATGAACACCTGAGTTTAGTCCCTGAAATCTGGTAAAGGCGGAAGGAGAGAACTGCCTCCGTAAAACTGGCCTCTGACTTCTATATGCATGCTGTGCCATACACACAAACACTATGACACATTTTTTGTTTTGTTTTTTTCGTTTTTGAGACAGGGTTTCTCTATGTAGCCTTGGCTGTCTTGGACTTGCTTTGTAGACCAGGCTAGCCTCGAACTCACTGCGACCCACCTGCCTCTGCCTCCTGCGTGCTGGGATTAAAGACGTGTACCACCACTCCCAGCTTGATACATTTTTTTTAAAATATAAAAATACACAATTTATCTGGGAGTAGTGGTGCATGCTTTTAATGCCAGCACCCAGAAGGCAGAGGCAGAGGCAGAGGAGGGAAGATCTCAGTGAGTTTGAGGTCAGTCTGGTCTGCAAGTGAGGTCCAGGCCAGCCAGGGCTATACAGAAAGAGTCACAAACAAACAAAAAACCTAAAATACAATTTATTAAAATTAAATGTATTTTGAAGCTGGGTGCGGTGGCGCATGCCTTTAATCCCTGCACTCGGGAGGCAGACGCAGGCAACTCGCTGTGAGTTCGAGGCCAGCCTGGTCTACAAAGTGAGTTCAGGACATCCAAGGCTGCACAGAGAAACCCTGTCTCAAAAAAAGGGATCCTAACCCACAGACTTCACCTTCTGCTGAGCGAGCTCACTTCCTCTTCAGTTTGTATCCTGGTGAGCATCAACTTGAGTGATCTGGGAGGAGGAAACTTCAACAGAGAAAATACCTCCAGAAGACCTGTAGGGTATTTTCTTAATTAGTGACTGACGGGGAAGGCCCCAGACCATTGTATATGGTGCTATTCCTGGGCTCAAGGTCCTCAGGGGGACCATGTAAACAGCACCCTTCTGTGGCCTTTGCATCAACTCAGGCCTCCAAGTTCCTGCTGTTTGACTTCTTGTCCTGACTTCCTTCAATAAAGAAGAATGACATGGAGCCCGGTGTGGAGGCGCAAGCCTTTAATCGCAGCACTTGGGAGGCAGAGGCAGGCAGATCGCTGTGAGTTCGAGGCCAGCTTGGTCTACAAAATGAGTCCAGGACAGCCAAGGCTACACAGAGAAACCCTGTCTCAAAAAACCAAACTAAATAAATAGATAAATAGTGATATGGAAATGTAAGTCAAATAAACCCTTTCCTTGCCAGCTTGCTTTTTGGTCATGATGTTTCACTATAGTAATAGTAACTCTAAGATAAGTTGGTACCAGGAGTTGGGCACTGCTGTGACAGACCTGACCATGTTGTTTGGGGAGGTACATAGAAAAGCCATTGACTGTCTAGTGCCTGTTGAACTGTTGCGAGAGAGCTTGGAAGAGAGGAATGTTGAGGGCAGAGCAGAAGAGGGAAGCCTGGCTTGTGAAGTGTCAGAGGACGCTTAAAGACTCTCTCAGGTCCAGCTGGGCGTGGTGGTGCACGCCGTTAATCCCAGCGCTTGGGAGGCAGATGCTGGTGGATCGCTGTGAGTTCGAGGCCAGCCTGGTCTACAGCGCGAGTCCAGGACAGCCAAGGCTACACAGAGAAACCCTGTCTCAAAAAAACAAAAAACAAACAAACAAACAAACAAAAAGGACTCTATCAGGTCCATCCATTATTCTGAGTTAAGATCCTGTGGTTCTGCTTAGCTGAGACTGAAAGAATGTGATTTAGCCAGATACCAGAACCGCTAAAGTGAAACCTTAGCTTTGCTGGGCTACTAGATACTCGTCAGCTGGAGCGAAGAAATTAGCAGCGATTAAGAAAAGACCAGCATTGCTGAGGTAAAATCTGAAAAGTGCTTCCTGAGCGTCAGCACACAGAAACCGCCGTGCTCCAGAGCGGCCAAGGTTGTTCTTCATGCTGGTAGCTGAACCCGGAAGTGTAAGAGTCACCCAGGCAGGGTAAAGTTTTGGGTCAGAGCTTTTGTGGGTGGCTTGGTGTTCCCCTCCCTCCACTAGGAGTCCTGTCTAGTTAGAGGGTGGCCTCCTCAGTCTCCATGACCCCTGCTACTAGGAGTCTCAGCTAGAGTCACCCCCATATGCTCCCAGGAGCCCACCCTGTCCGTAGGGGCTTGCCAAGAGACGCCCCTGCCCATGGTTTGTCTACTCTGTACAGGCTCTGTCCTCCCCCTCTCCGCCCAACTGTCCCCTCTCCCCAGGTCTGATGTCTACCTCGTTTCTCTCCATGCTCCCTCTCCTACCCTGGTCCCTGTCTTCAGCCTTCAGCCACTTCTGCTATCTACTCTGTTTTCCCTTCTGAGTGAGACGTGAGCATCCTCCCTTGGGTCCTCCTTGTTACTTAGCTTCTTTGGGTCTGGAATTACAGTATGGCTACACTGTACTACATGGCTAAAATCTACTTATAAGTGAGTACATACCATGTGTGGTTTTCTGGGTCTGGGTTACCTCACTCAAGAGGATATTTTCTAGTTCCATCCATTTGCCTGCAAATTTTATGATGTGTTTGGTTCTTTTGTTGTTGTTGTTTTGTTTTGTTTTAAGATTTTTTTATTATTATGTATACAGTGTTCTACCTGTATATATACCCGCACGCCAGGAGAGAGCTTCAGCTCACATTACAGATGGTTGTGAGCCACCATGTGGTTGCTGGGAATCGAACTCAGGACCTCTGGAAGAGCAAGTCAGTGCTCTTAACCTCTGAGCCATCTCTCCAGCCCCATGTGCTTGTTTTCAATGGCTGAGTATTGTTCCATGGTGTAACCAACAGAGCCAACAGGGCTCAGGGGCGCTTGCAGAGACTGACAACCAAAGTGCAGCAGCAGTGGAGTGGAGCCAGAAGACAAGGTGTGAGCGATGGTGAGGGTGGAGCCGGGGAAGTGGCCCCGCCCCCTGGAGGAGCCCAGAAGACTGCCAGTGAATCCTAGGTGTTGAGTGCCTAGTTATTTACACTTTTGGAGTTTGGCTTTGATTTGATTTGATTTGTGACTATTACTTGGCTCTTCTTCCCTCTTGAAGTAAGAAAAAACTTATTTTTGATTTTACAGGGGCCCACAGTGGAGAGAGCTAAAATTTTTTAAAGACTTTAAAGAGAATGAATTTTAATGTATTTGAATTTAGCTGGGCATGGTGGCGCAGGCCTTTAATCCCAGTACTCGGGAGGCAAAGGCAGGCAAAAAAAAAAAAAAAAAAGTGTTTGCATTTGTAAGGAGTGTGGCGTAATAATTTCTAGTTATTTATATTTTTAATGTGATATTTTGAGCATGAATAAGAAAGAAAAGGTTGTGGCTTAACAGTGATGTGTTTGTGTGTTAAACTGACAGGGAGTCAGTTGTGCTGGATAGTTTTATTTCCACACGAGCTAAAATCATCTGAGAGGAAGAAACCTCAATTTAAAAAAAATACCTCCCAGGGGATTTGATGCCCTTTTCCAGCCTCTGATGGCACCAGGCTTCCATGTGGTGCACAGAGATTCATATAGGCCAATACTCATACACATAAAAAAAAAAACTAAAAACTAAAAACAGTGCCGGGAGTGGTGGTGCACGCCTTTAATCCCAGCACTCAGGAGGCAGAGGCAGGCAGATCTCTGTGAGTTTGAGGCCAGTCTGGTCTACAAAGTGAGTCCAGGATAGCCAAGTCTACACAGAGAAACACTGTCTCAAAAAAACAGCAAACCAAAAACAAAATAAAAACCATAAACTTATGGATGGAGGAAGGACTGGAAAAGAATTATAGAAGAATGCTTACAATTGCATGCCTAATAGGTTCAAATTGTAATAATAACCCAAAAGGATAAACTGTGGTGTAATAATGAATGGTACACAAAGCAACAATGAAAATCATGAATTTCTCTTCCGCTGCGCTCTATTCCCTCGACCCCCTTTACCCTAGCCCCCTCTATCTGACCTCTTGGTTGTTAAGGTTCAAACAGAAAGAAATGAAGTTAGAAGAGAAAAATTCTTCCACCTAAATCCTATTGCAGCTCAGAGACAAAAAACTAAAACTTGGCTCCTGAAGGCGATTTTCAACAGGTAAACACATGTCCCTTACTGAATAGCACGTTGTGGTGTAGTACGTGCAGGAACTTTGCCTTTTTAGCCCTGAAATGTAACTTCAGCTGGAAAAGAGCCACAGAAAAACAGAATATTTTCCTACGCAGTCCCTTTGTCTTTCAAATCAAACCAACTTAAATAGTTTTTCTTTGTGCAAAGGGACACTTAGAAAACTGTCCCTTTGAGACTGTAGACTTTGATATTAGGTCACTGGCGGGTGCCCGAGGAACACAGAGAGACCACCAGTTTCCCTCCATCTCCTGACAGTCAGGTTAGGGGTCCTCTGCGGCAAGGCGGGGTACCGCGAGAGCCATGATGTGCGCGCTGAGCCAGGGGGCCGGTCTCCTCCCCAGGCCCCGCCCCCGAGCGGCGCTCCGCCCCCTGCGCGTGGTGAGTCTTCTACAGCTGTGTCTCTATGGTAACCATTACTGCTTTCCTGCGGCCACAAGGAGGATGGCGGCTGGGGAGCCGGGAGACAGAGGGGGCTACTACTTCAGATTCCTGCCTCAGAGAACCTTCCCGTCCCTGAGCACCCGGGAGGTCACCAGCCGGCTCCGCCAGTGGTGAGGGCCGAGGGACGGGAGCGGCCGTGCGGCCTGGCGCGGCTTGGCGGGCTCCGGTCGGAGGGCTCGGGCTGGGGCCCCTGCAGGTGCTCAGGGCTCCGGGATACGGCTCTGCGCCCCACGCCCCGGGCTCCGTCCCCCACCTCCGCCATGGCCCACTGACTTTCCCCATCTCTGTCAGGTCCATGCTGGGCAGAATCCAGGCGCAGGCGTTCAGCTTCGACCAGACGTTCCAGCCCTACCAGAAGGATGATTTTGTCATGGTTGGTATTGGGGGGGGGGGGGGTCCCCTTCTGATGTCGTTGGGAACACTCCATGGCGTGTTCTTAGAGTTTAGAAGTAATAAAAAGTGCAAGATGGGAGCCGGGCGTGGTGGCACACTCCTTTAATCCCAGCACTCGGGAGGCTGAGGCAGGCGGATCGCTCTGAGTTCGAGGCCAGCCTGGTCTACAAAGTGAGTCCAGGATGGCCAAGGCTACACAGAGAAACCCTGTCTCCAAAAACCAAAAAAAAAAAAAAAAAAAAGTGCAAGATGGGTTTTCTTTTTTTCTTTTTTCTTTTTTCTTTTGTTTCTTAGGGGGCTCTTTGAGACAGTGTCTCGTTCTGTAAACCAGTCTAGTCTGGCATTCACCGGGATCCCCGTGCCACTGCCTCCCAAGTGCTACCACGACCACCTTACAAATGTCTTTTACCTACCTTCGGGATTCTACCTTAGATAACTTTACAATTCTGTAAATTTTTTTTAGACAGTCTTGTTGTGTAATTAGTGATGGCCTTGAAGCCCTATCAGGCATTCTGCCTCAGCATCCACAGTGCTGGATGGAATGAATACAGGCCTGTTAACTGATTCTGACTAAAAATTGTAGAGGTTTTTTTTTTTTTTTTTTAAGAGAAAAAAAATGTTTTGTTTTTTGAAACTGGTTACTCCGTGTAGCCTTGGCTGTCCTGGACTCACTTTGTAGACCAGGCTGGCCTTGAACTCACAGAGATCCACCTACCCATGCTTCCCCGAGTGTTGGGATTACAGGTGTGTTCCACTACACCCAGCCAGGAGTACTTTTTTAAACAAGCACCCTATGTTTTTAAATACCATCACCCACCTTTATCCCTGACGCTATTAGGCTTAACTTCTGGTTTCTGAAAATCACATTTACCCTGAGAAGTGGCCCTCAGGCTCCAACAGCAGTGCTCAAACAGGATTTCCTCCCAAAGGTTTTGAGTAATGGCCTGTTTGGAAAAAGCCTTTAGCTAGAGGGGACTTCTTTGAAGAAGGCAGAGTTCATTCAAAGGTGTGATTTTCTTATGTGCGTCTTAAAACTCACACCCGTTGTTTCCAATGTTGCTTCCTACCCAACAAGAAGTAAAGTATTGTTAGGTTTAGGAAATGACCTTCATTCTTCGATCTTCGTTATTGTCCTGTGAGCACTGACATTATAGTTGGCATGTAATTTATTCACTGACACTTCCTGAAGGCCCACTGTGTGCTAGGAAGATAGCCTCCTCAATGGTTAGACATAGAAATGAGTCAAAAGGGTAAGTTGACTGATTATAGCTTCCTCACTAGTTAGAGACAGAAATGAGTCAACCTAGTCTTTTGACTCGTTTCTAACTATTGAGGAAGCTATATTCCTAGCACACAGTGGGCTTTCAAAAAAGTATCAGTGAATAAATTACATGCCAACTATAAAGTCAGTGCTCACAGGACAATAACAAAGAACGAAGAGTCAAAAGACTAGGTTTGGAGCCGGGCATGGTGGCACACTCCTTTAATCACAGCACTTGGGAGGCCGAGGCAGGTTGATCGCTGTGAATTCAAGGCCAGCTGGTCTACAAAGTGAGTACAGGACAGCCAGGGCTACACAGAGAAACCCTGTCTCAAAAAACAAAACAACAACAAAAAACAAACAAACAAAAAAAAACATTAAGTTCGAGGAGTGTCTTGTGCCCTCACCAACAATGCCAGCAAATAACACTGGACATCTCACACGCTGCCAAGAGTGAGGAGAGCAGGTGAACATTCCAGCAGACTGTCGCCTCATTCTGAAGGTTAGGGAGTAGTTCATTCTCCTGAAGCCTGTAGAGGCGAGTCCTCGCGCACTCCTGGTGCCTACTGGCAAGCTGCTCTTAGTCCTTGTCATGACTCTTCTAAAGATACCAGTCAGACTGCGTTAGGGGCCCATCCTACACCAGGATAACACTAATATCTGCAGTGACCCTCTCTCTGAGTGTATCTTCTTGATGCTGAAGAAAGGGAAGAATTTTGAGCTATATTTTCCAATCTATAACAAAGGGTAAATTAGTCTCTTCACCTATGGTGGGGTTTTAATGCCACTGCAGCATAATGACTCCATTAATGCCGTGTCTCAGTTAGTCGTGGTTAGAGTGTGGCAATTAACCAGTATTAGCCCTCAACTATTTTTTCAAAGCAGACTTTTGAAACATGGTAATTTTTTTTCTTTCTTTCTTTTGACATGGGTGCTAGTCTCAGAATACAAGTCCTTATGATTAAGCAGCAAGTTTTTAAAAATGTATTGATAATTGTA
Source organism: Acomys russatus (assembly GCF_903995435.1). NCBI lineage: Eukaryota > Metazoa > Chordata > Mammalia > Rodentia > Muridae > Acomys > Acomys russatus. The sequence continues at coordinate 4,584,585 of NC_067150.1, read as the reverse complement.
TTTTTAAATTATTTTCATGTGTATGTAGACAGCATATGTACAGGTAACACTGATGGACTCTGGACCCTGCAGCTGGAGTTACAGGAGGTTGTGAGCTGCCAACCTGAGTGCCAGAAACTAAATTCAGGTCCTCTGATAAAGCAATATGCACTCCAAGCAGGGCTTAACTGCTAGGCCTGGCCCAAAAATATCTTTTTAGTAAAGTAAGTAAAGCCAGGTATGGTAGCTTCTATCTAGAATCACAACATCCAGGGACTGAGGCACAAATATTGTAAATTCAAGACTAGCCTAGGCCGGGCGTGATGGCACACGCCTATAATCCCAGCACTCGGGAGGCAGAGGCAGGTAGATCTCTGTGAGTTCGAGGCCAGCCTGGTCTACAAAGCGGGTCCAGGACAGCCAAGGCTACACAGAGAAACCCTGTCTCAAAACCCCCCCCCCCAAAAAAACTAGCCTTGGCTACATAGTGAAACTTTATTTTCTTCTTGTGTGTGTGTGTGTGTGTGTGTGTGAACTTGCACACTTTTGTCTTGCTGTGTTTTGAAGCTTGCTCTGTAACCAGGCTGGTCTTGATTCAGAAATCTGCCTGCTGGGATTTAAGGCATGCACCACCAAACTCAGAATGAAACCCCATTTTCAAAGAACAATTAATTAACACATCGATGTCACTTGGGCAGTTATGTGAAAGGCTGATTGCTCCAAGGGGAGGCTGGAAACAGTGAGGCAAAATTAGACAACACGCCCAGACAGTGTTTGCTTTTTGCATTAGTAATGAGCGTGGCTGCTTTCTGAAGAGTATTTGGTGAGGTCCTCATCTTAGACTAACCCTAAACATGGCTCAGAGAAGGACTTCGGCTGAAGGACTAATAAGATGCTCAGAGTAGGGAGAGAGGAAGATGTTGGAGGAATCCCAGGTTTCTGACGTAGTTGACGGGAGTAGCTGATTTTACCAGCAAATACATCAAAGATGAAGAGTAAGTGGTGACATGGATTTAGCATTAGGCACGTTCAGCTACAAGGTGCACCCAGGTGGCTGAGGGTCTCAAGAGAGCGCGATGAGATCAACACAGCGCTCAGAGCCTGACCCTTCTGTGCCAGGGATGAGGAGCAGTTTTCCATGTAAACAGGGACAAGCCTTTTCCTGCACAGCTCCTGTGTCCATCCGAGGAGCAGAGCTTAGGCCTGTGGCTGCATCCCACCAACCCTTTCAGATCTGGATGAAGAGAATGCCAGCTCAGAATTCCTTAAGGAAGAGAGAAGCAATGGGCACTAGCAAGGAGCAGCCAGTCAGACAGTGCACTTGAGGACTCGGGGCTGGACTTGGAGCCCTGAGGTCAGCTTCCATTACAGGGCAGGGGACAGTTGCACCTCTTTCCTGTTACTAGGCAAGCTTACTTAACTTTACGTGCAGTTTGACATCTGTACCTTTTCCTACTGCTAACTAGTTTGAGTCAGCTGATGCGGTCAGAAAGCATATTCCCTAAAGTCTCTTCTGATGCCTTGATGTCAAGTCTGTAAGAAACCAACAAATCCCTTTACACATATATAGACCCTTCTGTTCTTTCTGGGTTTTTGGTTTGGTTTGGTTTGGTTTTTTGTTTTGGGTTTTTGAGACAGGGTATCTCTATGATAGCCTTGGCTGTCCTGGACTCACTTTGTAGACCAGACTGGCCTTGAACTCACAGCGATCCACCTGCCTCTGCTTCCCAAGTGCTGGGATTAAAAAAACAAACAAACAAACTTTGCTTTAACTTAATAAGAGGCCTTTATAAAAAATATTTCAGGAGGCTAGAGAGATGGCTCAGCATTAAGAGCACTTGGCTGTTGTTGCAGAGGACCCAGGTTCCTCCTAGTAGCCACATGGTGGCTCACCACCACCTGTCACTCCAGTTCCAGAGGTTACAGTGTCTCCTTCTGGTCGCTACACATGGGACACATTCACACATGCAAGCCCAAAATACTCCATACACACAAATAAAGTAAGTCTTTTTATAAAATGTATTTTAAAAACAGATTTTGATTGGCTCTAGGTCAAATGCTGCAGTTGGTCTGCTTCTGTTTATGACATCTAAGCAGGATTAAAAGTAAACACCCAAGGCCAGGCGTGGTGGTGCACGCCTTTAATCCCAGCACTAGCGAGGCAGAGGCAGATGGATCACTGTGAGTTCGAGGCCAGCCTGGTCTACAAAAGTGAGTCTAGGGCAGCCAAGGATATACAGAGAAACCTTGCCTCAGGGAAAAAACAAAACATAAAAAACAACTAACACCCAGTATCTGACACAGGGCTAGCATTAGTCTCCGAATCCTCTACCTCCACCTGCTAAGTGTTGAAGACTGTAAGCTCATGACTTGATTTCTTTTAGTTAAAAAACAATTCTATTATTTCATGTGTGTGTGCGTTCGTGTACATGGGTGAGCTTGTACCACAGTGCATGTGGAAGCCAAAAAACAACTTTGAGAGTCAGTTCCTTCCTTCCACTACATGGAATCTGGAGACTGGACCCGGTTCAGGAGGGTTGTGCTGTTTTATCCTCTGAACCATCTCTCTGTTCCTTGATTTCATTTTTTGTTTGTTTCTTTAAAAAAAATTCAGTAACCAGGGGCTGGAGAGATGGCACAGAGGTTAAAAGCATCAGCTCTTCTTCCAAAGGTCCTGAGTTCAATTTCCACAACCATATGGTGGCTCACAACCATCTATAATGAGATCTGGTGCCCTCTTCTAGCCTGCTGGCTCACTTGTAGGCAGAATACTGTAAAATAATAAATAAATCTTTAAAAAAAAAATTTTTTTTCAACAACCAGGCCAGGCATGGCGGTGAATGCCTTTATTTTATTTATTTATTTATTTATTTATTTATTTATTTATTTATTTATTTTGTGAATGCCTTTAATACAGCAATTGGGAGGCAAAGGCAGGCGGATCTCTAAATTGAAAGCTAGCCTGGTCTACAAGGTGAGTACAGGAAATCCAGGACTGTTATACACTGTCTCAAAAAAATAAATAATTCATTAACCTTTTTCTTGATTTAAAGTTCTTCTATCCAGTGCGATGGTCCACATCTTTAACCCAACACTTGAAAGACATGAGTAGGGCCTGTGGAGTTCAAGGTCACCCTTGGGTATATAGTGAGTTATAAGTCTGCATAAGGCTACCTGGATACGTGACACCTTGTCTCCAAAAGAAAAATAAAGTTATTTAAGCTAGATAAAGTGGCACGTAGCTGTGATCACAGTATACAGTGTTGAGGCCAGAGGATTCCAATTTTGATGGAAACTTTGGGTTACATAACAAAGCTAGCTAGTGCTACATAAGGAGACCTTGGTTTGTTGTTGTTGTTTGTTTTGGTTTGGTTTTGGTTTTTCGAGACAGGGTCTCTCTGTGTTAGCCTTGGCTGTCCTGGACTCACTTTGTAGACCAGGCTGGCCTCGAACTCACAGCGATCGGCCTGCCTCTGCCTCCTGAGTGCTGGGATTAAAGGTGTATGTCACCACGCTTGGCCCAAGGAGACCTTGTTTTAAAAAAAAAAAAAAAAACACATGTTGTAGCTCAGCGGTAGAGCAATTATTCAGAGTAGACAAGGCCCTGGGTTTGATGCCTAGTCAAAAAGCCAACAAAAACATAAATAAAGCAGAGCTTTTCTTCTTACTTTGAATTAAATGATGTTTTCTTAATTTTGTTTCAGAAGTCAATTTTATTCATAAAAGTTTCTAATGTGTTTCCTTGCAATTTGTATTTTAGGCTTTTTTCAAAGACCCAAATGTTATTCCAAATTTGCAGTTACTCTCAGATTCTTCTGGACAGTGGACCACATTAGGTAAAGATTTTTATATTTTAATTTCCACATTACTATTTTAATAAAATCTTGTCATTAGTGACTGTATCACTAAAGAATGAACTGTGGCATCATGATAACATGTGGCCAGCTGTGTCAGGTCTGCCCTGCATCTCTGCCTTGGGAGTCTGTCGCTGTCACCTCGGCAAAGCTCATCACAGCAGCTCTCTCAGCAGTTTAGAAAATGTGCATCGTGTATTTTATATCTAAGTACCCTGCTAAATGCAAGTCACATTGAGATGAGTAGGAGGGAGTGTGCACTTCTGGAAGTCACTGGCACATTAAGTCGGGGCTTGCTGGAGATGTAATTTAGTGTGGTGAATGGTCCACACAGATCAGGGTTCAATTTGCAGCATCACAGCTGCACACCTGTAACACCTGTACCTGCAATCCCAGCACTGGGGAGGCAGAGTGGGAGGATGAGAAGCTTATGTCTATCCTCTGTTATGTGTCAAATCGAGGCCAGCCAAGCCAATAGGAAACCCTATTTAAAAAAAAAAAAAAAAAGGCGGGGAGTGAGGGAGAAAGAGGTTTCAGCAGTTGAGAGACACAGCCCTTCCAGAAGACTGAGATCACTTCCGAGTACCTGATCCAGCCTCACATTGCTGCCTATAACTCCAGCTCCAGAGGGTCCAGGCCCCATAGCATCCGTGGTACCTGTGCACACCCCTACACGGGACACATACACATTCATGTAATTAAAAATCATGAAGGAGTGAGGGAAAGAATAATGGTGCATTCCAGGTTTTCCTGCAGACGTGAGAATGTGGGGAAGGAGATGGCCAGTTGAGCCCCGAGGGGAAGGGTCAGGACAGTGTCCACTAACGGGGATGCCAGAGCGGAGCACAGCTGCAGCACACAAATGACTGCCCTGGAATGTCTTTTAAATAATAAATCACAGAGAAAAGACTTCTTAAAGGGAAACATTCTCTAGATGACACTTCAATAATATACAAAATATGCCTGGGAAATTTTATTCTTAAAAAGTGTGCATGCAGCTGGACATGGTGGCGCATGCCTTTCATCCCAGCACAAGGGAGGTGGAGGCAGGCGATCGCTCTTGAGTTCAAGGCCAGCCTGGTCTACAAAGTGAGTCTAGGACAGCCAGGGCTACACAGAGAAACCCTGTCTCGAAAACAAGAACAACAAAAAGAAGTGCACGCACATGTACAGCATGGTATGTGGAGATATGGAGGTCAGAGGACAGCTTTCAGGAATCAGTTCTTCCAAACTGAAGCCAATGGGCTCTCAAGGCCAGTACTTTGACCATCTCCCACAAAAGGCTATTTTGAAAACCAATATGAATGCTATATTTTAAATTCAAGGGTGAAGTCTCAATCATGCAGCAGGTTGTACCATCCCACTTTGGAAAAAAATCTGTAATACTAATCTGTGCACAATTAAATGCAAAATGCAAAAAAGAAATGCAAATTGCTTAGAAATTAGATGTTTTGTTTAGGAGGAGGCCTTTTGTTAAACTTCCAAAATGTGTTTTCATGGAACTCTAAGAAGCCTTAACATAAAGTAACTTTTTAAGAGTATTAGTCAAAAATAAAGTCACAAAAACGTTTCTGTTAGACTCAGCAGGTCAGATTTTATTGCTTTTTGCCAAAGACTGCTGCCAAATACACAGAGCAGAAAGCTGGTACGTACTGATCTGGAGACTACGTACAGAATTAAACTCAGGGCTCATGTAATTGCCAACTTGGATTTTTCAAGAGCGAATAATCAGAGCCATGTAGCACAGGGTTTTTAGAATGTTCATAACTTCAGCTAGTCTTTTAAAAAGAAAATGAGATTCACAGAAGTGAGTACGGGTCTCCCCCATCTCAGCACAGACTTCACAGAGTAGGGCTAACTTGGTCCTAAGTTTTTTTCAGTTTATTTTTTCCATGATTTAATTTTTTAATTTATCCCATGAGAATTTTATACATGTATCCAATGAGATATGACCATAACTCTCCCCACCACTGTCCCCCCAACTCTTTTCAATCCCCTCCAAATTATTTCCCATCCCCTACTCCCACTGCCTCCTCTTTTTTTTTTTTCTGGCTAACCCTCCAGGCCGAGTAGTGCTGCCCACATGAGCATAGGTGTTGGACACCCTCCCCACTCCCCACCCCCATATGGGTAGATTACCAGAGGTCACCACACCCCCCAAAAAAGAATGATTCTCCCTTCCCCAGGGACTGCCAGCTACTAGTGACTCCTCAGTTGGCGATGGGTCCTCGTCAGCTGCTCCCCAATCCAGCAGGACCTTTAGGCAGCTTGGTCATCCGCAGGTAGGTTAGTGAGTGCGCCAGTCCTGCTAGGGACCACACTCTGCCTCATCCTCCAGCTATTAGTGTTCTTTCTACTTCCTCTGCCAAGGTGTTCCCTGAGTCCTTGCTGTTGACCTTCAGAATTACAAGTATTCATGGTATGTGTGTGGAGGTCAGAGGGCAGTTTGCCGAAGTTGGGTCTCCGTCCACCAGCTGGGATTAAACTCAGTGCTGACCTCCTGGGGACCTTCTCCCCTCCGAGCGTCTCTCCAGACCTTATTCTAAGTTGGTAATCAAATACCGCACAAGAGAGCTTCTGAAATGTCATATGTGCCCACAGGTAATAATTAGAAGAACTCTAAAATTAGAAACATTCCACCTGACTTTCTTGTTTAGGACTTATGTTTTATTTATGTGTACGTGTGTGGATGTGCACATGCATGCAAATGCCCACAGAGATCAGAAAGGGGTGTTGGAGCCTCTGGAGCTACAGTCACAGGCACTGAGCTACCTGACTGGGTGCTGAGATCTGGAAAACAGCAAGTGGAGGGGTTTTTTGTTTGTTTTTAGTTTGAGGTCTGTTTGTTGGTTGGTTGGTTTTTTGAGTCAGAGTTTCTCTGTGTAGCCTTGGCTGTCCTGGAACTCCCTCTGTAGACCAGGCTGGCCTCGAACTCACAGAGATCCGCTTGCCTCTGCCTCCCAAGTGCCACCACCGCCCAGAAGGAAGCATTCTTAACCACAAGCCTTCGCTCTGGCCCAGCACTCTTATTTTTGAAGAGGAATTTCTCTTCACCAGCTTGGCTTCCTCACTCTCATTTTCTATAACTGTCATTTTTCTGATACATTGGCATCTTTCCCTCAGTTTTCATTTGGAGTCTTTATAAAAACAACAACAACAAATGAGCTTTTTGTGTTTCTCTGAGACACTGTCTTCCTCCATAGCCATACGCAACCCAGACTTAATTCTGAATTCAAAGCAATCTCTGGGACTCAGGCTGTGGAGAGCTGAGATTGCAGGCCTGTGTCACAGCATGCATTTTATGTAGTGTTGGGGATTGAACTAAGGGCGGCATGCACGCCTGGAAGAGCTCTACCAGCTGAGCTGAGCCCCAGCCCCAGAAGGAGGCGTTGCTAAGCCCTGGGGCACTGGGAGAGGAAGATTGTGAAGACTGTGAAAAACATGAAAGCTTGTCCTAAAGAGAATACCAAGGGTATGGTAGAAACCCATCTGATGAAGAGATCAGGGTGTGACGTGTGGATTTAATCAGTCATTTCAGCAGAAACCAAAAATAGAAATCGGATGGTATCAGCAGAGCTGCTGCTGGTCTGAACCAGAGAGAAAGCTCTTGGCCTTGGCGCCTGTGGGCCGGCCCACAAAGCTGCTCAGGTTTCAACATGAGCTGTTTGTTAAAGAAAGGAAAGACCCAGAAGGTAGCTCAGGGTTGGTGTGGTAGCTCAGCAATTACAAGCTTGCACTGCTTTTCCTGAGGACTGAGTTTGGTTCCCAGCACACATTTAGGCTACTCTGATTCAGGGGGTCCAACACATCTGGCCTCTGCATGTGTGTACACACACACACACACACACACACACATCACATCACATGATTTTTAAAAAGTGATGAATCAGGCTATTTTACCAGACTAGATTGCCTCTAATCTTATCCTCAAAGACAGGGCCAACAACCCAGAGCTTGGGGCCAAGTTAACCCCCAGAAACCTCAGAAATAGTTTATCTGGTGCCTGAAGGGAGCTATGAGAACACTATCCCGGTATATCCAGAATGCATAAGGTAAGCCTAAAATGAATTATTCTTGAGCCTGAGAGTACAAAGAATCTTTCTCCTCTCAGTCATGCTTTCTGGGAAACTGCCACCCAGTCCCTAATAGTTGTTTTTTGATTTTGTGGTAAAAAAAAAAAAAAAGGCCATCCCATGTTTATCATATCCATATATTTTAACTTTTGTCTTTCTCACTCTGTCTTGGAACTCAGAGATCTACCTGCCTCTGCCTCCAGAGTGCTGGGATTCAAGGCATGCACCCCCACTGCCTGGACCACCAGTGTGTTTTAGAAGCACACATTTGACATATCAGGGTTACACAAAGAGAGGATTTCCGCCTCAGAATGAACTGTACCTCAATCTTGTATCCAATTTAGATGACACTTGGAACCTGAATGAGGTAAACTCTCAAGTCCTTTGAGGTGGGATGAATTGCATGTGAGGAAATAGGATTTAGGCACTAACAGAATCCTATTGACTAAATTGTGTTGTCCAAAGCCCAGTGGCTTCCGTGGCTTCGTCTGTTCCCAGTTACTTTCCTCAGAAACTGCTCAGAATGCTGTTACACTGGGTTAGGCCATCATCCTGTGAATTTTGAGGTAATAGATGTCAGTCCATAGCAGATGCTATTTTCACCCATTAGACTAAAGTTTGAATGCATAAGATCCGTGGGGGGACAGGGGGCGCAGTTGTAGATGCAGGTTATTGCCAGCTCAGAGCCAGCCTAGTTTACAAAGCTGTCAAAACACACACACCCCTGCACATGGCATCTCTTCCCCTACCAGCCAGTTTTATGGAACTGCCAGGCCTTGTTTACCACCTTTTGGTGTTTCAGAAGCACCCAGAGTTCTTCCATCACAGCATGTAGGCTTTTTCCTTTATGTACTGCCTAAGAGGGTTGGGCCTCAGAAACAAGATGAGCTTCTCTCAGCAGCATCGCTTTTGAAGTCACTGAAGCACACATCATTCCTGGCTTCAGGCATCTTTCTTGTCCCCATGTCTAGGATCATAACCTGCAGTGACAAGTTCCAGCATGGCCTGGTAGATAGTCAAAACAGGAGGTGCCGATGATTGCCAGGGTTACTCTCAAGCCCAGGCAGTTCTCAGGTGAGGGGCAGCAGTGGGCCCTGGAGGTGGACCTCAGCAGTAACGTAGGCAGGGCCCTGGGTTCCGGTCCCAGGGCTGCCGCCTCTAAATGCAACAGAGCAGTCAGAAGACAAAAGAACATTAGCTCCTTATACCAGATTGTGTGTGTAGGTAAAAGAGGAGAAATTGAGTGAGGTGATAATAAAAAAAAAATCTTCATCTTAATCTTTATGGCTGTATAACAATTTGTACTGACCAAAAACCTTTGCTTTATTTTTAGAGACAGGATTTCTCTGTGTATCCCTGGCTGTCCTGGAACTAACTCTGTAGGCCACGCTGGCCTCAAACTCACAGAGATCTGCCTGCCTCCACCTCCCTGAGTGCTGGGACTAAAAGTGTGTGCCACCACCACCCCAGCAAAAAAAAAAAAAAATCTATTTCTAAAAGATACATTCAAGGAATAAGTGTAGCCTGGGGGCTGGAAAGCAGAGAGGGAGGAGCTAGGGCTGTAACAGAAGCAGAGCCCCACACTTCCTCTCTAACATGTGGGGACTCGACTGGCCCTGCTTCAACTTTTCCCTTGGCTTGGAAAACGGCACATTGTCAGCAAGATCTCTCAGGAGGCTGTAATGAAGAGAAAACATTTTCAAGGCATCCTCAAAGACTTCACAAATGATCATTAATTAAATTGTTGTTTTGGTTTTGATGTTTTCCTTTCTGAAACAAGGTCTCACTGGTGCAGCCCCAGTTGGAAGCCACAATGTATGTCTGCCCTTGCCTTGCCTCAAACGCTGGGAGTGAGGATGTGAGCCCCCACCGTGCCCAGCTTGTTGTTAATATTTACTTGATTTGGGTGTGTATCTATGTATGCACACATGCCAGATGATAATTTGCAGGGCTTGGTTCTGTCCTTTTTCCATGTGAGTCCAGAAGATTGAACTTAGGTCATCAGAATTGGTAGCAAACGCCTTTATCCACAGTCCCATTGTGCCAACCCTTGGTGATTTTGGTTTGGTTTGTGTGTGTGTTTCATCATAAAGATTTATCTTATTTTTAATTATGTGCATGTCTGTGTGAGTGTGTACATGCGACTATAGCTGCCTATGAAGGTCCAGAGGATCTCCCAGGAGCTGGAGTTACAGGGTCTTGTGAGCCATCCATTGTGGGGGCTGGGAACTGAACTCATGTCCTCTACAAGAGCGGTGCATACTCTTAAGCACAGAGCCCTCTCTCCCAACAGCATGCCCTCATCCTCACCCACCTCTTGTGAAACAGGGCTTTCCTTTGAAGCCCAGGCTGTCCAAGAGTGCTAGCCTCATAGGTATGTACCGCCAACCTAGCTCCAGATTTGTATGAGATGTATTGTAGAACACTTAGCATTAGGAAAATCTAAAATATGGGGAAGAGTCTTACACATTCAGAGGCAATTCTAGACTTGATCTTTGCCAAAAGGCCAAGAAGCAAAGCCTTATAGGTAGTTCTGACATTCGCATTTCAGTAGAGTGCATGCCTGGCATTCAGGGAACCCAGGGTTCTGTCCCCAGCACCAAATGGAGCTAGACATGGCTGTGCATAACTGTAATCCCACCACAAAAGAGACAGAAGCAGGACAGAAGGGAGGTCAGCCTATGCTATGTGGAGATTTCAAGATCAGCATGGGTTATGTGAAACCTTGTCCCAGTAATGAGTGCGCGTGCACGCGCGCGCGCGCGCGCACACACGCACACACACACACACACACACACACACACACACACACACACACACACACTTGTCTATAACCCCCCTACTAAATTCACAAAGCATTTTGCTGTGAGGTGTTCTCTAGTTTATGTTCACCTAGTTCTGAAGTAAGAACTTTGGGGGCGGGGCAGAGGTTTGAGGCAGGGTTTTTCTGTGTAGCCTTGGCTGTCCTGGACTCCCTTTGTAGACCAGGCTGGCCTTGAACTCACAGTGATCTGCCTGCCTCTGCCTCCCGAGTGCTGTGATTACAGGCATGCACCACCAGGCCCTGCTTCGAAGTAAGATCTTCTTATAAATCATTTTTTGTGTTTGGTTTCTTTTTTGGTGGTGGTGGTGTTTTTTTGTTTGGTTGGTTGGTTGCTTGGTTTTTCGAGACAGGGCTTCTCTGTGTAGCCTTGGCTGTCCTGGACTCACTTTGTAGACCAGGTTGGTCTCGAACTCACATCAATCCCCCTGCCTCTGCCTCCCGAGTGCAGGAATTAAAGGCGTGCGCCACCACACCTGGCTTGTTTTTGTTTTTCAAACCATGAGAATCACCCTAGAGCCAGCTCATACTGGCTTAGAGCTTATTATGCAGCTCAGCCCAGCCTCAGACCTGTGGCAATCCTGTGTCACCCTCCTGAATCCTGAGACTGGCTCTAACCTTTTTTTTTTTTTTCCCCCCAAGATTTATTTCCCTTCCCCTCCCTGTCTACCTGGGGCACGGTAGCACACACTTGTAATCCCAGTACTCAGGAGGCAGAGACAGGTGGATCTTAAGAGTTTGAGCCCAGCCTGGTCTACAGAGTGAGTTCCAAGCCAGCCAAGACTGCACAGAGAAACCCTGTCTCAGAAAGAAGGGACGGAAGGAAGAAGGGAGCCTACTGAAGTCCTGTTGGAGCTAGAGTTAGTTATAAGTGGCTGTGAGCCACCTGGGGCTGGGGCTGGGATCTAGACCAAGGTCTTCTGGAAGAGCAGCCAGTGCTCTTAATCACTGATCCACTGCTCCAGCCCCTAAACTTTACTTGCAGTAGAGCTATGTCTGTGTGTCTGTGTGTATGCCTCACAGAAGCTGCTTTGGAGGTGGGGTTTGTCTTTGTAATTCAGGGACCAAGCTTATGACTGTACAGCAGTTTTACCCGCTGAGCCACTGATATGTGTCACATTTAGTCACCTCTTAGAATCTATGCATAATGGTTGATTTTTGAAATAACTAAAAATGGTGACTGGAGCCAGGCATGATGGCACATGACTTTAATCCCAGCATTCAATAAAAGGCAACTGTCATTGAGTTTGTGGCCAGCTTGGTCTCCGTAGTGACTTCTAGGACAGGCAAGGCTATATACCAACATGGAAAACAAACAAACAAAGAACAAAAGAAAGAAAGAAAAAGAAAAGAAAAGAAAAGAAAAAAAAAATGGCCAAAGCAAGCAAACAAGTCCAGAGTGTGGAAGCTGAATCCACATCCACGTCATACGGGTAACACGCACTTGTCACTTCAGCACCAGGGAATCCGATGCTGCCTTCTGGCCTCCAGGGGCACCTGCACACATGTGGCAGACCCCACATAGACACATACATAAAAATAAAAAACGTCCATTTTTTAAAGTTTAGAAATAACTAAAATCAGTACATTCACTTTTACATCTTTGTTTTTTTACAAAATATCTTCTTTCAGGAACTGAAGTGAAAAAAGTTGAAGCTACAAATGTTCCTTGCACACAACTTTCAATGTCATTTTTCCAGCGGTTATATGACGAAAATATTGTACGAGAAAGTGGACACATTGTCAAGTGCTTAGACACTTTCTGTGATCCATTTCTCATTTCAGATGAACTAAGAAAAGTAAGTACAGAATTTAAAATCTCACAGTGAAAGTTTATTGAAAGAAATATAAAATGTCCAAACCTCAAGCCTGGCTAACCTCTTAAGATTCCTCCAGCTAGCTGGGTGGTGGTGGTGCACACCTTTAATCCCAGCACTCAGGAGGCAGAGGCAGGCAGATCCTTGTGAATTAGAGGCCAGCCTGGTCTACAAAGGGAGTCCAGGACAGCCAAGGCTACACAGAGAGACCCTGTCTTGAAAAAAAAAAAAAAAAAAAAAAAAAAAACCAAAAAACAAAAAACAAAAACCACAGAAACCAAAAGATTTCACCAGCTGGTCGATATGACCAATGCTAAGCATTACTTCTTAGTATGTGTACTTTGTTATTCGTATCTGTCAGTCAGAGTCAGATGGATTTGACTGACACTACACATTTGTAGGACAGTTCCTCTTAACAGTTATCTGTCAATTCAGCTGAGTGCAATTATAACTGGTATACCACACAATGTTACAGGACACAGTGGCACATGCTTTTAATCCCTGCACTCAAGGAGGCAGAGGCAGGTAGATCTCTGTGAATTCAAGTCCAGGACAGCAAGGCTACACAGACCCTGTCTCAAAAAACCAAAAACAAAAAAGAATATACACGAAATGCTATTATAGTGGCACAGGCATGTAATGCTAACTTAGGCGGAAGCAGGAGATCAGGAGTTCAAAGCCACCCTGGCCTACATAGTTACAGGCTTTCCTGGGCTATAGAGAGGGACCTATCTCAAAAACAAAGCTAAACTAAAAATGGAGCTTGGAACTTAGCACATTTGGGAGAAGGCGTGGTCCCTAGCACTTCATAAACATGACCTGTTGGCACATGGCTACTAACCTAGCACTTGGGGGTGGAAATAGGACGAATAGGGGTCCAAGGTCATCCTCATCTACAAAGTGAGTTTATGGTCACCCTGGGATACATGAAACCCTGCCCAAGAATTTTTTAAAAGCATATTAGTAACTTGCTTTTGTTTTTGTTTTTTGAGACAGGGTTTCTTTGTGTAGCCTTAAGCTGTCCTAGACTCACTTTGTAGGCCAGGCTGGCCTTGAACTCAAAGATGCTGGGACTAAAGGCATGTGCCACCACACCCAGCTGTAATTTGGTTTTGTTAAAGACATGTTATGACTGTTTGGTCTGTCTGTGTGTATATGTACCACATGTGTACCTGGTGCCATAAAGACAAGACAAGGTCTGGATTCCCTGGTACTGGAGTTACAGATGGTTGTAAGCCATGTGCAGGTGCTGGGAACTGAACCTGAGTCCTCTGCAAGAAATAGAAGCTAAGCCATCTCTCCAATCCCAGGATTGATTGTTTGTTTGTTTGTGGCAGCCTTGTATATGCCAGACTGACCTTGAACTCACCAATACCCTGGCTTTACAGAATGCACCACTACACCTTGGCCATGAATGGGTCTCAAAATAAGCCAAAGGTTGGTCTGGGAGAGTAGTTTAATAGTAGAGCATGTGCCATCATAAACGTGAGTCTGTGTGAGCCCCAGTATCACAAAAAGTACTAATTTTAAAATACTAATTTTATGTGTATGTTAAAACATGCAGCCGGGCATGGTGGTGCACCCTTTTAATCCCAGCACTCAGGAGGCAGGGCAGGTAGATCGTTGTCAGTTCAAGGCCAGCCTGAACAAAGGGAGTCCAGGACAGCCAAAGGTACACAGAGAGACCCTGTCTCAAAAAAAAACAAAACCAAAAAAAAACTAAAACAAAACAAAAAGTCCAGTGTTATTCATTACATTGTATTAAGATGATTTTTCTAATCTTAGATTTTGCTCATGGAAGACTCTGACAAATATGAAATCTTCAGCCCGCAGGAGAGGGAAGAGTTCCTGTTCTGTCTTTTTAAGCATCTGTGCCTTGGAGGGTCCCTTTGTCAATATGAAGATGTGCTTAAGCCGTATCTGGAGACAGCAAAGCTGCTCTATAAGGACCTGGTGAGGTAATGTTCTTTCTGGGGAACTCAGCCCTGATGGAACCAGCAGCATTGCTCATGTTCATACTGGGGACTCCGCCAGCCTTGTGTAGCTTGCCTCTCTTTCTCCAGGCCAGAGGAGTTTATGGCTATGTTTTTGTTTTCGGTTTTGCTTCTTGTTTGTTCATGGGATGATTTTTTTTTTCTTCCCATTGTGGGTGGGACCTTGGTTTATAGGCAAAAACTGTACCATTGAAGTAGCATCCCTAGCTTGAGGGTTCTTGTCAGTTCCTATGTGGCTTGGATTGGCTAGTGAGACAGTCTCACACACTGCCACTCATGCTGCCTCAGACTCACTGGGTAGTCCAGGCACACCTCCTGCACCAGCGGCCCGCATGCTCCTGCAGTGCCCACTCTCCAGGCTTCGCTCCCAGTCTCTTCATTCTTTTCCTTTCCTCATTCAGACCTGTCTCTCACTCTGGGCCAGGCAGTTCTGTGTTAGCAACTGACATCTTCCATTCCTTTCCCTCCACTCTACCTTTTAAATACCAAAGGAACACAAGAGATCACAAGGGATGTTTGAGTTTGCTCAAGTAATTGTGTGTGTGTGTGTGTGTGTGTGTGTGTGTGTGTGTGTCTTGTGTATGTGTGTGTGTGTGGTGTGTGTGGTGTGTGACAGAAATGTATGTAAAAACCTTTATTCTAAGGAAATGGAAGAATCCTAAGTTAAATATAATTTTTACCCTTCTGAGTTGGTGCCAAAGACATGCAGTTAATTTTAGTATTCTACCAGGCTGGCCCCCCTCCCTCCCTCCCACCCTTCCTTACTTTTTGAAACTCTACTGAAGATTAAACTATAAATGTAACCCTCGAGAGACGGCTCAGCAGCTAAGAGAGTCTGCTGCTCCTCCAGAGGACTCCAGCTTGGTTCCCAGACCCACACAGCAGCTCGCAGCCACCTGGGACTCCAGTGCCAGGGCATCTGGTGCCCTCATCTGCCTTCTTTCAGCACTACATACATGTGGTGTACATACATGTATATAGGCAAACATTTACACACATAAAATATAAATTAAAAAATCTTTAAAAACATAATTTCAAGAGTTGTAGCCATGCCAGTAATTCCAGCCCTGAGGAGGCAGAAGCATGAGATCAGTACGGGCTAGGCTAGCCTGGTCTACATACTGATCCCAGGCCACCAGCGCTTCCTAGTCAAACTTAATCCCAGCACTCGGGAGGCAGAGGCAGGTGGATCACTGTGAGTCCGAGGCTATCCAGGACAGCCAAGGCTACACAAAGAAACCTTGTGTCAAAAAAGCAAAAAAGAGGGGGGGGGGAAGAGAGGGGGAGAGAGGGGGAGAGAAAGAGAGAGAGAGAGAGAGAGAGAGAGAGAGAGAGAGATAGAGAGAATGAGAGAGAGAAGGGGAGGGGTCAGGGAAACACAAGCAAGATGGCCTGGCAGATAAAGGCTTTTGCTGCACTAGCCGAGAGACCTGAGCTCAGCCCCTGGAACAGGTGGGAAGAGAGGGGAGGAGACTAGACTCCACAAAGCTGACCTCTGACTGCTACGCTGATGCTGTGGAAAAGAGAAAATAAAAGCATGTTTTCAGGAAAGGTGTGCGTGACCATCAAACACTGAATGCAGGCAGTGTGTTCTGCCCACTTGCAGCTCACATAAACCCTCGCACTGAGCCAGCCATGCATGTGCACACTACCACTCTGCCCGGCCACAGTAGCCTGTGGAATGTCCCACTGCTGTGTGCAGTGGAAAAGGGTTCACTGAGAGGTGTGAAACAGATAGCTCTAGAGCTCACTACACACGCCCTGTCATCTAATCTGCAACCTCCTCTACCTTTTAAAAGGTTCTATTGGTATCTGTTAACTATAATAATGTTTCATCATGACAAGCCAGTGTAAGTGTGCAAGGTAGTTTAGTTGTATTCCCCCCATTGCCCTCTTCTATGTTTTTCTGTGTTAAAATTTTTAAAAGGTTTATTTAATTTATATGAGTATGCTGTCTTCATGCACACCAGAAGAGGGCATCAGATTCTATTACAGATGGTTGTGAGCCACCACATGGTTGTTGGTATTGAACTTAGGACCTCTGGAAGAGCAGCCAGTGCTCTTAACTGCTGAACCATCTCTCCAGCCCATACGTTAAAATTTTTTTAAAAAGACTTGAAGAGTAGCAACCACTCATAAAAAGAGCAACTAAACTGATGACCTTATTTTTTTTTTATTATTTATTTGTATGTGTATGCATTTATAAGTCCAACGAGGCCAGAAAAGGGTGCTGGACTCCCTGGGGCTGGAGCTACAGGAGGTTATGGGCTCTGGAACCAAACCCAGGTCTTCTGCCAAAGCTTCAAGCATGTGTTGTTCTTGTTGTTGTTGAATATTATATGGGCATTTTGTCTGTCTGTGTGTCTATGCACCACATGTGTGCCTGGTACTAAGGGGCCAGAAGAGGGGGTTGGATCCCCTGGAACTAGGTGTAAGGACATTTGTAAGCTCAGTGTGCATGGGAACTGAGCGTAGGTC
This sequence comes from Acomys russatus, assembly GCF_903995435.1. Taxonomy (NCBI): domain Eukaryota; kingdom Metazoa; phylum Chordata; class Mammalia; order Rodentia; family Muridae; genus Acomys; species Acomys russatus. Next base: position 4,567,569 of record NC_067150.1, on the reverse strand, counting down.
CTCTGTCAGAGTACTGGCTCAACCACCTCTCCAGCCCCCAGGCTTGTCTTTTTTTTTTTCCCGAGACAGGGTTTATCTGTATAGCCTTGGCTGTTCTGAACTCACTTTGTAAACCAGGCTGGCCTCGAACTCACATCGATCTGCCTGCCTCTGCCTCCCAAGTGCCGAGATTACAGGCCTACGCTACCATGCCCAACTGGCTTGTCATATTTTAACTGCCTTTTTATCTCATCTTAGTGTTCGGAAACACCCTCGAACCAAGGAAATACAAATTACCTCTTCTGTCTTTAAAGTGAAAGCCTTCGTGAGTATTGAGCTTGTTTTGTTGTTGTTGTCTTGGTTTGTTGGTTGTTTTTTGAGACAGGGTTTCTCTGTGTAGCCTTGGCTGTCCTGGACTTGCTTTGTAGACCAGGCTGGCCTGGAACTTGCCTGCCTCTGCCTCCCTGGGTGCTGGGGAGTATTGAGCTTGTTAATTACTCCTTATGAATGGAGTTGCTATACCTGTGGCTTATGCTGTTTACTGTTAAGCCCAGAAGAAAAGATGATGGCGCTAAATATTTTATGAAAATCAAATGTGATAGGGCTCAGCTTCATGGGAGGAACCTGCTATCAGGAAGAGAGAAGCAGAGACTGCGGGAATGACGCCTCCTGCTTTGCTCTTAGTATTATCGTCCAAGCTCCTGTAGGACAGGCCACCACGCTCTGGGCATAGGGCTTTTCCAGTCCAAAGTTGCAACCTCTTTCCACAGTCCTTCCCAAAGCAACACGGTAGGGTCTGACACAGCAACACCTCACTATCCTGGTACCAGTTTCTATTTCATTTCCTTTCTGTAGTGATGAAACATTCACCCCAGTTAGGGGAGGAAAGGCTTTACTCGCCTTACACATTCCGGTCACACTAGGGAGGCCACGGCAGGAACTAAAGCAGATGCATGGGAAGCTGCTTCCTTGCTTGCCTCATGGCTTGTTCAGCCGGCTTTTTATACAGTCCAGACTACCGGCCCAGTGTTGGCACCACCCACAGTGGGCTAGGTCCTCCTACATCCACAGGCACACCCTCAGACCAGTCAGATGGAGATAGATCTCCTCTTCCCTAAGATAGTCCAGGTTTGGACCAAGTGGACAAAAATCAAACAGCCATACATGGCAGGCACGCTCTACATTTGTCCATAATGTACTTTGCTACAGCTGATAGATTAGAAAAGTCACAAACCGAGTCCTGGAGAGCCAAGGCTACACAGAGAGAAGAGACCCTGTCTCAGAAAACAAAACAAAAAAAAACAAAAAAACAAAAAACAAAAAAAAAGAAAGCAAGCAAGAAAGAAAAGACACAAACTTAGACTCCTAGCACTCAGGGAACTAAGGCAGAAGGCTATGAGTTCTAGTCTGTCATGGTCTACATAATGAAATCCTATCTATAAACACACACACACACACACACACACACACACACACCACACACACACACAAATAAGAACAAAGGCAGCCATTTTGCCTCATATCTCTAATCCAACACTAAGGCAGAGTTGCCATGAGTTTGAGGCCAGCCTGGGGCACACAGTTAAATAAAGCACAAAGCTATCATGGGAAGAATGGGATTGGGATGCTCATTCCCTAAGGGCAAGAGTTACAGTTGTGATGGATGTGTGTGATAGATCTGTACTGCTTGTTGCCAGTTTATTATCAAAAACTCATATATCTTTACGGTTTTCTTTGCTGCTGATGTCGTGGCTTGCATCTTTAATCCCAGCACTCGGGAGGCAGAGGCAGTCGAACTGATGTGAGTTTGAGGCCAGCCTGGTCTACAAGTGACTCCAGGACAGCCAAGGCTACACAGAGAGACCCTGTCTCAGGGGGGAGAAATATTTTCTTTGCTGTGCATTCCAGACTGGGTTCAACTCAATCCTTCTGCCTCAGCCTCCCAAGGGCTGGGATTAAATTGTGTGCCATTACACCTGGATAGGTCTCATGAAGCTTGGGCAGAAATATGTGTAAAAGTCGAAGACTCACCTGGCCGAATGCTAATGGCTGAGGCTTGTCTTTCCAGGGCTCCCTCGGCGTGTGCTACCCTTCGACTAAGGAGCACGAGCAGACGTTCTCATACTTGGTCGTGGATCCCATCAAGCGCCATGTGAATGTCTTGTACCACTGCTATGGTGTAGGGCAGATGTCGTAGTGCTGCTCAGACCATCTGCTAGCACCACGACTCAGTTCACTGTGTCCCTGTGTCCCAACTAGTGGGTAGGTAGAGGTGCCCTTTGCCGACCCATCAAAGGCAACTATAAAGATCCCGTTTTGAGCTGAAGAAAGCAAACACCAGAGTGCTTGTCTCTAAATTTGCCCAGCATACTCGTGCAGAAATCCTTGATGGAACCTGTACAGAGCAGAAAGTTACAAGTTCATGTTTGTTCTGTCAAGATGCAGACACAATCTTAATTTCCTATTTTTTTAATTGTTTTTAGTTCTTTGAAGAAGTATCTCATGTAGCCCAAAATAGGTGAGTCTTGAACTCACTATGTAGACACAATCTTAATTTCCTATTTTTTTAATTGTTTTTAGTTCTTTGAAGAAGTATCTCATGTAGCCCAAAATAGGTGAGTCTTGAACTCACTATGTAGCAGAGGCTGGGTCTTGAACTCCTGATCCTCTTGCCTCTACCTCTTGAGTATTGAGATACAAACATGTACCACCAGGCCTGGCTCTATGTATTTTGTTTGGGAAGCTAATTAATTCTGGATTAGAATTGAAACATTAAAAAACATCTCTACCACCAGTCATTTAATGTGAATTAATATGATTTTAAATTTTCAGTTTATGTAATTAATTTTTTTGTTTGTTTTTTGAGCAGGGTTTCTCTATGTAGCCTTAGCTGTCCTATACTCACTCTGTAGACCAGGCTGGCCTGGAACTCACAGAGATCTGCCTGCTTCTGCCTCCCAAGTGCTGGGATTAAAGGTGTGTGCCACCACTGCCTGGCTAATTGTGTATAAACATTCACCTGCATTTTGCTTCTGAGCTTCATGTGCATGCCTAGTGCCCAAGGAGGCCAGAAGAGGGTGTCAGGTCCCCTGCACCTGGAGCTGCTGACAGTGTAACCGCCAATGTGGAACTGGGAGCTAAACCTGGGTCCTCCTCAGGAGCAGCAAGAGCTCTTACCTGCTGAGCCCCCTCTCCAGACCTTGTCACCTCTTGGCACATTTAGACTAAACTTTTTTTGGGGGGGGGGTTCGTATTTTGAGACAAGTTTCTCTGTGTAGCCTTGGCTGTCCTGGACTCACTTTGTAGACCAGGCTGGCCTCGAATTTACAGCGGCCCACCTGCCTCTGCCTCCTGAGTGCTAGGATTAAAGGCGTGGGACACCACTGCCTGGCTTGGGCTAAACTATTTTAATGCACTAGTTTGCTTAAGATTTACCTTTCATAAAAACAGGGCCAGTATCTAGTTGTGGTGGTTCTCTGTTAATTTGTTTTATATGGAGGGTCTCACAACCCAGCTAGCCCTGGGCAGGTTGGAATTCCCCCTGTAGACCGGGCTGTGCTACGCTGACAGTGTGGGTGAGGAGTGCTGCAGAGGCTGTATGCTGGCTTCATATACTCTTTCATCCCAGTGCCTAACAAACAGTAAATCCCCGGGGCCTGGTGGACAGATCATTTGAAAAGAGAAGCTGTTACTTGGAGTGGACTTGCTGAGTGTGTGACGTGAAGTGGAAGGTCCTTCAGAAGCAGGAGACACGGAGACAGGGCCAGAGCCATCTGCAAGGCTTGCCGGCCCCTGAGCCAGCCACTGTCTACGTGTCTGTCTTAAACTCTCTGCTCAGCCCCTCCAGTTAACCCTGAAGCATTTGCTGAAGGTTTTGAACTGTCAGACCTGTATTTAGTTGTGCAGTGTGGGGTGAGATATGGAGCCTGGGAATGTGCCTCAGGCCACACAATCCCTGGAAAATAGCCACAGCCTGTAGAGACATTAAAAAAAAAAAAAAAAAAAAAAAAAAAAAAAAAAAAAAGCAAGCTAAGTCAACTGAGAGAGGAAAGGTTGTCAGGGTTAAGACAGCTGGCCCTGTGACAGCAGGCATGACCAGTGTCATATGAATGGTTTTCTGGAACTTCAAAACATCCTACAAAAATCCCAGATGGTACTTAAGGAAGAAGGTCTCAGAATTATAAGTTGACATTAGATAGAGACATAGGCGAAGGCTGGGAAATGTTGGACACTGTTGTTCCCATGAGCAAAAATCAGGATATAGGCAGCACAGGAGGCTTGGGACACCCATGTGCACCTGGAGGGCAGCTCAGACTGTGGGGTCCTGTTCAGGACTGCACACAGCAAGGCAGCTGCTGGGGAGCTGCTCCCTGAGGCCAGAGGCACCAAGATGAGAAATTTGACTGTGTCACAGGCAATGCAGAGCCACCATCAGATGATTGAGCAGGGTGGTAGCATCACAAACTGGTACCCTGCAAAGATTACTCTTGTACCAATGTGCCAAAGAAAGTCCAGAGATCAGAGAGATGCTGGGAGCTGCCAAAGCCACAAATGACCAGCTCGAAAGTCATATGAGCTAATGGCTGTCTGGCCATCATGAAGTTAAGACATTGCGTGGATGCTCAGGAAAAGCCCTCAGGCTGCGGGTGCCTCTCTGGAGGTGGAATGGTCACCTCAAACCGGAGAAGTAGAAGCGAGAGGATCCTGAGTTCAAGGTCATCCGCAGCTATCCATTGATCTTGAGGCAAGCCCAAGACAGGAATTCTTGTCTCCAAACAAAAATACAACAAAGAAAACAAAACCCAGCAATATGGTGAAAATGGTGAGCCAACAAGATGGCTCTGTGGTGACCAGCGCTGACAAGACTGACCCCCCAGGACCCTCAGAGTGAAGTGGACTATTGCAAGTTGTCCTCTGCCCTCCACACCCACACCACGGCTCATGCTTATTTGCTTGTACACAAATACACAATAAGTAAATATGATTAAATTTTTTTAAAATCAGGGCTGGGAGCATAGCCACATGCTAAAGTACTTGCCTGGAATGTATGAGGTCCAGGGTCCACCCCCAGCACTGCAAAAGAAGACACGGAATAAGACAAAAGCATATATGACCCAAAACAGGAAGGGTTAGCCAAATGGGTGAGTTCTGAGGTGACAGGGCTCCGAGGCCAGGAAGTGGGATCTGTGGGAGGAAGCTGTGGTTAGACGGGGGAGTCCCTTAGCTGAGTTCCCTTTTCTTTATTCCTGAGCCTTTATGCGCTGATTCACAGACCCATGGGCGTTGTTCTCCTCACACTTTTGAAACCAGGTGTGCCGGTCCTAAAAGCTGGTTGGAGGCTTCTTAAGGAACACAATACACTAAATTCTCTTAGTCAGCACTAAATGTTACAAAAGAATATAGCTGGGTGTGGTGGCACACACTTGAGAGGTTGAGACAGGAGGATCTAGGGAGTTCCAGGACAGCCTGGGATATAAAGTGAGTCCTGTCTCAAAACAAACAAACAAATCCCCTGGCACTTGGGAGGCAGAAGCAGGAAGATCTCTGAGTTTGAGGCCTGGTCTACAGAGTGAGTTCCAGGACAGCCAGACTACACAAAAAACCCTGTCGTGAAAAACAAAATGAGACAGGTCTTGATGGAGCATGCCTTTAATCCCAGCACTCAGGAGGCAGAGGCAGGCAAATGGCTGTGAGTTCAAAGCCAGCCTGGTCTACAAAGTGAGCCCAGGATAGCCAAGGCTGCACAGAGAAACCCTGTCTCAAAAAGCAAAACAAAAAAGAAAAAGAAAACCAAAACAACAAAAACCTAGCATTCATCCCATGAATGTTTATTATAATTGCCTACTGTGTTCCAGCCATTGTCCACATATTACATATGAATAATATTTTGGGGTGGTGAGTCATGCTCATAGTCTCAGTACTAGAGAGGCCAAGGAAGGAGGTCACTGCACGTGAGGGCAGCCCGGCCTGCAAAGTGATAACCTGACTGAAAACAAAGCAAACAATAGGGGGCTAGAGAGCTGGCTCAGAGGTCAAGAGTGTCGCTGCTCTTAACAGGGACCTGAATGTGGTTCCCAGCACCCATGTCAGTCTGTTCACAAACAACTGGAACTCTAGTTTCAGGGGATCCAACACCCTCTTTCACCTCTCCAGGCACTTGCATGCATGTGCACACATTCACACAATTGCACACACTTTATACATAAAAATGTTTTCAAAACAGCATCCTTTCCTCTTGTTCTGCCATCCTCTACAAAATATTTATATAAATATTTGGTTTTTCGGGACAGGGTTTCTTGTGTAGCCTTGGCTGTCCTGGACTCTCTTTGTAGACCAGGCTGGCCTTGAACTCACAGAGATCTGCCTGCCTCTGCCTCCGAAGTGCTAGGATTAAAGGCCACCACACCCAGCTCAATTTAATATACTTTTAGAGGTATTTTTTTAATCTTTTGTTTGTGTGAATGTGCATCAAATGTTTCAAGTGTTCATGGAGGACAGAAAAGGGTGTAAGATACCCTGAACTGAGGTTACGGGTAGTTTTAAACCACCCAGTATGGGTGCTGGCAACTGAATCAGGTCCTCTGGAAGGGCAGGAAGCACTCTATGCCCCTCAGCTCGCTCTGTAGCTCTGATGAAAAAAAAAAAAACTTTTTTTGAAACAGCGGCTGTCCTGGACTCTTGTAGACCAGGCTGGCCTTGAACTCACAGAGATCCACCTGCCTCTGCCTCCCACGTGCTAGGATTAAACTTTAAAGGGAGTACTGCACATTTTGGAAGACCCCTGCGGCCATTATGTGGCCACTGGGTTCAGGAGGCCATGAGAAGACAGTATCTGAACTAAAGACTAAGAAAAGCAGCTTTTAGCTCGGCGTGGTGGCGCACATCTTTAATCCCAGCACTCGGGAGGCATAGGCAGGCAGATCGCTGTGAGTTTGAGGCCAGCCTGGTCTACAAGAGTCTAGGAGAGCCAGGGCTTATTACACAGAGAAACCCTGCCTCAAAAAACAAAAGAACAAAAAAAGAAAGAAAGAAAACAAACAAAAAACCTCACGAGAAACCAACCTCATGAAGGCTTTGGTGTTGGGCTTCTGGCCTCTAGAACTATGGGGAAACTTTTTGATCTACAATCGCCCGAGTCTGCATAGTTTGTTGTGGCACTTTCAGAAATAATGTGTAGAGGAAAGTGGAAGAGCTTCAGATGCAGCCTGAAACCCTGAACCAGTGTTATTTGCTGGTGGGTTTCAAAGAGAGGTTTGCAGCTTTTAGAATAACTGGGAAGTAGCATGGTGAAGACAGAACAAAGGCTTTGACATCAAGAGGGACTACAGGAATTACTGAGGTGGGACACTGTGTGCAGAAATTTCCAGAACTGCACAAGTGTGCAGATGAATTCACTGATGTTAACTTCTTCACAGCTAATGTTAGTGTGAGGTACACACTGGGGACCCACTAGTTTTCAGTGGGTGAGCATGGGGGAAACTCCCTTGAGTGAACTGGTGTGCGATGGTAAAAGACTGACGGGAACAGGAAAGACTAGATGGACATGGGAACTGCGGTGTGAGCAGAGAAGGGACTGATGTCCCTGAGGAGGCCAGAGGGACGAAAGACACCTCAATAACGCATGCACTCACACGCGCGCGCGCACACAGACACACACACACACAGCAGCAGGCACACCCCAGCTATCATTTTCCATATAGACAGCAATAGAACAGCCTCTATATGGTGTCAGAATCCATGCCTACAAAAGTAATCTAGCCTCCAATTGATGACAATCCCCCTGCCTCTGGAATGTTGGGATTGCAGGCAGGCATACATCACCACGCCCAGCTAGAGAAATGATTGTTTTTTCTTTCTAATGAGGTGCTTTGGAGCCAGGAATTCTTTCTTTTCTTTTTTGTTTGTTTGTTTGTTTTGTTTTTTGAGACCGGGTTTCTCTGTGTTAGCCTTGGCTGTCCTGGAGTCGCTTTGTAGACCGGGCTGGCCTCGAACTCACAGCAATCCACCTGCCTCTGCCTCCCGAGTGCTGGGATTAAAGGTGTACGCCACCACACCTGGCTCAGGAATTCTTTTTTTTTTTTTTTTTTTTTTTTTTGGTTTTTCGAGACAGGGTTTCTCTGTGTAGCCTTGGCCATCCTGGACTCACTTTGCAGACCAGGCTAGCCTCGAACTCACAGCGATCCGCCTGCCTCTGCCTCCCGAGTGCTGGGATTAAAGGCGTGCGCCACCACGCCCGGCCTAGGAATTCTTAATTATCTCTGAAGAGGAGCCTCTGTGATGAAGGGACTGTTCCATGTGAGCTCCACCCAGGAACACACAGCAGCCACATGTATGAAAGTCTCGGCGCCTTTAGCAGCTGCCCCATCAAACAGTACAGAGCAACTCTGTCTCCTCAAAGGAGGAGCCTGGGGTCCCAGCTCCTGTTTGCCTTTCAGTTTCAACACACTGCCATGCCAAGGCACAGCAAATGCCAGGGCTCCACAGAAGAGAGCAGGTTCTCACCTCCCCAACGCAACAGATTACTAAAGAATGTGGCATCACACTTTTTACACAGAGAGAAGGGCCGAGCACTGACCAGTTGGGTTAATTGCCCACGGCGTATACTGTGCCAGTAACTGGAGAACAACATGGAGTCAGAGAGCTGTAGAAGATGACCAAGAGTTGAGTGGTCTGGGTCAAGGTGCCGGCCTTTAATCCCAGCACTTGGAGGCAGAGGCAGGTGGATCGCTGTCTACAAAATGAGTCCAGGACAGCCAAGGCTACACAGAGAGACCCTGTCTCGAAAAACAAAACCCAAAGAAACCAGCAAGAAAGTTAGCTTGTATTTGTTTCTAAAAGATTTATTTTCAGTCACATTCACTTCCAGTTCCAGGGGACCCAACACCCTCTGTGACCCCATGTGTGTAGTTACTACATTCTCATCATCTGCTGATGGACAGCAAGGTAGCTTGACTATCTCCTTGCTATCGGCATCACAGCAGCAATGAACACAGATGGACTAGCATGCCTGTGCAGGAATGAAGAGACCTTCAAGCTTAAGGCTGGGGGCATAGTGCTGGGTCACAGGGGAGCTCTGCTCTCTGGGTTTTGAGAAACCTCCATACTGGTCCATCATGGCTGCCCTAGTGTATACCCCCAGCAGAATGACTGTGAATCCTCTGTCCCCACATCCGCAATATCTATCACTGTTACTTTTATTCCGTCAAAAAAATTGACTGGAATGGAGGTCAAGATTAGAGCACTTGGCCTACCACGTGCTTGATATGCAGCACTGAAAAAAAAAAAAAAAAAAAAAAATTCAAAATACTATGACATTTTGCAAGCAAAAGGCCTACAAGCTTCAAACAGTCTCAAGGGTACAGTAGGTTGTAAAGCATTTGAAAATCAAGCCTGAAACCTAAGAAAGGGCTCTAGACATAGGAACACTGTGGCAGACACATTACGTGGCCCTGCTTGGGCCCGAGAGGAAGCGTCTGCCTGCTCAGAGAACTGACGCATAGAGTAGATGCCCCGCCAGATCTTGGCATTTCAGTAGCAAGGAGGAGGGGTGAACAGTTCCACGAAGCAATGACTGCATCCGCAGAGGGCAGGGCCAGCTGGAAACGGTCCACGGAACCAGTGGCTTAGTATGTGTGGAGACAGAACACACTACCGGCCATATTGTATTCCCTGCACTCAGGAGACTGAGACAGGAGCATCAATAAAGAGTTTTTGAGGACAGCCTGAGCTATATATAGGGGAAAAGGAGAGGATGGAGCGAAGGAGAGATGTGAGAGCACATACAGGTAAGCAGCAAGAGCCAGGGAAGAGCAAGGGCTGGAACACGCCACAGCCGGGTCCTGACTCTGAAGGGTCCCAGCCAGGCACTACTTTACACAGTGGAAAGACGGTGCTCATGTGAGAGCAGGAGTCTTCCCTCAGAGCAGGTACAACAGGAAACAAGGTCCTTGGCTCTACAGGCACTACACCGAGGAGCTGAGCAGAAGTAGAAACCGGCTTCTGGAGGTGAGGGGCAGATTCAGAGCTCCAACAGAAAAGCGACCCACATTAGGTCATGGTTGAAGGTGAGTGTCGGAGAGAAAGAGGTGATGAAGGAAACACCCAGTTCTCTGGTTTGAACAGATGGATGAATCGTGCTACATGAACTTGGTAAACCAGACGGATCTGGCTGGAGGGTGTGCTGCTGGAGTTTGAGGTGAGTGGGAGGAAAGAGCTCAGTGCGTTAGGTTGGCAGGTGAATGAACAAAGGGTGGCTGAGCACAAACCTAGGCCAACTCTGCCAGCCCCAGCTGTGGAGGGGAGGGCCCTGGCTACAAGAGGCTCTGCAGGTTCACACAGCCTTGTGCCTGAGCAGCTGCAGAAGAAGCCATTTTGGAGGGGAAGAAAGGTAAAAAAGAAACGTCATAAGGGTGTAAAAAGTGGCTACCTACAGACACCAGGGACTATGATTGGGCATCATAAATGTGGGGGTACCAATGCACCAAATTGTGGGTATCCTTTCAGTTGCCCCACAAATTGGGAGTATCTGCAGGATTCTAAGAGGCTGGGGAAGTTCTGGTCACTTCTTTTTCTGTTCTGGTGTATTTAGGCATGTCATCACACTAAGAAAGGGTTACCAAACCAGGGACATTTAAAAAAAAAAAAAAAAAAAAAACCTGTTGACTTTACTAAGTAACTCAGGTTTAGGAGCTGAATATATATTTTGAGACAAGGTTTCTCTGAGTAGACCTGGCTGACCTAGAATTCATTCTGCAAATGAGGAATTTTAATCCATCAACATGGCTGCTCTGGCAAGAGATCACATCCAAAGACCTTCTAGGTCTGTGTGATCTGGCTGGAATACAAACATGCCTTTAATCCAGGAGACAGAGGCAAACAGATCTGAGTTCAAGGCCAGCCTGGTATAGAGCAAGTATCAGGTTAAAAAAAAAAAGCTTAGGTCTAGGCATGGTGGTACATGCCATTAATCCCAAACAATGAAGGTAAAGGTAGCTTGTAGAAGGAAGCACCCATGTTTGAAAGTGATGTCTAATTGAGTGGCAGAAGAAAGTGACAAATCAGAGATTTGATGGAACAGATATGTCCAACTCGCACGAGGAGAGAGAAAAGGGAAGCTACTTAAGAGGCAATGCAGAGAGAGAGAGGAGGCAGTTTTACTGGGATTGTTTTACAGAGAGAGGCTGAGTGAAAGAACAGGGTAGACACAGGTGAAGACTGAACACGCCAGAGAATGAGAAGGAGCTGGAGATTAGAGCAGACTGCTGAGTTAGTTTGAGGCCAAGCAGAGCAATTCAGGGGCCAAGAAAGAAGCCAGTTTGAATAAGTCAGCTGGGAGAGAAGTTCGAGCCAGAACAGCTGAGTTGAATTAGCCAGCCCAGAGCTTAGTAAGAATGAGAAAGGGTGAGCTTATTCAGCAGTAAGTTTCAGAGGCTGAAAATATTCTAGGCCTAGGTTAGATTGTACAGAGGCTAGAAGCTTCCAGGACTAGGCCTAGTTAGCAGAAGGAGGCAGTAAGTTTCTGATACAACAATAGAACTAGGCAAATAAATCTGGGTGTGGTGATGCACGTCTTTAATCCCAGCACTTGGGAAGCGGAGGCAGGTGGCTCTCTGAGGTCAAGGTCAGCCTGGTCCACAAAGGGAGCCCAGGACAGCCAAGGCTACACACAAAGAAACCCTGTCTCAAAAAGCAAAATGAAACAAACAAAAAAGAAATGAGCAAATAAAAGTTAATTTTACAGTAGATTTTTTTTTTTTTAAGTTTCTTCCAGACAGGGTTTCTTTATGTTATCTTAGCTATCCTGGACTTGATTTGTAGACCAGGCTGGCTTCAAACTCACAGAGATCCACCTGCCTCTGCTTCCCAAGTGCTGGGATTACAGGTGTGCACCACCACACCTGACTTACAGTATATCTTTTTTTTTTTTTTTTTTTTTTTTGGTTTTTCGAGACAGGGTTTCTCTGTGTAGCCTTGGCCATCCTGGACTCACTTCGTAGACCAGGCTGGCCTCGAACTCACAGCGATCCGTCTGCCTCTGCCTCCCAAGTGCTGGGATTAAAGGCGTGCGCCACCACGCCCAGCTCACAGTAGATCTTTTAAAGCGTGTTATTTATTATTGTATTGTCTTATGCGTATGGCTATTTTGCCTGAGTATGTGTCTGAGCACCATGTGAGTGAAGAGGTCAGAAAAGGGTGTTAGTTTGGAGTTACAGGAGCTCTGAGCTGCTATGTTGGTGCTGGCCAGCAAAGCCATGTGCCCTGGGAGAACAGCCAGGGCTTGTAAGCCTGCATCATCCTCCAGCCTCAATGCTGGGTCTATGTATGAAGATGTCTCCCAGGTGGGCCCTGGTGACTTACACTATAAACTCAGCAACCAGGAGGCTGAGGCAGGGAGATTGTGAGTTCTAGACTATTCTGGATTAAAGCCTGAGATCACACCCAAAAAAGCTGCCTTTGAGGCTCAAGGGGGCTAAAATAATAACAACAAAGTCAGGCAAGGAGACAAAAGACTGAGTACCCATTGTCGTCATCTTTTACTAAATTGTGAGTGAAACTGGAGAAAGAATGGTAGGGGACACAATCTTGATCCAGTTATCACAGTAACTTTGTTCTCAATTTAAAGGCTGGTAAAACGACACTGGCCAAAGTGCCCAAGCCAACTAATCACAGTGTCCATAGTAGTAAAGCTGTAGTTTGGGGACAGCTTCCATTGCAAACCCTGGTCACAGTCACTTCTGTTTTAGAAGTTTTCTTTCAGCTGTAAGTTTTGAGATATTTTGTAGCCATTTTGTAGCCCCAGTTGCCTTTAAGCTTACTGTGTCTGTGAGATTGGCTTGAAACTATTATTATTATTAGTAGTAGTAGTAGTAGTAGTAGTTTTTCGAGACAAGGTTTCTTTGTGTGTAACCCTGGCTGTCCTGGACTCACATTGTAGACCAGGCTGGCCTGGAATTCACAGGGATCCACCTGCCTCTGCCTCCCAAGTGCTGGGATTAAAGGCGTGCGCCATCACCGCCCAGCTGGCTTTAAACTTTTGACCCTCTGCTCTTCACTATGTCACCATGCCTACTTGAGACAGAGGATGTCTATGTAGCTCAGCCAGGCCTGGAAGTTATGGCAATCTTCTTGCCTCAACCTTCCAAGTTTAGAGATAGTTTCAGGTCAGCCTTGTTTTGAAACAGAGTCTCTCTATGCAGCCCTAGCTGGCCTGAAATTCACTGCATAAACTGGAGGTGGGGGGCGGAGAAGGGTGTAGTGGCAAACACCTTTAATCAGGCAGAGGCAAAAGCATCACCAAGTTCAAGGCCAGCCTGGTCTACAGAGTAAGTTTCGGGACTGGCTACAGGAAGAAACCCTGTCTCAAAAAACAAAAAATTCATGATGTAGAGCAAGCTGACCTGGAACTCAGAGATCCACCTACCTCTGTCTTCTGTTCTCCCATTGTCCAAACATTTCAACTTTTGGGGAGGGGGTTGAGAAAGGGTTTCTCTGTTTAGCCTTGGTTGGTCTGGACTCTGTTGGTAGACTAGGCTGGCTTGGAACTCACAGAGATCTGCCTACCTCTGCCTCCCGAGTGCTGGGATTAAAGGCGTGCCCCACCACGCCCGGCTAACATTTCAACTTTTTACTACAGATTCTTTGCCCACAGGTTTTGCTTGGGGATTAACTATTGGATCTGAGGTGAAGGGGTGCTATTAGGGTTCTACAAGAGTTGTGACACAACAGGCTGGGCTACTACCAGTGAAGCAGTCTGTAAACACGGGCCAATGACAATGGGCTACTACAAACTTGCCTTGTGCCAGAATCTGGGCCACGTACTGTATGTCCATTGACTCATTTAATGTCTCAACGACATAAAAGGCATGAGGTGGATGCAATTACAAAATTAAAGAGCAGGAAGTGGCTTGCTCACTATCTCACAGCTGCTGCACGGGGAGCAGGGAGCTGAATGCTAAAGCCTGAACTTCCAGAACCCACAAGATTGTGGCTGAATGCTCTTGGCACTTGGCGGGGATGGATGCCAATCCTGGAATCAGTCCTAGAGGACATTTACCCTACTTCCTCTGTAGGACAGGAAGCTGATTAAGATCAGTATGAAGCTGGCTCCCCCACTCTACCACTGGGCGATAGCTCACTGCTCAGAGTTCTCCCGGGCATGTCTGGACTGGAGGAAGAGATTATCTTTTTGCTTAAGGGTCCTTTCTTTGCTTAATCCTATTTATACCCTTTTCACTCTGCACTGCAGACAAAATCATTAAAACAAGAAACCAGATTTCTGAAGAAGAAATTTGTGTTTAAAATCAGTGTTGCGTAATCTTGGGACACTCAAAAAACACCAAATTGCTGAAGTGGAAAACTATAGTTATGAGTTGTATCTCAATAAAACTGTTTTTATCTCGAAAAACCAAAAACGAGAGAGAGAGAGAGAGAGAGAGAGAGAGAGAGAGAGAGAGAGAGAGAGAGAGAGAGAGAGAACTGTTGCAGTTGATGACCTCAGGTTCGAATCTCAGCACCCACATGGCTACTCACAACCACAACGAAATCTAACACTTTCTTCTGGCCTGTGTGGGACCGAAGCAATCATGTGATGCAAAGACATATGCAGACAATATGCCCAACACAAAACAATTAACTAAAAAATACAGGTTTTCATCGTGTTTTGAGTGATTTCAGACAGGCTCCTGATAATAAGACCGACACACAGAGAATCAGGGCTAAGGTTACCTCCACTGAATTTCCCTTCTTATTCTGTTCATATTTTCAGTTTACCCTTGTAATAAGCACAGGAGGAAAAAAACCAATGTGTTCCCTGAAGTCAAACACTGACTTAATGTTTTGAGTTGAAGCTCCAAGTGACCAAATGGCAAGTTTTAGTGCTAAAATATTGACTTGATTTTCACAAGAAGAAGAAGAAGAAGAAGAAGAAGAAGAAGAAGAAGAAATGTAATGGTTTGCTGGGCAAGGTGCCCCACGTTTGTAATCCCAGCTCTCTAAGGCAGGAGGTGCAGAAATTTAAAGGCAGCCTTCAGCTACATAGTGAGTTGGAGGCCAGCCTGCACTACACTAGGACCTGCCTCAAAATACCAAAACAGGGCAGTCATGTGAGAAGGTTCAGGGTCCCTGAGTTGTATTTCGGGGACCCATTTACAACCAGAAAAAAAAAAAACCATATCCCACAAATTGCTCTCTGCCCTTCATTTGTGAGCATGTGAGCTCATCATACATAACCCCTGTAATTTTAAGAAAGAAAAAAATAAGCCCTCCCCCCAAAAAAAACTAAAGAGCAAAATTAAATCAATTCCAAAAAATGGAGCCGCAGAGGCCCTCGCTTGGAATCCGGAAAGCCGAGGCACAAAGGCTGTCCGGAGTTGGGCGGTATCCTTAGCTACAGAGTTAAGCCTGCTCAACCTAAAACTTAAAAAGTAATACTATGTTTCTTTTCGTAAGGTTCATGAAGTGTAACACCTGGTCTCCAAGCCTCAATCTGATCTGCAATCCCCCCTCAAGCGTTCGCCTGTTGTTTCCTTCAAACCTGGCGGTCAACGGCAAAACCGGCATCAACCGCGGACCAGATTCAAATCAGTGCGGTGACCAGCATCGCTTTCCGACCCGGCCTGCCCACGGGGCTATGGGCGACGCGTCCCTGTCCCCGGGCTCGCGGCCTTGGCGTTGCGCGCCGCCCGCCCGGGAAGGGCTGCGTCCCCCGGGTCCAGCCCGGCCGGTGCGCACGCAGCGCGGTGGCCTCCGGGTCACGTGCGCCCGGGAGTCTACAGGAATGTAGCGACGCGCAGGGAAAGTTTCCCCGGGGGCCGCGGGCCGCGGATTCGGTGCGGGCGGGCGCGCAGAGGAAGGAAGAACGCCGAGGAGGCGGAGCCCGCGAGGCGCGCGGGCGGGCGCTCCTCGCAACTTTTTAGTTTGGGCGTCTGGAGCCGAAGTTTCTGTCTCAGTTCGGACGCCGCCGCCGCCGCCGCCGCCGCCGCCGCGAAGAAAGGGAGGAAGGAAGGAGCTCCGGGAGGGGGGAAAAGGAGGCTCGGCGGCCTCGGGCACGGAGTGCTGGGCGATGAGGGGGCGCAACGCGGCCCCCCGAAACTGAGCGCAGCGCCCCGAGCGTCGAACGAGGCCGCAGCCATGGAGCCCGCGCAGCAGCAGCCGCCGCCCCAGCCGGCCCCGCAGGGCCCCGCGCCGCCGTCCGCGTCTCCGGCCGGGACCCCCGCGGCCCCGCCCGCACCCCCGGCTGGCCACCAGGTCGTGCACGTCCGCGGGGACTCGGAGACCGACCTGGAGGCGCTCTTCAACGCCGTCATGAACCCCAAGACGGCCAACGTGCCGCAGACCGTGCCCATGCGGCTGCGCAAGCTGCCCGATTCCTTCTTCAAGCCGCCGGAGCCCAAGTCCCACTCGCGACAGGTAGCGGCACCGCGGGGAGCCCGGGACCGCGTGGGGGTGCGGGGCCGCGGTTTGTTTTCCCGGAGTTGGCGGCCGCGGGGGTCTGCACAATGCGCGCGCCTCCGCTCGCTCCGCACCTTAGCTCCGACGGGGAGGGGGAGGGGGGAGGGGGAGGGGGCGTCGGGCATCTCTTGCGGGACCGCCGCCCGGGGACGCTCCGCCTGGCCTTCCCGCGCCACTTGGGTGTCCCGTGAAGCCGCGTAGCTGGCCCCTTGTTTTCCCGAGTTGGTGAGGGGTGGGGGTTGAACCGGCCCATTGAGTTTCTGGTTCCTTCTCTCGGTCCCCTCCCCCTCCCGAAAGCTTTTTCTGCTGCTGCGGCCCAGGCGCGGTCCCAGTGCCCGGTTCGGGCTCCCGGGCGCTCCCCGGAGTTGGCTGGGTTCCCTCGACCCTCGCTCGCCTCCGCCGTGCCCTGGAACTCGGGCGGGCGGGCTCTCTTCATGCTCAGTGGGCTCACGTGTCGCTTTCCTAATCGTAACCTATTATTTACTGTTCGGCCCGCAAAGCTTTAAGCGAGCCACATCTGTGCCTTGCACAGGAACTCGGCTGCGCTCGCGGTGCAGAGGTTTCTGCGCCGGCCTTTGATAGCGCGTTGCAGGTTGACTCATAGGCCGAGTTCTGCCTGGCTCAACTGTGATTAAAGGTAATGTTTGGGAAGCAATGACTAATTCTAGGCTCGCCATTGCTTTTAACTGAATGCGGATGTGAACATGGCTGCTTATCCACATCCACGACGCCTGGTTATTTTTTCCAACTGGATCCAACACAGAAGTGAAACCGCTTCAAAGTATTAACATTCCGATAGGTCCTGGTAGATTTCTTTAGTGTCGCTCCCCCCCCCCCTTTCTCCTTTTAATTACTTAATTTTTAAAGAACTTGCTTTAGGCTAAAGCAGCATAGGAACTTTGCCCAAAACTTAATTGGTTTTCCAAACACTGCCATGTCGTTAGTCCACTAGGCCTGTAACTGGAGTGGAAAGAAGAGTTGCCGCCGCCCCCCCCCCCCCAGCTCCCCTCCCAGGCAGGCCTTCCCCCCCACCCCCCTTCCCAGGCAGGCCTTTCCCCACTCCAGCCCCCCTCCCAGGCAGGCCTGCTGCAGAACAGGAGTTTTGGAGCTCCGAAAATCACGATACAAAAAGCTGAGTTAAGGAGGAAGCAAAAGTTATTTCACTGCTAGCCCAAACTCTTAATTTGTAACAACAGTAGACTTAGATCCTGTTCGTTGCTCCCTACCCCACATGTGGGTTCTGAACTCACTGAGCTAAATGCATGTTGGCTGTTGGCTTGCAATCCAGGACCGGCCAGCCGGGGAAACTTTGAAGGAATACGCAGATTGAGTGCTCCATTTTGTAGCACTTAGAAGTCAGAAAGAATGACCACGGGGACCCTTACTTGTGCTCCCACCGGGCCCACTGTGGCTCCTTTGCCTTCTACGAGTTGTAAGAGAGCTGGGCATCAAAAATGTGCCTTTTCACGTGCTAATGATTTCTTCAACTCGAATGCAATTACCTGGAAATTCAGAAGTGCTCCTGCTTTTGCTGCGGGGCTTTAAATGTCTGCAGGGCTCTTTCTTTCAGTTTCTTCATCTGCATGAATCTAGAAAAATCAAACGTTTTGATAAATCCTAATTCTAATAAAGGGATTAGGTTATGAATAGTATGTAAATGTCTACAGGTTTACTGCCTGAGAATTTTTGTATCTCTATGTCCTTCTTGCTTGGAGAAACTAATTTACAGACAAGTTAATTTCTGACACCTTGTCTAACACTTAGTCTGGTTGGACCCAAATTCGATTCTTTTTCTCCCCCTGCTGTTACATGTGTGTGAATCCTAAGGTTATAATTGAATTGATAAAAGTCTTTATCCTCTAGGCACAAAGACGGCTACCTTATTATTCTCTTCTTTAGGGAGCTTTTACCATTGGTACAGTTCTGAGCCTTTGAGTTCATTAAAAGTTGTATAATTTATAATGGTTGATTTATTGATCACATTTGTTCACAGTCCAAAAAAAGTGACAGATGTGGGCATTGATTATTTAAAACAAAGGAGGGGGAAAGTGCGTAGTAATTTCTAGGGTTTTGTTCTAGGACTTTGAAAAGTAACCATGTTGCTTGGAAAATGTACTGATTTATTTATTTTGGGTTCTGTGGGGTAAGTGTATTCTCTACCTCCAAACAAGGTATGTTTATGCCCAGTATTTGCTGCTTTCACAGTGTCAAGGAGGTAGACACCTTCATTCATTCAGATGGACTGTTTGTCAGTAAAATAACATTTATGGCCCATACTAAATTTTTGTAATTTAAAAATGGTCTGTTTGGACACCTGTGTTTCTTCAGATATTAAACATTGAAGTCTGCGCTTTATTCTTAGATGTTTGGTTGCCATGAAATTCTGTTGAGAAAATTGGGGGTAGATGCTGTTGTCCTCTGTGACCTTTCGGTTCACTGTCCCCAATAGGCCAGCACCGATGCGGGCACCGCGGGAGCTCTGGCTCCACAGCACGTCCGAGCTCACTCGTCTCCTGCCTCGCTGCAGCTGGGGGCCGTCTCTCCTGGGACACTCACCCCCAGTGGTGTGGTCTCTGGCCCGGCGGCTACCCCTGCGGCTCAGCATCTGCGGCAGTCTTCCTTTGAAATCCCTGATGATGTTCCATTGCCAGCAGGCTGGGAGATGGCCAAGACATCGTCTGGTCAGAGATACTTCTTGAAGTAAGTGAGGACAATGCTGGGGGTGCCAATGCAGGAGTGACTTAATTCATTTTTTCAAAGCATTATTCAATTATTTATTTATCTTGCTGGTGCTAAAGGTGGACGGCGGCTTTGTGAATGATGAGCCATCATACTGTACCATTGAGCTGCACCGCAGCCCTCTATTTTTATGTATGTGAGTACCCTCCTTAGTGTTGACCACATCTTTCTTTCTTTTTTCTTTTTTTTTTTGGTTTGTTTGTTTGTTTTTGAGACAGATTTTTCTCTGTGTAGCCTTGGCTGTCCTAGACTCACTTTGTAGACCAGGCTGGCCTGGAACTCACAGCGATCTGCCTGTCTCTGCCTCCCGAGTGCTGGGATTAAAGGCATTTGTCATTTCTTTTGAAAGCCTGACTGGCTTTGTTCAGAGCCTTTTGGCAAACTTTTGTTTTGTGATAGTATAGGAAAATCTCATTTTGAGTTAGATTTGTTAACAAACAATTCTTTGATTTGGCACAAAACAAAGAATACCATGGGGGGAAAATATATATATATATATATATTTAAATACCAAGACTGGCATAGGTGTTATATTTTCTCTGTTCCTCTCCTCTCCCTGTGTGTGTGTGTGTGTGTGTGTGTGTGTGTGTGTGTGGTCTTGCATAGTGAAACCAGGACTTTGTTCGTTCTTTCTGAATAAATGACTGGTAGAGAAGGAAATCACAGGACTCAGGAGAGGTGACTTTTCGTGAAACAACAAACACTAGCTATATTTTAATGTTGTTTAACAGCCTTTCCCCTCAGAATGTGAAAAAACACCAGTTATTAGGTTTGGCCTCCAATCATGTGCTGAAACACTTCTTTTAGGCTAGCTAGTCTTTAAAAGCAATATCTTTGGGGAAATGTAAGTCAGGCCACTGGGTTAAGGCCTCTCCACCCTCCTGTCTTTCTGGTAGAATGGCAAAATTACATTCATCTGAAAAGGACAAAATGGAATTTTATCCCCTGTAATTTTGAAATTAGAAGTAAAACTAGTTTTCTAGAGCTTGATCAAATTAAGACTGTACAGAATAGCTAGGCCTGGCGGCGCACACCTTTAATCCCAGCACTCCAGAGGCAGAGGATCGCCGTGGGTTCAAGGCCAGCCCAGACAGCCAAGGCTTCACAGCGAAACCTTGTCTCAGAAAAACCAAAAACAATGTACAAAATATCTATGACTGGTTGTTACAGACAACAGATTGTTCTGTTATTCTTTGACTGGTTAATTAGGTTAAGATAATGACCGGAAGAACAGTGCTCACTTTGATTCAGACTTATCTGACAGTCCAGAGCAAGTGCAAGGGTTTCTTCGGATTCCAGGATACCAGTAACTACATTGTTTTTTGTGTATGACAACCTCCCCCACCCCTGCCTGGATCTGTATTTTCTTTTGTTTTTGTTTGTTTGTTTGTTTGTTTTGATGTTTTGTTTTGTTTTTTGAGACAGGGTTTCTCTGTGTTATCTTGGCTGTCCTGAATTCACTTTGTAGACCAGGCAGGCTGGCCTGGAACTCACATTGACTGCCTGCTTCTGCCTCCCAAGTGCTGAGATCAAAGGTGTGCGCCACCACTGCCCGGCTTGGATCTGTATTTTAGTTGATTGTCTTGCTGTGTTGTGTTTACAGAGTTTCTCTGTCTTCCCTGGCTGAGCTGGAACTTGGTCTGTAGACCAGACTGGCCTCCTCTAACTCAGACCTGCCTGCCTCTGCCTCGCAAGTCCTGAGATTTAAGGAGTGTGCCACTTTGGTTACTACTTTATAATGTAATGGTGCAGAGTTTTGTGACAGGTACTTCAGGAGGACACTGGAAGAGATTTGCTCTTGATCCTGGAAAGCCACCCCCCACTCTTGGTGTTTTTTGTTGTTGTTGTTGTTGTTGTTGCCATTTTTTCTCCTGTAACTTTTTCTTTTTTAAAAACTGCTTTCTGGTGTCCTGGTACTTATTTCAAAGGGTCGGGTTTCAAGGAGAACAAAAGAGGGCCTGAGACTGGAAAGTACACACAAGCCTGGCAGACCCATCCCCGAGAGCCAGATCATTTGCTAGCTAAGCAGACGTCCAAAGTAAATGACTTGGAAGAGGGGCTGCTGTGAGAGACGAGTCCTAAGAGGAAGGGAGGGGAAACAAACCAGGTTGTTAGGGAGGGAAAGAATGGCTTAGACTTGCTGGATCCTCCCTGCTGTGTCCCATGCTGCCCTGGGGAGATTTTAAACAGCTTAATAGCCACAGGCCTTCAGTGAGCCTGTCGCCCTGAGCAAAAGGTTAAAGAACAACATTTATGCTGTTTTTACTCTTGTGTTTTCTTAAAATTGCTTGTTTGGTGACATCTGTCTGCATTTTCATTATTAGAGTGGGTGATCATTTTTTGAGCTGAAATAAACGTTATTGTAGATTCTTGCTTTTAAAAACGTTCAATGGGGCTGTAGAGATGGCTCACAACCAAAAATAGAAAAACTTTGAATGATTGTTTCCAAGAGAAATAACGGCAGTGTGGATGGGTTTGTGGAGTTACTGGACACTGGCTCCATCCTGCCCCCTCCCCCGCCAACCAGGCCAAATTAAGACTTCCCATAGGAGGAGGACTGGGCCAAACCCTGGCAGGAAGCAAGGAGATGATGGTACTGTTTCCTAGGTTGCCAGTGGAAGTCAGAGCTGCCTCTGTGAAGACTGAGGCATTTGCGCTCTGCAGAGCTTTTTCACACTGAGCTCTTCTGAAGCCTCAGGGGTGACTTGAACCCGCACAGCAGGTGAGCTGAGTCTCGTGGTCTGATAAAGATCCTGTGAAGGCCACTGGGAATGGATGTAGGCTGTGGGTTTTGGAGCCTTACATAGTTTCTTCTGAAGACTAAATTGCTCCGGGAACAATATACAATTCAGAAGGATGATGTGAAACTGAACTTTTCTCCAGTGCTGGCCTTTCCCCTGGCGTTCTGTTCTGTTGGTTGCCGGAAGAGCTGTTGTGCACCAAACCGATGAATACCTTAATACCTGCCCTGGCTGTGAGTCAGACAGGGGTAAACTAAGCCTTTGGTGCCAAGCAGCTGCTGTGTGAAAATTTATTTTATCTTAGGTTTTAGAATCCATTTCTCTTAACAGTTAGTGCTTCCCTTCTGTTTGCAGGTTTTGTGAAATCCTTGAGATAGCTTAGCTTGGTCCCTAGGACCCACATGATGGAGGAGGAGGGGACTGACTCCTGCAAACTGTCCTGAGACGTTACATACTCAGAACTAAGGAGTGTCCATATTCACACTTGCATGTGCACACAGAAATGCATAAATAAATAACTAATAGAAAGTGTCAAAGGGCACTCATGCTGTAAAGAGCCGAGCTAACCTCTGACCTTTGCTTTTTTCTCTCTCTCTTTTTTTTTTTTTTTTTTTTTTTTTTTTTTTTTTTGTTTGTTTGTCTGTCCATTTGCTTTTTTGAGACAGGGTTTCTCTGTGTAGCCTTGGCTGTCCTGGACTTGTTTTATAGATCAGAGAGATCCGCCTGCCTCTGCCTCCCAGGTGCTGGGATTAAAGGCGTGTGCCACCACACCCAGCTAGCTTCTGACCTTTCATTCATCTCCTTTGGTACTTACTGGAACTAACTTTTTGTTATATAGTATGCAATTTCTTGAGATTTATACTTGGCAGGAAGAATTCTGACCCCAAATGGTCCAAGCTGGCAAGATGTCGTAATTTGAGAGATCTGGGAGACTTGTTGACTTTGGGAACAGCTAATTGTTGTCTTGTGACTGTAGATGAATGAGGTTTGAAGCCGAGTGGCCCATCCTCCAGTTTCAAGGCCATCTAATTACTGTGATTGGTGTGAAGCTCGCCCTAGGTCAATGATAGGAACTTGGACTTTATATTGGCAAGTGACAGGGGTGGATCCATAGTGCAAGCAACGCCTTCATCCTTGGCAGGAAGCCAGACTCTGGACACCAAGCTGTGCCTAAAAGGCTGCCATTGGACACGCCACACCTTGGCCCTGAACTTACTGTGTGAAACATTTTAAAAGAATTCTCTTTACAGCCCAGTACTTCTGCAGGCTTTCCTGCAGGAAATAGTTCTTCAAGTAGTTGGTCAACAACTTCCTATTTCTTTTATAAGCCGCTGAATAACTTCCTGAATTAGTATTCTATAATATCTTTGGTTACAAGAAGCGCTTCTACTTCTCAGGCTTATTTTATTGAATTTGGTACCTTAAACCATTACCAAGTACAAAGAACTTACTGTAAGCTGTACCATGTTGGTGTTAAATTTGATGTGCCAGATGTGATCAGTGACTCAATCATTTGTACATATACATTGTTTTAATAATGTTCTAATAATTTTTAAGGAGTGTGTGTGTGTATGTGTGAGAGATATTTTCTGAATAGAGCTAGTTCTTAGTGTGTTTAGTTTTTGTGAGATTCAAAGTGCTTAGGGCTATGGTTTGCTTAAAAGTAGTGCAGTATTTTGGGGGATGGGTATGTAATTCTCGTACAGAAAACACAAGGCCCTGGGTTTGCTGTACTAGGTTGTAGCCCCCCAGGGCAGGACGTGGTATGGTGGGAGGCACAGATAAAGCCAGTGAGAGGGCCTAGCAGATCAAAGCCCCTGTTCAGCAAACTGAAAGCCTGGCGTCTGTCCCCAGATCCGATGGTAGGAAGAGGAACGCCATCCCAGAGTTGTCTGTCTCCATCCACATGTGCCCTCGTGTGTGGCCTGTCTTTGTTTCTCTGTCACTCATCTCTCATGAACACAGAGTAATGGTCAGTTTGAAAAAGGTAACAGCAGCCGTGGTAATGCTCACCTTTAATCCCCGCAGAAGCAGCTGAATGCCTGAGTTTGGTGCCATCCTGGTCTACAGCAAGCTCCAGACCAGCCAGGATGCACAGAGACCCTGTTGAGATGTAACCATGGGTGCCATGGTCCTCATATGGGTCCCCTACTAAGGGAAATGGGCTGACGCTGACATGGGCTCTCTTGCCTACTTTTAGATCTCTTTCCTCTGGCTGGGCTACCTCTACAGTACAGAGGAAGAAGATGGACTCAGTCCTGATGAGACTTGAATTGCTTGGATAGTGGGAGGGTGAGGAGTAGGGGAGGGGGCTGTGACCAGGATGTAAAGTGAATAATTACATTTTTTAAAAATCAGAAAAAAATTTTCAGAAAAAGAATAGATGGAAAAAAGGCAAATTAAGTGGACTGTGCCACTTAGGTGACAGAGGCAGGCAGATCGTTGTGAGTTCATGGTCAGCCTGGTCTACAAAGTGCGTCCAGGACAGCCAAGGCTACCCAGAGAAACCCTGTTTTAAAAAAAAAACAAAACCAACAACAACAAAAGCCTGTTTTTGAACGACTTTTTTAAAAAGTATGTTAAAGTTACTAACTAGAGTATTCCATTCCACCATTTCAAAAGGTTATTTTCTCGGATGTTTTGGGAGTTACTCGGTGTTTAGCTTAGCTGCATACCAATCAAAATGTACCTGCTTCTTGAGTGTACTTCATGAATAGCAAGTCTAAGTATAGTAGCTTGGCTTTTGTCTCTGTTATGTGTTGTCTTAGGAGAAGGTGCTCGCTGCTTCAATTTAAAGCCACCTCAGAGTTGCACAGAATGAAGGACCTGAGTTAAGTGTTGTAATTTGTTTTTCTGCTCATCTCTTGACTTGCCCACTGGAGGACTGCAGCCACTGCACATCTCTGTAAAGATGGGTTGCTTGCTGACAAAGCTATGAGGAGTGAGGCTGTGGCATTTTATGCATCCAGGGTAACATGAATGATGAATGATTTCTTTTCAAAAAGGAAAAAACAAACAAAACCAAATTTTGGCCATTAAGTACTGGCTAAGATGCAAACACATGAAAAGATGGCTTTTCAAACTGCCTTTAGTTTTTCCCTGTTTAAGTTGAGGGCTGGACTTACCTATTTGTTTTGCTGTTGGGATGGGCCCCCTTCTGCTGGGGAGGGGGACAGGCATCCTGTGTGCCCACTTGCCCCTCCTCACCCAGTGACTTAGGAGCTATTTACAATGAGAGAAAATAGCTGTCAGTGGTGGGGAAGAAAAGAAAGTCACTGACTCTTTGGGGGAAAACTTTCTGATGTGAACTAAAAGGTGCTTAAATAAAAAACTATATGTTTAAAATGTCATTTGAACTGCCAGGAGATGAGAGGCTAATACTCTTTAAACAATAAATTCAAAAATACTTACTATTAAATATTAAACATTTAGGAAAACAAAATGAATAGTGTTTCAGCAGTTGACAGGTTTGTTGGGGGTGAGGGGTGTTGGTTTGTTGAGGCAAGGTTTCTCTGTGTAGCCTTGGCTGTCCTGGACTCTCTTTGGAGACCAGGCTGGCCTTGAACTAACAGAGATCTGCCTGCCTCTGCCAAGTGCTGGGATTAAAGGCGTGTGCCACCACCTGGCCTGGTTTGGGGGGAGGGCATTGTTTTTAAGACAGCATCTCACTATGTAGCTCTGGCTGTCCTGGAATTCCCTCTGTAGACCAGGCTGGCTTCAAACTCATAGAGATCCGTCCTCTGCTTCTGCCTCCCAAGTGCTGGGATTAAAGGTGTGGCCTACCACACTGGCAACAGTTCATGCTTTAAAACAGTGTTTAAAAAAAAAAAACTTTCTGAAATCCTGAAACCAGTTTCCTTTAGTAATATAGAGAAATATCTTTTATGTTGTAGTTAGAGGAGGAATGTAAATTAGACCCTAAGAGGTCTGTTCGACCCACCCATTGTCTTCTGCCCTAAGGCTTCAGAATGGAGGCCAGCCTGTTAGTCACTGGTGTGCTGGAGTTTTTAGACAAATCAAAACGAAGTAATTCATACAGTCAACACCAAGATGATTCAAACTTAATTTGCTACTGTCTATGATACCATTAATTACAGCTTGGAAATCTAATAACGAGTGAGTAGCCTTACGTAAAAGCGCCTCGGCCCTGCCGCCTGTGGTTGCTGAGTGCTGCAGGCCTTACAGAGAGCTTCTGATTTGGGATTACTCAGTACGCCAAGTCATGAAAGGACTTTGGTGTCTTTCTGAAGAATTGCTCCCAGTTCTGCTTGCTTGAGTACCTCAGCCCGAGCCTTCCTGGGAACAGTTGTGGCCTTCTCAGAAGCATGTTTTTTTATTTGGGCACTCAGCCTCTTTTTTTTTTTTTTTTTTTTTTTTTTTGGTTCTTGAGACAGGGTTTCCCTGTGTAGCCCTGGCTGTCCTGGACTCACTTTGTAGACCAGGCTGGCCTCGAACTCACAGTGATCCGCCTGCCTCTGCCTCCCGAGTGCTGGGATTACAGGCGTGCACCACCACCGCCTGGCTCAGCTTCTTGTAAAGCAAGCCCAGAAGGCTATTCCTCTACCTCCCTGGGTGTCCTGCAGTGGTTCTGTCCTGCTCTGGCTGGTAGTTAGCAGGGGTTATACTCTTTAAAACACCAAATGATAAGCTGTTCTCTGAATAGTGCATCACTTTAGCAGGAAAATACAAACGGAAATAGCCATTAAAATGCCAGGATTTACCCACCAAGCAGCTCTGCTGGTTAGTATCGTGTGCTTCTCCATCTCCTCTTGGTGTGATATGCGTGTACACACTGCTTAGTTCTGCTGGCTCCTCACTTGGTCAGCGAACAGGGCATTTGCTTAAATCTTCCCTCTTAAGCTGGCACGGTGGCTCACCCCTGTAATTCCAGCACTCGGGAAGGCAGAGGCAGATGAACCTGAATTTGAGGCCAGCCTAGTCTACAAAGCAAGTCTAAGACAGCCAAGGCTTGATAAACACCCCCCGCCCCCAGTTTTTCCCCCTCTTGTAATTGTTTGAATTGCAGAGGTTTTTCTTTTCTTTGTTTAAGGTCTAGGCCTGTGATCAAGTATATTTAGAAAGAGGTGCTATTTGTTTGTGAGAGGCAAAGCCTTGTGACTTCCCCAGGCTAGCCTGGGTTCTGCCTCCTTCCTCCCCCAAGTAGCCCAGGATGTCCTTGGACTCCTGCTAATCCTCCTGTCACTTTGATTGCCAGTGTGTGCCACCACGTCCAGTTGAGAGGCTCACTTTTTGAGGCACATAAGAAAACTGAACAACCCACTGACTTGGTATTCAGACTAGGTGGACTTCTTTAGAGTATTGCTTTGCCAGAACCAACTTCTCCAGTTTCCTGATGTGTTTGTAATGTGCCCTTTGAAGAGGACGGTACACTCGAGCCATCGAAGAGGTAGGGTAGGTTATGACACTGCCCTCACTTACCTTTCTCCTTCGTGGAATAAATGTGGTGTGTGTCTGTTTTAAGTTGTGTTTGTGTCTGTGTCTGTGTGTGCATATGTGCTTGCTGTGGTGTATATGTGGAGATCACAGCATTTGGGAGTTGGTTCTCTTCATTGGCCATACGGAAAGCTAGGTGGTGGCAGGCTTTGTGGTGGATCCAGAGGGACAGAGGTAACACTTGGTTATTGGGAAGAGTAAGGCACTGAGGAGGACTAGGGGGCGTACCCGCTCCTACTGATGAGAGTAGTTTGAAGACACTAGTTTTCTATAGGTTTATTTATAAATCAATAATTTGAAATTTAATTTGAAGTGAGTTACAGGTCAGTGAAGAAAGGGCCTCCATCCCTTTCTGTTCAGCAGACGAAGAAATGACTGTCCTTTGGCTTGTATTCTCTGGGGGCAGACATTTCTCATCCTCCTGAGGGGTTTTCCCCCCTATAAGCTTAGGACTGACTAGCGTGATCAGCATCCAGTGTAGTTTGCAAGGCTAGATCTCGTGTTTTCTCACTGAACTGGAGCCCCGGGACTCTAGCCCCTTGCCTTACTAGAGGTGCAGCTGGCTTTTTACATTGAGTGTTGGGTGGTAGCCACTTTGCCAGCAGGACCATCTCTTAGGATGCCCTTATAAACTGGCTCTCTCAGAATAATTGCTGTATTTTTATCCCTTTTGAGTTTTATATTGTTAGGACTATTTATTTGTTTTTTTTCCTACAGCTAATATGTATAATAATTACTGTGACTTTTCCTGAAAGACTTCTTCACATTTTCTTTAGAATTGTTTCTCTTTCCCCTCTTTAAATTTGTATTTCTGTTGCTTTCCCCCTCCTTTGTCACTTGCCAGGAGCTCTTTGTGGTCCCATTCTGGACTACTTAGGCTCCTGGCTCTAGAGTCATACTGGGAACGGCTGCTGGCTGTCACTGCCCGAGGCCCGCCCACTTAGCTGCACTCTAGTTTTCCTCCCTTGATTTGTTCACACTCTTGCTCACTTTTCAGAAATTTGTGGAGAACACAGCACATTCGCAGGCAGTGCCTGATCCCTGTAGCCCTGACTCAGCACTTTGGGTTGTGGAGTTCAGAGTTACATTTCTGTGTAATTTCCAGAGCTGTATTCTATTTAATCCATAAACATACTTCCCCTCAACCCTTAGGAACTCTGCTATTGTTGTCTTTGGGGTTCTGAAATGTCATGAAGAGCCTAGGTGTGGTTGGAGTGTGAAAGACACTCCTGGTGGTTTGCAGCTCCACGCTCTTGACTTTAGGCTGGGAGGCGTTCCCTAGGCCCCAGAGGCGTCCTGTCAGGAGCTAGTCAGGAGCTTTGGGACTCCTCCTTTCTTCTTTTTTAATGATTGTTTTTATTTTGTGTGCATTGGTGTCTTGCCAGCATGTATATCTGCGTTAGGGTGTCAGTTCCCCTGGAACTAGAGTGACAGTTGTGAGCTGCTATGTGGGTGCTGGGAATCGAACATGGCTCTGGCTGTCCTGCAGCATCCAGCGCTCTTTAACTGCTGAGCCACCTCTCTAGCCCTGAAACCTCTTCAACCTGGACTTTTAATGTTTTAGTTGTTTTTTTTTTTTTTTTTTTTTTGGTTTTTTTAGACAGGGTTTCTCTGTGTAGCCTTGGCCATCCTGGACTCACTTTGTAGACCAGGCTGGCCTCGAACTCACAGCGATCCACCTACCTCTGCCTCCCGAGTGCTGGGATTAAAGGCGTGTGCCACCACGCCCGGCTGTTTTAGTTGTTTTTTGATCCTTCAAAAGATACTTATTTTTGCCAGGCATGGTGGCATATGACACTGGGAGGCTGAGGGAGGAGGATTGCTGTGAGTTTGAGGCCAGCCTGGACTACAAGTAAACCCTCCAGAAATACCAGAGAGAGAAGGATAGATCGTTCTTGACTTCAGTGTCCTCTCTCTCCCTGAGCTTACTGTAAAGCCCTTCAAGCCGGAGCCACTTCATGGGTTCTTTTTAAATGCTCTTTTGCTTTCTTGACTTCACAACACTGAAACCCTGAAGCTGGCTGAGACCACGGGCGTTACAACTTGTTTCTCTGGCTGAAGGTCTTTCAGTCCTCTCTCCAGTGGCCTGAGTAGTGTGACTGGTGTGGACCAGTGCTCTAGACCTGACTGTTGGCTTCATCCCTGCTTTTGGCTGTACTCGGTGACAGCACAGAGCCTCTGGGTCCATATGTGTGCTTTGACTGTGTCGGGTTTCTATGTAGTAGTGTCCCCGTGTGTGTGTAGGTCAAGTGACGACCTTCAGGGCATGGCTCTTCCCTTTCATTGTCTTGGTTCCAGGACGGAGCTCGGGCTGCTGGTGCTGGCAGCAGGCCTCAGTTTCGGTTTTGTTGTTTTGTTTTCAGAAAGGGCCTGCCCCAGAGCTGCCTGTGTGTACCAGGCCTGCTTCAGATTCACGGGGCTCTCCCTGCCGGCCTCTGCCTCCCACCTGGTTGCATTAAAGCTGGTTGTTATGACAGGGGTCTAGTAGGTTGGCCTGAGCTCATGGTGTAGTCCTGTCTAGCCCTGAAGTCTGGGCAGCCTTCCTGTCTCAGCCTTCCAGGTACTGGGATTACCAGCCTGCCACATGTGCTTGTTTAAGCTCTGCTGTGTGAGGGCTGTGAGAACACACAGGTGTCCTCCCTAACTGCACCTCTGACTCCTAAGACAGCGCTTGGTGTATATAGTCAGTGTTCATTAAATGATGAGCGAAGAGTGGATGGGTTTCTAGTTGACTTCTCTTTCTCTGTAAACTATTACAAATATTTGTGTGTGTGTGTGTTTTCTTTGTGTGTTCACATAGACACCAAGTGGATACCAGAGGCCCCTCCTTCTTTTCCTGTGTTCACATCTGTCCTTCCATGGACATGTGCTCCTGCTCTTAGTTCCATTTGTACTACTTTCTCAGGTGGATGCTCTTCCTTTTTGGGTGCACATGCGTGTGGGGACATGTGTGGGTGTGTGTGAGACCAGAGGAATTCTTCAGGTGCTGCTCATCTTTTTGTTGTTCTGAGTGGGCTAGACTATCCGAACTTCCCACCCTTGGGCACCTGGGTATTTTCCTTTTTGGATTCTGAGGGTCAAACTCAGGTCCTTGTGCTTAAAAAAGCACTTTGATCAACCTAGTCCTCTCTCACTCCCTCTGCCTCCTGGCCCCGTGCTTTTTAGTGACTGACTTAAAGAAGTGGTTCATGAGCCGGACGTGGTGGCGCACGCCTTTAATCCCAGCACTCGGGAGGCAGAGGCAGGTGGATCACTGTGAGTTCGAGGCCAGCCTGGTCTGCAAAGTGAGTCCAGGATGGCCAAGGCTACACAGAGAAACCCTGTCTCGGAAAAACCAAAAAAAAAAAAAAAAAAAAAAAAAAGAAGTGGTTCATACTCAGTCAACATTCTTATTCTCTCAGACTAGTGTCCTTCCCTCCTTGTATTAACCTCTCGTCATAATTTTCAGAGAGCACCTTTGAAGTTCAGGTATCTCAAGTTGAATTTATCCCCATCAACTTTATCCCATCTCCATTTTGTTCAGGGGAGAGTCTTGGAAATTTGTTGGGGAAAGAGGCGAGTGAGAATGGCAGCCACACAGGAGGCAGAGGCATGCCAGTCTCCTTAGTTGGAGGCTGGCCTAGTACACAGAGCAAGCTCAGGGCAGCCAGCTCTGTGAAGTGAGATGTTGACTACAGTGTGTGCAGCACTTGGAGAAAAAGGATGAACGCCACCCAGACCTGGCTGTTGCCAGAAAAGACTCCAGGAGGGACCAACGGCCATGAGAATGAAGTACCAGCCAGGACGGTGAATGTGAGAATGTGGAACCAGGGAAATACGTGGATGGGGAGTGTGCACCACACACCAGGGCAACAACAAACTTCTAAGTAGGCAGTCCCAGGACACTGCTTAGGACTGTTCATTAACAGTGATAGGGTCACCTTCAAGTGCTTCAATGATTTTTTGTTGTTGTGGTGGTGGTGATGGTGGTGGTTGGCTGGCTGGCTGGCTTTGGGTTTTGGAGACAAGGTTTCTCTATGTAGCCCTGGCTGTCCTGGAACTTGCTCTGAAGACCAAGCTGGCCTTGAACTCAGAGGTCTGCCTGCCTCTGCCTCCCTGGGATTAAAGGCGTGTGCCACCACCACCCTACTTTGTTTAAGATGAAAAGATACACACACACACACACACACACACACACACACACACACACACACACACACACACACACACGTTGTCCAAATGCAGGTGTTTCTCTTCTTCCCACAAGTTCAGACTAATACCGGTTCTGTTTCTGAAATCCTGCAGCTTGGATGGGCTCCAGGTGATGAAACTACATGTTTTATACTACTCGGTTCTGTTGGAGTGGGGCATAGGCTTTCCTGTTGGACTAGTTACTAAATCTCTTCAGGGTGAGAAAATAACCCCTGTGCTTGAGGACAAAGCCTGGCCTGGGTTTTCTGTGTGTGTTTCACTTTTGAGTTAGTACTGACATACTTTAAAAACATTTTTAAACTATAATTTATTCACATTACACCCCAATTGTTATCCTCTCGCTTGTATATTCCCATAGTACTGAGATACTTTGGTTAAGAACTTGTAGGCCCTCCTTTAATCTCAGCACTCTGGGAGGCGGAGGCAGGTGGATCACTGTGAGTTAAAGGCCAGCCTGGTCTATCTATAAAGTGAGTCCAGGACAGCCAAGGCTACACAGAGAAACCCTGTCTTGGAAAACAAAAACAAACAAACAAACAAAAAAAAAACCCCAACTTGTTGGTCAGCAAAACCAGTTTACCTGCTAAAGACACTTAACTCACCAACCATATGGTAGAAGAGGAGAACCAACTCTCACAGAGTTGTCCTGTTCCCTCCACAGGTGAGTGTCACACAGAGAACACAATACACAAGTTTAATTAAAACTTTTTTTGTTGTTGTTTTTTCGAGACAGGGTTTCTCTGTGTAGCCTTGGTCATCCTGGACTCATTTTGTAGACCAGGCTGGCCTCGAACTCACAGTGATCCGCCTGCCTCTGCCTCCCGAGTGCTGGGATTAAAGGCGTGCGCCACCACGCCCGGTTTAAAACATTTTTTAAAAGACTCTCATATGCCCAAGCTTGATGCCCAAGCTTGGTCGGGGCTGTAGCTCAGCGCTAGAGAAGTGCCAAGTCCCATATGAGCATTGTGAGTTCTCTGCACACAGGCGTACAAGAGCAGAGCTGTCGCTAGGGTAACCCCCTTTACTGTAAACCACATGGTGCCATTTTACCACAGAAAAGCCCCTGGCTGGCATTTCGTAGTTTGCTCATTTTGTTATGCTTATAGTTTCTTCTGCTCATCTCTTATATTTTCAAGACCAGGTTTACTCCAGCCTGGTCTCAAGCACACTGTGTAGCCCAGGCTGGCACAGCACACCTCCCACTGCCTCCTTCTGCCTCAAGGCGCAGAGATTTCAGGCTCTCTTCTTTTTTTTTTTAAAGGTTTTTTGTTTTGTTTTGTTTTACTTATTTTATTATGTACACAATGTTCTGCCTGCGTGACTGTCCACAAGATCTCATTATTGATGGCTGTGAGCCACCATGTGGTTGCTGGGAATTGAACTCAGGACCTCTGGAAGAGCAGCCAGTGCTCTTAACCACTGAGCCATCTCTCCAGCCCCCAGGCTCTCTTCTTGAGTCTTTAAATACTCCCCCACCCCACCCCCCACCCCCACTCATATGTGCTTCAGGGTCTTTATGCCACAGGCAGGCAGGTCTAAGGGCTTGCTGGGCCCCACCCACTACACCTCTGCCACAGGCGGCTGTCTTTGCTGGTTCTGACTGTGGGCTTACTTGGCTACATGCTCTCTAAAAGAGGTGCCTTTTTGCTTCTGTAGCAGAGGGGGCCTCCTAGATTTGCTCGATAGCTTGAGTCTCAGTCAGTGGTCATCCTGGTTGGCACCTGTGGTTCTGGTATGGTTGTCTGTATTCTCCAAGCAGTGGGCTTTGGTGTTAACACACCTTTCTGAAAGTGTCACGGAGCAGCTGAATTAGTTTTCTTGTTACTGAGACCCGTACACAGGGTCAGGTGGGTAAGGTAGGTGTGGCTGCTCTCCTGCCAGCCAGAGCAGGAGGTGGTTTACTCACACCAGCTAACCAGTCAGTGAGCAGAGCTTGGGCCAGAGCCCACCTACCGACCTTAACTTGTGACCTCCTAGATAAGGCCCGAAGCCTAAAGCTGCCACAACCCCCTGAAGTGTTAGCTGCTAGCTGGACAGCAGTGTTCAAGTATGTCAGCCTGTGGGGACAGTTCACACCCAAACAATAACACAGGTTAACTGGAATATTTCCTTAGTGTATTATTTTCTTCCAGACTGGTATTGAACTCACCACATAGCTGAGGCTAGCTTTGAACTCCTGATTATAGTCCTGCCTCCATTTCCCAGGTGCTAGGATTACAGGCAAGGATCACCACAACTGGCTTTTAAAAATAATTTTCTCGTCATTTCTTCTTTATCATCATCGTCCCATTCTTGTTCTGTATCCCAGGCTGGCTGTTAACTCCCTAAGTAGCCTGAGGGTGACCTTGAACCTCTGCTCTCCCTGCTTCTAGTTACCGGGATCTAGGGCCCCATGTGTTAAGCAAGCATTCTACTAACTGAGCTACAGCCCAAGCCCCTTGTTTTCCGAATTGAGGCAGAGCTTATTGTGAAGCCCAGGCTGTTTTGGAGCCCGAGAACCCCCCTCCTGTCCTCCTGTCTCTGTGCTCCCTGCACCCAGGAGCAGTTTAGCTCTTAAACGGCAGTTGAAGACTTATTGATGGTGATCTTGCTTTGCTGGCCTGAGCGCTGCTAATGTTGATTGACATCGCTTTTTATTGGCTAGCCCTAAACCATCTTTACTCTATTTTTATTTATTTATGTATTTATATATATTTTTCAAGACAGGCTCCTTCTGTAGCCCTGGCTGTCCTGGACTCTCTTTGCAGACCAAGCTGGCCTTCATCTCACAGAGATCTGCCTCCCTCTGCCTCCTAAGTGCTGGGATTAAAGGCATGTGCCACCCACCACACCTGGCTCCATCTTCACTCTAAACCAGCACAAGTTCAGAACCATAGAAACGTTCACTTTTCTTTCATTTTTAAAATTGTATATGTATGTGTGTATAGCCTACATGGATATATGTGTGACATGTGTCCACATAAATCATAGGAGGGCTTCAGAGTTCCTGGAACTGGTGGTTGTGAGCGACTGTGTGGGTACTGGAAACAGAACCCCAGTCCTTGTAAGAGCAACAAATGCTCTTGACCTCTGAGCAGTCAGTCCCTTCCTCTTTGCGTCCGAGTCTGGCAGGGTAGGTCTGGCTGGCCTGGAGCTTGTTAAGCAGACCAGGTTGGCTTTGAACTGGAGCATTGGCAGAGTCCTCCTCCACGTCACACGTGCATGCCCCACCTGCTCCATGTGTTTGCTTTTAAATAGAGTCCTGTTAGGTAGTGCCAGGATGGCATTGAGCTGTCTTTCTTCTCCTCTCCCACTAGCCTCTGAAGGTCCATCTGGAATTAATTACAGATATGTGTCACCATGCTTGGGTGTCACCATGTTGGGGTTCTAATCTGCTTCTTTGATCGGTTTTATGAGACTTGTGAATATCAGCATAGCTGTAATTGCTGTGTGAATTCAGTGATTCTCTCCCTCACTTCCCTCCCTCCCAAGATGCCAGGCAGTCAGAGTACAGCTGAACTGGATCCTTAGCCCTCTTTGCATTTTTTATTTTGCAACATGGTTCCTCGAGCTCATCTTGAACTTGATCTCATTTGACTCCCACATTACTGGGATTATAGGCTTCAACCACCAGGCCTGTCTTAAGTTTTGATATTTCCACAACAGTATGGCTCTGTTGTTTGCCTAGACTACAGGCTTAAACTGTCGCTGTTGAGAAACATGAGATTAAGTAATTACACCGTGTTCGTGTGCCTAGGCAGGATTTAAGGGTATGTGCACAGGAATCTTGTGTCTGTACTCAGAATGGAATTGCAATGGGACATATGGCATATCTATATTTGTGCTTATTAACTAATCCTTCTGCATGCCTAGGGTGGGGAGCTGTTTTTCTGAATTCAGAAAGTTCCTGTTTTTAAAAAACAAGTTGGAGCGGGGTGGCTTTTCCGAAGGCTCCGGGTTTGATTCCCAGCACCCACATGGCATCTCACAACTGTCTGTAACTCTCAATTCCAAAGATTGAAACCCTTATGCCAGTGCACATAAAAAGTAAAAACAAACAGTTTAATCAAATGGGAGCCTGCATGAGTATATGTGCACTGTGTGCTTCCAGGAGCATGTGGCGGGCAGGAGGATGTGGTGAGTCCCCTGGGACTGGATGAATAGGCCACCCAGCATGGGTGCTGGGGACTGAGCCCAGTGCTGCCAGAGCAGTACATGCTTTTAACTGCTTGGGCCCTAAGGGGACCCTGTCTCTGCCTTGCATCTCACGTGTGCACCACAGCACCCAGCCTTTTCTGAGTTCCGAGGGTCCTTCAGGCAAACCCTTCACTGCTTACCTTCTAAACCTGGATTTCCTTTTATGAGTTCGGTGAGTGCAAGGATCCCATGGGATTCTTAATCTTCTCAACTGAAGATAAGCTTTTCCTGAAACTGGCTTGGGTGTGATGGTGCACACCTTTAATCCCAGCACTTTGGAGGTGGAGGCAGGTGGATCTCTTGAGTTGAGGCCAGCCCAGCCTACAAGGTGAGTTCCAAAACAGCCGGGGATACACAGTGAAAACCTGTCTTGAAAACCAACAGACAAACAAAAAGGTTTTTCTGAAACTGTCTGCACTGCTCACTCTCTGGAGACTGGGAGGGGCTGACTCTTAGCCTTCTTCAGTAGACATGGCGCCTGTCTCGGTGCTGGAAACACTCTGCCAGTGAGCTGTGAGCCTCCTGGGGTGGAGGCTACTTACTTGACTTCACTGTACTGGCTTTAGTCTGTGGCCCTTGAGTTTGAGGATCAATCTTTCAGTTCTTCTGAGGACCTGTTGGAGGCGATGAGGCTGCAGCACACCTTCTAGAAGGTTGGATCTCTGAACATTCCAGTATGTGAAGTTGTATGAAAACCTCTTTTGCTTTCTGGTCGTGATGACAGAAGTACCTTTACTTAAGGGTTTGGACTCATCCAGCTTGGTTAAAACAACAAAACATAATGAAATAAGCTGGTGCTTATTGTTTGGCAGGGCCTCAGGCAAGCAAGCACTTTCTCACCTATAGAGTGGACACCTGCCGAGCCCACCCTGAGGCCGGTGGAGTTAGCACTCAGCACAGAGCTGACTGAAGAGGCTGCTCTGTTAGTATTACATGCCTCACCCCTTGAAGTTGTGGAATGTTCATTAAAAAAATTTTTTTTTAATGTTTATTTTTAAGTAGATGCCTATGTAGTGTTATTTCTTCTTTCTTTCTTTCTTTCTTTTTTTTTTTAGACAGGGTTTCTCTGTGTATCCTTGGCTGTCCTGGACTTGTTTGTAGACCAGGCTGGCCTCGAACTCACAGAGATCCGCCTGCCTCTGCCTCCCTAGTGCTGGGATTAAAGGCGTGCACCACCTCATCCAGCACCTTCTGCATACTTTACTGTCTATCCTCTGAACAGCAAGCCTATTACCATAAAGTAACAGTGGCAGTGCTGTCTGATCAGCACAGAGCAAACTGTACTCTAGTTTCCTAACTGTCCACAAGTATAGCTTCCTGCTGATAATAAGCAACAAACTCAAGCTGCCAAAAGATCTAGTGAGAAGGAAGTGTAAGGCGTTTAACTAAAGCTTTGCTCCCTAAGGTCTATTAGGTTGTAGTGAATGAGGGGCACATTCGGGCCACACCAGGAGAGATTTGCGCTAGAACATAGGACTTCCTTAAAAGCAGATCTGCTGGGAGGTGGTGGCGCACGCCTTTAGCCCCAGCAGGCAGAGGCAGAGGCAGGCGGATCTCTGAGTTTGGGGCCAGCCAGGCTACACAGAGAAACCCTGCCTGGAAAAACCAAAACCAAACAAACACACAAATAATGACCCAAACCTTCCTGCTCATGGTTTTACTTACTTGATTTTTAAGTAGTTCCCATAAGAGGAAAACAAGCATTTTGTGCTTTTTAAAGGAACGAATGGCTGTTTGTTCATTTTGTTAATTTTACTTTGTAGGAAGCCTATAAATGAACTTTGTGTTTTTCCAAAAAGTGCCACTACCCACCTAACCACTATTCAGACAGTGTTGAACTGAGCAGCATAAACAGCTCCAGCTGTGACAGGCACAGTTGACAGACACTCTATGTGGCAATCATGTCAGTCCTGTATAGGAGGAGAAGAACTTGGTCAGGAAAAATGCTAAGGATCAAGAATATCGCCTATAAAAAGGCAAGCATATCAGCAACCCAAAACAAAAGTGTTGAGTTGTGTCTCCAGCACATAACATGGCATCCAGCCTGTGATGGGTGTCTGATGATGTGAGAGAGTGTGTGATCTACTAACTCCAGAGTAGTAGTCTCTTCTGTAAAATTAACAAGATTGTAAGATTAATAAAATCACCAGGTGGTGGTGGCACACTCCTTTAATGCCAGCACTTGGGAGGCAGAGGCAGGCGGATCTCTGTGAGTTCGAGGCCAGCCTGATCTACAAAGGGAGTCCAGGATAGCTAAGGCTACACAGAGAAAACCTGTCTTGAAAAACAAACAAAACAAAACAAGAAGATTAATCAAAATCTGTAACATTGAGCATGCTGACTCTAAATGCATGAAAGTCCTTACAAAACTTCTCATCAGTTCCCAGACAATTATAGATGTGTGTGTGCATGTGTGAATACACACACATATAAAGGATTTTTTCTAATGTATTTACATTTTTTAAAATAAAACATATTAATCCCAGCACTCAGGAGGCAGAGGCAGGCGGATCGCTGTGAGTTCGAGACCAGCCTGCTACACAGAGAGACCCTGTCTCGAAAAACCAAAACCAAAATAAGATAAAGTATAAATAACTTTTTCTGAGTCAGGTTCTCACTTTATATGCCTGGGTATTACTTGAACTCACAGAGATCCAACTGTCTCTGCTTTGTTAGCACTGGAATTGAAGATATGTGCAACCATGCCTGGCTGATATAAAATACACTTTCAGATGCAGGCAGAGACCTCAGTAATGGCAATAAGAGGGATTTCGTTTGTGTGTTTGTTTTTCAGGACGGCTCTCTGTGCAGCCTTGGCTGTCCGAGACTTGCTTTGAGACCAAGATATGCGCCACCACACCTGGCCCAAGAGGGATTTCTTTTATTGAAAGCATTTCTCCTACTGTGATATAGCTGTCATTAGTGGAAGGAATCAGTAACACCTGACAGTGATGAGGACCTGGTACAGGAGAGACAGTCCTCAGCATCTTTCTTGGAGTACTGAGGAGAATGCAAGTGGCGCACCCCAGCACTCGGGAGGCAGAGGCAGGCAGATCACTGAAAGGTCAAGGCCAGCCTGGTCTACAAACAAGTCCAGGACAGCCAAGGATACACGGAGAGAAACCCTGTCTCAAAAAACCAAAACAAACAAACAAAC
Organism: Acomys russatus; assembly: GCF_903995435.1. NCBI lineage: Eukaryota > Metazoa > Chordata > Mammalia > Rodentia > Muridae > Acomys > Acomys russatus. The sequence continues at coordinate 4,528,683 of NC_067150.1, read as the reverse complement.
AAAAAAGAAGTAGTAAAGTTTGAGAGTTAAACCTCCAGCTGTTTCTCATCTGTGTCCTCTCTGGCCTAAGAGGCCAACACAGACCTGAAGGATTTCTAGCATTTGTAGAGAAGAGCTGTGTGTTGTCAGCACGGCACAGTCACACGATGTGCTCTTTACAGTCATTTATTTTAACTTTGGGCCTTTTGGTTGTCAAATAAAGACATAGAATTGTTTGAACCCATTACAGGTTGTAATGATGATTGTGGATGCCATGTTAACTCAAATATATGGAGAAATGCTGTTGTTAATTAACATCCTCATAGTTACTAAGATGCTCAGGTGGGTGGGTGCTGATCTTTGCATCTGCAAACCTATGCCTGTACTACATGTGGTGCCCTGCGTTGGCAGATCAGCCAGGACATGCCTGCTGCACTTAAGTGATCTTGGCCACACATCACTGTCACATACAGGGATCTGCTTTACTTGCCCTTCCTCTCTGGGTCTGTGTCCACTTGGAAAGTGTGAGCAGTTGTGTCTGTAGACTGCACCTTTTAAGCAGGTTCAAGGCTTTACATTGTTTGGGTTTTATCTTATCACAAGAAAGTGAGGCAGAACGCTTCTGTTCTCTCATGGGTCTCATTCACGTTTTGTCTTGTTAGTGATCATAAATACTTCTTAAATTAATTAAACCAAGACACCTAGCATGTCCTTTAAAATAACTGCCAGTTCAAACGCTCCCTAGTAATTGTGATATGTACATTCACTTGTCAAGTAGTGGTGGAAAGAGTGGAAAATACTTCACATTCAGCAGGTCCTTGTTATCTGCTCTCTCCTGTCATCAAGCAGGGTCAGGCTAGGGGTAGGCAGAACTCGCGGGGCAGTTGGAGACCCTTAGCTGAGGATGAACAGTCCTCCCTGCCCTGCCCTAGCCTTCAGCTGCTCCTGCTAGACAAACATTTGCGTCTTTATTTACACAACTCTATGATTGTGTACGAGAGCACCATGGGATGTGTAAGGGGCCGCAAAAATGTCCTTTATTTCTTAGAGAGAACATGGGGACTAAAGGAAAAGTCATGTAGGTATCTTGCTTTGTGATGTGATATATTGAACACACCATTTTTAGCTGCACACATAAAGATCCTACAAGCCTTTCTCGATTTATGTATAAAATTGGCTCGAGTCGCATCACAGTCTTAATGTGGAATGTCTTCAGTTTTAAATAGAGAAGAGTGTCCCCGCCATCTGACTCGCTTGTGTCTCTGGAATTACTATAAAAGCAGTCTTCTGGTGTGTGATGGCTAAAAGTGCCTTAATTGATTTTATTCTGATGCCTCTTCTTCAAGTACAGAATATACTTCTACTTTCAGGAATACAGCCTAGCGTCTGGATGACAGCTTGTACGTTGCAGCATTATTTATCTATTTTTGTAATGGGTTGCTAATCGCCTGGTGCCTCCCTGTCTGAGTTGTGTGCTTGTGGACTGTCTACATGAAATCACTTGATAGGCTCTCGCATTTCTGCAAAAATGTTGCCTGTATTTTTAGTTCACCACCCTGGCTTAAAGTGAAATTATTTAATAGAAATATTTAGAGACCAGCAGCTTACTTTGAATAGGGCTGGTATTAACCGGACCCTTTTTAGAATAGGTCTGTGTTTAAAAACATGTGTCACTATAGTTATGAAATATAATTCATTTATCCTACCTTTGGCCAAGACACATATACAGCCTCTCTCTTCAACTGTTTCTAAGCATGGACTTTTGTTTAAAAGGAAGATGAGTGTGTCCAATTTTTCTTTCTTTTTTTTGTTGGCAGGATTTTACTCTGTAGCCGAGGCCAGTTTCAAACCCGCAGTGACTTGTACTTCCTTCTGAAAGCTGTGACTCTAGGCTGAGGCAGCACACCAGCTTTCCCAGTCTTCCCTGTATGTAGCTAATAGATTGGAAGTCCCGCAGGCTCTGGCGTTGAGTCTTTATGGTTGTAGAAGAGGTGGGAGCTGGACCTCACCACTGAAATGTGAGGCTGTGACCTCTGGCCACCGAGCCAACCCCCGCTGTTGCTAAGAATAGCCAGCCAGCAGTGGGCCAGCCCTCAGACACACTTGTTGCTCTTGCTGTGCATGAGGGGTGAGGGGAGGTAAAGAAGCTCAGAAGGGTTCTCTAACATGAGAAAGGCCACTGATGTCTGTGACCCACCTCTTCTCTCCCCGACATGAGTTCTGAATGTGGAAAGAAGAATCTGTTTGGTAGGTGAAACTATGAGAAGAGGGGAGGAAAAAACCCCACATAATAAATGTGCCATCTCCGTCTCTCATGATCAGAAACTTTTAAACCGTGAACCGAGAAGGAAATTGCAGCTGGAGGGACCAATGGCTAAGGCACACAACCTTAGGTTGCCTACAAGGCATTTTTAATATATAATACTTTTATTCTTTGAGATTTTGGTTATATTCATCCCCATCTCCTCCCAGACTAAGACATTTGTAAGTTCTGTGGACAGGGTCTAAGCTAGCCTGGAGGTTACTGTGTATGTGGCCCAGACTAGTCTTGAACTCACAGCACACTTTGTAATCCCAGCACCTGAGAGGCTACGGCTGACGGCATGACCACCTTACCTGTCATGACACATTGGGCACAGTATTCTTGTAGTATTTCTTCAGCTCGAATATGTATAGCTTTGATATTTCACCTCTGAAATTAAGGGGTTTCTTAGTTTTGATTTGCTTAGTGAACTTTGGCTATGAAGGGCTTGTCACAAAATCAGGAAGACACAAAGTAGAGAGACATGCCTGATGCATCCCCAGGCAGGTGAGAGGACTTCCGTCTCCTTGCTGTCTGACTGACAACGGTAGAAAATTGAGGTTCTGTGCTTGTCCAGCGTGGTGGTGAATCTTTTTTTTATTATTATTATTTATTTATCTTTATTTTATGTGCATTGGGGCTTTGCCTTCATGTATGTCGGTGTGAGGGTGTCAGATCTTGGAGTTACAGACATTTGTGAGTTGCCATGTGGGTGCTGGGAATTGAACCCTGGTCCTTTGGAAGAGCACTCAGTACTCTTAACCCCTGAGCCATCTCTCCAGCCCCCGAGATAGTGAATCTTGATGTACAGGGTTTAGAGTGAACAGTCTGGAACCCAGGCGCCTGCCTGGAGCCAAAGTATATACTAAAGCATACTTGATACTCAATTAGTGCAAGCTCTGATTTTTGCTGAATTTCTCACTTAGTCCCATCACAGTGCCTTCCATGACACCAGAAGATGGTTTTGGCAATTGGTTCTTCCCTTTCACTTTGCCTTTGTCATCAAGCTTTTATGTAAACCACCTTCCTTCCTTCTTCTCTTTCTCTCTTTTGAGACACAGTCTCAGTTAAGCCAGGCTAGCCTTTAACTCGAAGCAGTCCTTAGCTCCCAAGTATTGGGATTTTTGCATCACATCTTTCCTGAGAATTTTTTAATATGGTGTCTTAAGATTTCTGGACATGACTCCATTGTTTGAGGGCCCTTTACTTACTTTCTGCCTACTGTATTCTCTATTGTGCAAGTAACTGAGGTTAAGTGTTGGGGTGGGGACTGGAAAACACAGGGAGGTGAAAAGAACAAATAAATAATTTCTTATCTCATGGCTAACACTTGGCTGTGTATTTTCAGGCTGTTTGAATTACAGACTTTGGATATTATCCAACAGCTCTTCAGTAAAAGGTCACCATTTGTCTCTCACTTGCAGCTCGTGAAGAGAGCAGATCCACGTGTGACCTTTTTCAGCCTCACCCTGGTATTCTATAGATTGTTTTTCTCCATGCATGGGTTATGTTGTGTTGTTTACGTGGTTTTGAAACTTTATTTAATTGTATGTGTTTCTCTCCATGTATGTGTTACTTATATTAAAGTGTGTGTGTGTGTGTGTGTGTGTTGTGGTCAGCTCTTCATGAATGCATGAGCCTGAGTCCCTGCTGTGAGTTCTTTCAGTTGTATCTAGAAATGGGATTCCTAGGCCACGTGCTGACTTTACATTCAGTTTTGAGGAGCGTTGAAGCCTTCTGCTTGGCAGTGTTTGCATTCCAGCAATGCACAAAGCTAGCACTTGCTTCAGATCTTTGAAGACATTAGCTTCTGTGTTCTTTCCTGGCAGGCATCTGTCCTTTTCCCGTGCTGGGAATGAAACCCAGGGAGTCTGCACTGTGGGCTGTTTCTCTGCTACTGACCTGTACCACCAGCCCACTGTGCTTGTTTCTGAGCTCTTATCCGCCTCTGTGTGATATGTGAGGAGCTGAGCTTCTTTTTTCCCTCTTTATGCTTTATTTTAGGACAGGCTAGATCGTGGAATAATTAATAGTTTGTTCCATATAGTCTAGATGTATTGCTCTTTCAGCTTCCTCATTTTAACTTGTCACTGGCTGATGTGCGGGATATTGGGAACTTCATTTTGTGTCTCCTGCTCATTGGTGTCATGTGTTGAGCAGCTATCAGGAGTCTCATTTTTGCCATCCACAGAGTGAGAGAAGATTAGCCCGCAAGATTCAGAACACCCAACAGGCAGTTCGTGGCCCTCCACTTTACCTGAGGGCAGATGGTGTCACTGAGCACCACTCTGTGTCCAGGAGTAAAGGGAAGAGGCCCCGGTGTAATTGCTGGGTACGTCCTCCATAATTTAACGAAGCATATGAGAAACGGGATTTACTAGTTAGTGCCAAGCATTGACAAGTCTTCTGCTACAGAGGCTCCCTCGTGCACCTGTGAGGGATGTCCCTCTATGTCAAGTTCACTCGGCGCCTGAGCAAACACCTTTCACATGACTGACACTCTGAGGAAGTGTCTTTGTGTGAGTTGTTTTTCAGCTTTTTGTCGCTGGCGTCAAACAGCTGCAGGTACTTCTCTCATCCAGTGAGCTAGGCTGCAGCTGTTGGCATTAGACGCAGTGCCCTGCACATTTCACTCTGCTGCGGGACACCAGACTCTCGAGAAACCAGTCTGGGCGTTACCTGAAGGAAGCTGAGCTGCCCTGAGTCACACCTGTGTGTTGTGGTTCCTTTGCAGGCAGGTACTTAAGTCCATGTGCTTCCTCATCCATAAAATGAGATGATCTGACCTTTACTATCAGCAGGCATTTCTACTGGGTTAGGTACTAAATTAGGGATTCCTAATGTCTTAGGGTTTCTGTGGCCGCAACAAAATACTATGACCAGAAAGCAAGTTAGGGAGGAAAAGGTTTATTCAGTTTAGACATCCAGGTGATAGTCCATCATTGGAGGAAGTGGGGACAGGAACTCAAGCAGGGCTGGAACCGGAGGCGGGAGCTGAATCAGAGGCATGGAGGTTGCTGGCTGCCTCACTCTGCTTTCTTATAGGACCCAAGACCACCAGCCAGGGGTGGCCCCTACCCACAGTGGGATGGGCCCTCCCCATTGATCACTGATTCAGGAAATGCCTTACAGCTCATGGCGGCATTTCCTCAGCTGAAGCTCCTTTCTCTGATGACTCTAGCTTGTGTCAAGTTGACATACAAAACCTGCCATTATACCTAAGATTTAGATTATGCCTGGATAAGGAAAGAAAAAGAACAATAAAGGTTTCTTAGATTGACAGTAAGAATACAACTTTATGAAATAGTAAGGAAAGAGAAAGAAATTCATCTCGGCCCTTCTTCAAACAGCAAAAACTATAACCACCATGTAAAATGAGCACATAAGTCACAGAAGTGTATGTTCAGTAGATAAACAGGCATCTACTGGGGGTTGGAAATTACAACATTGACCTGGCGGAAAGGAAGATCACCATGTCCTGCTCACTGGTTGAGCTCAGGCAACTGAAACCATGGAAACAAAAGATAAGGACTTACACATCATATGTGTGTTGTGTTGTGTTTTCCTTACCTAACTAATGACTTCAGTTTATTTATTTTCATATTTTTGTGAATTGTGTGTATGTCTTTGTGTGAGTATGCCGCACGTGTGTGCAGATGACCTTAGAGGTCAACAACAGGTGGAGTTTGTCAGCTCTTGATATGGGTACTAGGAAATCACTTCTGGTCCTCTGCAAGGCCAGCAAGGACTCGTAGCCACAGAGCCATCTCTATAGCCACTTGAATCCAATACAAAAAGAAAGTTAATGACTTGCTTATAGAGATTGAAAGTCTTTTGGTTAAATCCTAGCAACCAGTTACCTTGTAGATCACCTTTGTTCCCAGCAAAGAGCTGTTAATATGTTTCAGAGTGTCGTGGAATTTCATAGTCATTGACTTGAAGGCTTGAAGAAGAAAGGTCAAAGTGTCACCTGTGACAGGATTACGTTTCAGTTGCACTTTAAGCTAAGTACAGTCCTAGTATTCTACCTGAGCAAACATTCTAATTCTGGTCAACGTAAAACTTGCATCAGACAAAAGGAAGACCTTTAAACTGCATTTACAGTTTGGTGCTGAAAGTTCACTAATATTCTATACAAGACAGAGTCTTGCATGCTTGGCTTGGATGAGAGTGTTGAATTCATTGTCTTTTTGGCTTTTCAAGACTGGTTTGTCTGCGTAGCTTTGGCTGTCCTGGACTTACTTTGTTAAGCAAGCTGGCCCCGACTTCACAGAGATCCTCTGCCTCTCGAGTGCTGGGATTATAGGCCTGCACCACTGTGCCTGGTTTGCAATGGCTTCTTAAAAAGAAACAATGTAATAGATATGGTTCCAGGTTTGTTACTCAGTGTGAGCCCAGACAGAGAGCACTGTTAACACCAGACACTATTTTACTTACTTTAAAATGGAGAAGCAGGGAATCTGTGAAGCACTTGCCACGCAAGCATTAACACCCAAGTCTGTAGGTCCAGGACCGGGAGGCGGACACAGGAGGGCCTCTGTGGCTTCTGCCCAGGCAGCTGAGGGAGCAAGATCCAGGCCCAGTGAGGGTTTTCCTCAAAAATCAAAGTGGAGCCGACTGAGGAAGATACTAGGTGTCAGTCTCTGGCCCCCACAAAGCACATGTGTATACACTGTTTCCTTCAGCTAGGAAGCAGCGTGCGCTTCAGTGAGCTGCTGCTGTTGTTCCTGTTTGATGTGTCCTGTCGTTGTCACAGCTGGCACATGAGAGACCAGGAAAGGTAAGCTGCCAGACCTGCCTGGGATGAGGCAGCCTCTTTCCCAAGTCAGGTCATCCAGTACGTCTCTCGGGTTGTGGAAACCCAGAAGGCTGCGTTGCCAGCATGTAAAGTTACCACAGGAACAAAATGATGGCTAATAATGAAGTAGCAAGGCAGAAGAGTGCCGCACATACTACTTAGGCCTAAGTATGACTTTGCTTAGTGTCTGTCTGTGTAGAAGTCATGTCTCTTCATCTGGTATGCATTTGGTCTTTGTTCCTGAGATACGGTCTTACACTGTAGTCCAGGCCAGTCTAGAATTCACTATGTAGGCTAGGCTGGCCAAGCCAGTGACAATCTGACTTCTTAAGTGCCTGCAGCATAGATAAGAACCACTGTGCCAGGCCTGCATTACATCTTTTCATTTAAAAAAAATGTGGCATCAAATGAATAAAAGATTCATTTGTTCAAGTTTTGGTGGCACTCCATGGGTTGCCTTATTGATGTTGATGAGAATCTTTAATAAAAAGATATAACATGTTATAATGTTATCAATGGTGTTGAAAGAAAGTATATGTGGGGCTGTGAGGGAGCACTTGGCTGCTATGTGGGGCTGTGAGGGAGCACTTGGCTGTTGTTGCAGAGGAACTGGGTTTGGTTCCCAGCACACACATGGTAGCTCACGAACATCTGTAACCTAGTTTAAGGGGACCTGAACCTTTTAGGACACACACACACTGCACATACATGCACGCAGGCAAATACTCATTCGTATAAAATAAATTCTTTTAAAAGAAAACACATGGCGGCTCAGTGGGTAAGGACCTTGCCATCACACTGGGTGGTCTCATATGATTCCTGGAACTCACGTGATGAGAGAAGAAAACTGACTCTTGAAGGTCAGTTCACGCACACTTAATTTTTTAAAAAAGTATTTCAAAATACTTTTGTTTTTGTTTTTGAGACAAGGTTTCTTTGTTTTAGCCTTGACTGCCCTGGATTCGCTTTATAGACCAGGCTGGCCTTGAGCTCACAGAGATCTGCCTGCATCTGCCTCCCGAGTGCTGGGATTAAAGGTGTTTGCCACCACGCCCAGCAAGAAAACATTATGTTCAGTGGGGGCTAGTGTTATCAGCCATAGTTCGTGTGAACTGCATTTTCCTACTTGTTTAGTGTTTGTCTACCACTTGGGGAACGTTTGCAAACTAGTAGACTCACTCTGTCTTAGCAGTTTGGGTGGCTAAAGCCATGTTGTTCTGTTAGGAGTTGAAATGTCGGTGTATCCATAAATATAAGGTGGATTCAGCGCCAGGTCTTCAGGAAGATGGTCTTCCTTGAAGTAGGCTTGGGAGCCAGCACACCTAAAGGCCCTTATTTGCCGTAGATGTGAGCTAGTGGCCTGGGCAGGTCTGGTGTGGGTGGTCACAGAGCTGACGAGAGCTTGGGTGCATGCTTCCTTCCTGTTCCTGCGTCTAGGGCTTCATCCCTGTCACTCAATAAGGATGAGGTCTGAGTCTGAACTGAGCATCTTGGCTTCCTGACCTGAAGTCTCCCTTTTGCAACTAACAGCTGTAAAGTCAACGGTTCATGCCACCTTTCATCTGTACGACAAAGTTACTTTTTTCTGACATGCTGTTGTTGCATTTAAATGCCAATTTCTCAGGATTGTCAATTCAATCTGGCTCTTTTCTTTCTTTCTAAAGATAAAACCGCATGTCTATAAGTAGATTTAAGTGAATATTTTAAATTGCTAGATGCCAGCCTTCCTTTCTCTGCCCCTAGCTCCCCACCCCACCCCACTCCCTCTTTTTTTTTTTTTTTTTTTAATTCTTGAAACAGGGTCTCACATTGGAACCCAGACTGACCTGGAACTCATGTTGGAGCCCAGGCTGAGTTTAGTTCCTCTCAGTCCTCTGACCTCAGCCTCATGAGACACCACATCCAACTCTTGTTATGCTGGGGCGAAGCTTGGCGTCTCCAGGAATGCCAAGCAGGCCTGCTCTTCAACCAAGCCATGCTCTCCATCCATGTAATTCTGCAAGTTATCAGGAGGCGCTTTTTTTTTAAAATATATATATATTTTAAATATTTAAATATTTTTAAATATATATATATATATATATATAAAGCCTGAGATTTAAGATTTCTTGGCTGGTGTTCACCCATACATTCCTGTTCCCATTTTATTTTATTTATTTATTTATTTTCCTGGCAGCGACAGGAAGGTCTATGGAGACCTTATTTTGAGGATTCATTAATCTTGAATTCTGGCTTTTGTTCTCAGCCATGCTATGCTGACTTTTGTCATTTTCTGTATCACAAAAGAAAAAAAGATACAAAGTTGTGAACTTGAAGTGGTGTTTGTGGCTAAGACATTGTGAGGGAACTTTGGAGGGAAAGCATTTGACTGAAGAAGAGGGACCTTATGTTTGAGCCCCACTGAGCCGTCTGAGGAACAGCCTCACTGTTGCTCACCAGCCTGGTCTTGTGAACAGCCTCCGGCGTTTCTGCCTGTGAGCAGCTACTACTTTCATTCAGTCCAAGGCCAGGATCAGGTCATTGTGCCGTCTCAGTGAAGATCAGTTATCACGTTCTCTTGAGCTCCTGCCCACACGTTTTTGAGCACTGTACTGACAGCCTAGCACTTTTAACTCCACTCTCAGATTTTGAATTCTGACAATACTGAAAAACTTAACCACAGTAGAAAAGTGTATAAGTCGTCTCATCCTTATCAAAGAACTATGCCTTTGAGATTTCTGAAAAGTAGGTGATGGACTTAGAAAGGGTGGCTGTGGTCTCAGAACTGGCTCTGTAGAAGGGCTGGCTGGAACTGTGCGATTGTCCCTGGAACGTGAAGTGCATAGGTTCCCTGCGTCTGACACTTTCACAGCAAGTGTAGGTTTGATAAGAGGAAGGAAGCCTGGTGCAGCTGCCCCCCTGGCACTGCCACCAAGGTCGTTCTCCCAGCAGCAACAGCCAAAGCTCAAAATTCAAGCAGTCTTTAACCCCATGTAGCCCCAACTGTCCTGTGACTCACTTCCGCCTAGTCCCTGAAAGTAGTGGTGTGCACTAACACATAAACCCTAAATCAAATTTTTTTGTTGTTTTTGTTTTGTTTTTTGAGACAGGGTTTCTCGCTGTAGCCTTAGCTATCTTAAACTCTCTTTGTAGACCAGGCTAGCCTTAATCTTACATTGATCTGCCTGCTTCTGCCTCCTGAGCGTTGGGGTTACAGGCATGCATCACCGAGCCAGGCAATCAACTGAGAGTCAGGTTGGTCACCTGATTTCTCATTAGACACTTCGTTGGTCTTATATTTGTTTTTTTTGTTTGTTTGTTTGTTTTGGTTTTGGGGGATTTTTGAAACAGGGTTTCTCTGTGTAGTCTTGGCTGTCCTAGACTCACTTTGTAGACCAGGCTGGCCTCGAACTCACAGCAATCTGCCTGCCCGTCCCTGCCTCCCAAGTGCTAGGATTAAAGGTGTGTGCCACCACTGCCTGGCTGGTCTTGTATTTAGCTGCAGATTTTCTCACTTTTCTGTTAAAAACTTGAGTGTGTGTGTAGGGGAAAAAGGGAGTGTGTTACTCATGCCATGGCATGCATGTGGATGTCAGAAGACAATGTATGAAAGTCAGTTCTTTTTTGCCTACCTTGTAGGATCCAGGGATCAAACACAGCTTTTCCCAGTGAGCCATCCTGCTAGCCCAAAACTATGCAGTCTTGGTTTCAGTCTAGAACTAGCACCAGTAATTGATACTGTTATAAGTAAAATAAACCATATTATATGTCTTAAGCTCCCTTCTAGAATCTACTTTTGAAAATGTTTATAGTCTTTCTCTCTCTTCCCCCCCCCCCCCCCCCCTCGCCCCGCCACATCCTCGTTTTCTCTGTGTAGCCTTGGCTATCTTAGACTCTCTTGAAGACCGGACTGACCTTGAACTCACAGTGATCTGCCTGCCTCTGCCTCCCTAGTGCTGGGATTAAAAGTGTGTGCCACCACACCCGACTTGTTTATTTTCTTAAACTAGAATAATGTTTAAAACCTACTTTTCCAGCCACTTAGTCTTCTATTTTACCCTACACAACTACCAAACAAGCACCTGTCCCCACCCTGAGATTCTGCATCCTAGGTGCATACATCAGTAACAGTGTAATATATAAACTTTTTGAATAGAAACATTTAAAACATATAGACATAGGGCTGAAGAGATGACTCAGTGGGTAAGAGCACTGACTGCTCTTCCAGAGGACCTGGGTTCAATTCCCAGTACCCACATGGCAGCTCACAACTGTCTGTAACTCCAAGATCTGACACCCTCACACAGACATATATGTAGGCAGAATACTACTCCCCATGAAATAAAAACAACAACAACAAAACCCAACATATAGACATAGCCGTGTGGTGGCGCACACATTTACTCCCAGCACCTGGGAAGCAGATCAGGAGCGATCTCTGAGTTCCAGGCCAGCCTGGTCTACAGAGTGAGTTCTAGGACAGTTTGTCATAGAACCTTCAGGAGGACCCCAATGGCAAAGGGTTATGTTGCCTGTCCCTTGTTGATCTGCATTCATTAATCCAGTGCTGGCCTTTGCCACGCCTTCTGCATACTCCAGAAAGCCAGGATCGTGTGCGTGTGTGTGCGCGCGCGCGCGCACGTGTGTGGTCGGTTTGGTTTTGTTGAGACAGAGTTTCTCTGTGTGACAGCTGGCTGTCCAAAACTTCACCTTGTAGACCAGGCTAGCCTCACCTTGTAGACCAGGCTGGCCTCACCTTGTAGACCAGGCTGGCCTCAAACTCACAGAGATCATTCCGCTTCTGCCTCCCAGTGCTGGGATTCAAGGCGTGCGCCACCGCACCTGTTCTGTTCTGAGTTACCTATGAATTTAATATCTGCTTCACGTAGGGTAAGAGCATACTGGATGGAGCAATCACTTCCTTAAACCTCCTCAAATCTAATACGTCTATAGGGTCCATTTAACTTCTTCACAATCTTGGGGATCGTGGGGGTGCCTATTGTTTCCTGGTGGATCTTGTATAGTAACTGGTGTTGCTGTTAATTTAATGGGATGTCCTAATAAATGTTTATTAGTAGGCTTATAACTATTACAGCGGTATTGTTTAACCCACTTTCTCAATCAGTAAAGACACACTGATATATTTTAGAATAACCTTATCACCTGGCAGATATTACCTCCTAAGCCACCTTCCATTATCTCCCAGCCTCCACCCCAGGCCATCTGCTTCTAATATTTATACTTGGGCTACCTCCCATCTGTAATCCCCAAGTGCTTGCTAAGGCTGTTCATCTGGGCCGTTCTTTCCACGTGGAGCTTTTCCTGTCCCATGGCTATCCTCTTCCTCCCTCCTCCTCAGGTACCTGTCTGCTTCTCCTTCCCAAGATCCTTCTCTTCCCAAAAGGTCAAACCAGGGCAATACTTGGGGTATGAGACAGTCTGTAGTAAGAATCTGTGGGGGTGGGGGGTGGGGGCAAGCAATTCACAAATGCAAAGCACCCAACCTTACTCCAACAAGCTGATAACAACCTTGGGCCACCTCTCTTCAGTTTCCTCAGCAGTGGTGCAGTAGGTTCTTGTCTAAATTCCTCTGAGTCTTTTTTTCTTTTATTAATTCTCTAATTTTTCTTCTAAGGCTTGTACCTTATTAATTCACTTGTATATTTTCTTTTTCCTGTGTTTCTAAAGCTTTTTTCTTTGAGAGAGCACAGGAATTCACCATGCCTATTAAGGATAAATTATGAATTGCTGCACTGATAGTAATTATAATCGGCACTATGTCCATGTCAGTTATTTATCTTTTCCTTTCCTGCTTCTGCTTTGTGCTATCTGAAATAGCACTATACAGTGTTCCAATATTCCCATCCTTAGCTCTCTCCTTGAGGACTTCCCAAGTGACTTATCAAATCTGATAGCTTCCCAGTTTGTCCACAGCTGGTTTGATTGCTCAGTGTTGTCCTGCCAGACAGTGGAGCGCCAAGATACTTTTTTTTAACAAAATCTCAAATGTTTGATTTTACCAATACAGACTGAGGAGAAGATGAAAAGCAGGTCGAAGCTGCTAGCTCAGAGAGACAGGAAAGCACCCAGCTGACCTTCCTCCCTATCTGGCTCAAGGCGCAAATCTCCTTCCCTGTGGCATTTCAAAAACCCCCCAGACCAGTGCCGCTTCCTCTACTTGTGCGTGTGTCTGTCCACCCGCCTCACCTCTTATTCTGTGTTTGTTTGTTTGCCTGCTTGGCCTCTTGACGTAAGCCTACCTTTATTTAATCCTGTTTGCAATATTCAAGCAGAAAGCTCTTGGATTAAAGGTATGTGTTAGGGCTGAGCCACACTACACCTAGAAACAAAATTTTTCCCCCCAGAAAACAACACAATCTCGGCTTCACAATGTGATCACAAATCCTGCAACAGTGTGCACCACCATGCTCCACAGCCTTTTATAGGAGCCAATGTTCTTGTAACTTTTAAGTTTGAAGATTATTCTCAGAACCCTGGGAAGTAAATAAACCAACTCCTCCTACTCCCCTTTTCTGAGGACGAAGCAGGTTACTAAAACTTTCCTGTTATCCAGATTGTCTTTGGGGGTTTTGGGGTTTTGAGTGTTTTGTGTGTGCACACTATTTGTGACTGTGTGTTCCGCGTGTGCATTCACACATACACTCTTTCGTGTGTGAAGGCCAGAGTTAATGTTGGATGTCTTCCGCTGTTGACTCCCGTCTTGACTCAGGCTCACATGGAGCCCTGATCTTGTCTGTTAGCTGGACGGAGTCCATCTCTCCCCCTCCAAGTCAGAGCCCCATGCTAATGTGGCCGCTCCCCTGTCCCCATCACTGAGGCTTTAACATATATACGTGTGTGTGTGTGTGTGTGTGTGTGTGTGTGTGTGTGTGTGTGTTGCATAAACTAGTTGCTTTGTAGAGCTTTGGGAATGGTGCCCCCAAGAAGTACAGCTTGAATAAAAAATATATAACATACATCTAAACATGTGCCTATAAGATAAGGATCCAGTGATGTGCAAGCCCAAGACCTGAGTGGACAGTGGCACTGCCTGTTCTTGGCACTCTCAAAGAAAATAAGAGAGTGTTGGTGTCACCTGAAGTTGAACCACTGAAGTACCAGAGTTCAGCAGTGAAGATGGAGTGCCTTACCAGCTTCTAAGATTTGGGGGAAACTTAATGGGTTAGTGGGGTGGTTACAGGAACAGCTCAGAGGTAGGGCACTTAAACAGCATACCAAAATTTTGTTTTTTAAGGAAAAAGTACCAATAATTCAGTGGCTTGTCCAACGATAGACATTTATGTACAGGGTTGAGAAAGCAGAGTAAGCTCTGAGTCTCATGAGGACTTAGTCACTCTCTATATGAGGCCTAGGAAGCAACATTTGAACCAGGTCTAGACCTGAGTGGTGGTGCTGCTGCTGCTGCTACAGAAAGGAGCAGTGGTGAAGAGGAGCTGGCCAAAGAGAACTGTGTGCTTGTGCCAGCATTAGTACTGGGACAGGGAGGTGCACCATGCCCTGTGTTCTCTCCTGCTTGGTGGTGAGCCTGAACTGTCCCCCAGTCCCCACAGATAAAAACACTCACAGTTCTTTGTAATCATGTCCTATAACCTTTTCCTGCTGTGCTTAGGCTGTTGGTGAACCAGCCTCTCGGTCAAGTTAGGACAATGTTTGTATGCATTTTACTGCTTTCATCATTGTGACGAAATACGCCGTTTAAGAGAAGGGGGCTTACTTTCTAGCTCACAATGTAAGGCTACACTGCATCCTGTGGGAGAGCTGACATCCTGGAACATGAGGCAGCTGGTCACATTTCATGGAGAGGGAGGGAGGGAAGAGGGAGCACACACTGCCTGAGAGAGGTGGCTGCTTCATTCAGCTCTGCCTTTGGAGTATATGCCTTAATAGGACAGTTTGCTTTTTGTGTTTTACTTTTGAAAAGGAATTTGAGTAAAAAACCTATTGTCCTTTTTAGCCTATCCTGAGTTTGAGTCACAATTACCATCTAAGTGATTTAGATACCACTTTCTAAAGATGTAGTTATTGTATATACAATGTTGTGTCTGCATGTACAACTACATGCCAGTAGAGGGCACCAGATCTCATTATAGATGATTGTGAGCCACCATGTGGTTGCTGGGAATTGAACTCAGGACCTCTGGAAGAGCAGCCAGTGCTCTTAACCTCTGAGCCATCTCTCCAGTCCCTAGACACCTAGAATTGACACTATGTGTTAGGAAAGGCTGCTTTCTTGTCACCAAAGACTGCAGGTACGACCTTCTCAGATCTCATACTGAGAGGTGAGAATGTCTTTGAGGAAGAATGAGGGCTGCTCTGCTGCGGGGAGGGTCAGCTGGGGGGGCCTGTCATTTGATCTCCTTCTGAGGGGTAACAGTCTGACTTTCACTTTGCCTTTTCTCAGTCACATCGATCAGACAACAACATGGCAGGACCCCCGGAAGGCCATGCTCTCGCAACTCAACGTCCCTGCGCCTGCCAGCCCAGCAGTGCCCCAGACCCTGATGAGCTCTGCCTCAGGTGAGCACCACTCTCTTTGGATACTTGTTTTCTTTTAGGGAGACTGGAAAGTTTTTTGACCAGTGCCATTTGGAGACACGGTACTTCAAAGTAACATGTGCAGCGTGGCAGCCTAATTATTCTTAATCGAGTTAGGAGACCAGTGATTGGAAGGGTATGTTCTCCTGCAGTGAGATTGTGAGTTGTTTTGTGTTTTTACTTTTGTTTTTTAACATCATATTTGTGTCTGTGTGTGTGTGTGTCTGTGTGTTGTACAATGGTGTATGAAAGCAATTTTAGGAGAGAGTGTTCTACCACCATGTGAGACCCAACTATAAAACTCAGGTCATTAGGCCCCTTTACCCACTGATCCATCTCCCCTCCCCCACAGAACATTCCCAGATGATCTCATGTAGTGGTGGCTGGCCCAGAAGCCCTCACCCTGCTGCCTGCAGCACCATGTGTGTTTGGGTTTGATTGCTGCCGGCTTCCATCCGTGGTCTGAATTGGCACCCTCCCTATTCTTTTGTACTTTGAGGAAAAGCATATTGGATTTTTAGTTGCCCCAAAGAAGACAAACTGCACAGCTGTATTGCATGGTTGCCTTGGGTGCTGGAATCCATCCTTTTATTTGTTTGTTTGCTTGCTTGCTTCCTTGCTTTTGCGATGGGGTCTATCAAAACTAGCCTCAAATTTGTAATCTCCCTGCCTCTGCCCGGTGCTGGTGTGCCACTTTGCCACATTTAAGGTCTTTTCAAAGCAGGTAGTTATATTACCTTGATGGCACGTGTAAGGCCAAGTGTTCAGTACACCGCAGATCTTACTTCTAGATCAAGCATTAGCATGTTTTGTTAAACTGCCTTCGCTTCTGGATACAGTGATGCACTCCTTTAATCCCAGCACTTGGATGGTGGGGCGCAGAGGCAGCCCATGCATTCTGTGAGTTTAAGGCCAGCCTGGTCTACATAGTAATTTCCAGGACAGCCAAGGCTACATAGGGAGACACTGTCCCCTCCCCTCAAAAAATAAGTCTCTACTCTCTTAACAAAAACTGAGCTTGCAGAGTTAATTTGGCAGTTAATGTGACTACAGTTTCCTTGACACTATACATTGCCTGATAGAGGGGAAGATGTTAGAGGAAATTTTTAAATACATTTAAAGCCCTTGTTTTACATTTCTTTTATGTATATGACATTTTAAAAATTATATTTTAAAATGTTTTTAGTTGAAATGTGAAGGTTTTCCTGCATGTATGTGTGATGCACCATGCACATACCTGATGCCCATGGAGGTCAGGAGAGGATATCAGATGCCTTGGGACTGGTATTACAGGTGGCTGTGAGCCACCACGTGAGTGCTGGGAACCCCACATGTGTCCTCTGCAAGAGCAACCAGGACTCTTAACCTCTGAGCCCCTCCCCCAGCTTCATATAAAGCTTTTGTAGTAAGCAAAAGCAGCTCCCTAATCAAGTGCCATCAGACCTTTTACTCTTTTAGATGGGTCCAAGAGCACTGCTGCCTCATTAGCACCTTGGGACACAGGAAAAGGTTTTCCTTCCTCTGGACTTGGTGTGTTGATGACCGTCCCTCTTTGTAGTCTTGCCAGATACCTGATGGCGCACACTGGTGGTGGCAAATACTAGTGATATTCCTGGCTTTCCAGCTGGGAGCTTCCAACAGTGCAGGAGCCTGGTGGCAGACTTGACTGGAGCAGTTGCAGGCATGAGACATCCTCCTGCCCCAGACTAGCTCTTGATTTGGGTAGTTTAGAAACAAACTTTAAAGAGGTGATAGCTGAAAATGATGAAGATGGCAAAATTTGGGGCTGAGCCATTCTAATTATAAAAGTAACTTGGTAAAGAATAAGTTCCCTCAGTGTTCACTAAAGAACCATAGCAGGAATATACTTGGATACTCTCAGACTCTGTCTTGGCTGTTTGATTTAAATCCTAAAATTTGAATCGTGAAAATGATGTAAATATCTTTTACTGGTAGTCTTACTTTGGCAACTTTTTTTTAAATAACCAGATTTAAAATAAAAGTGGTAGAGCTACGTGTTTCACACTCTGTGTAAATGTGTGTGTGTAAGAAGCCAACAATAGAGACTTCCTTAGCTTGGAGGAGGAAGGAGACGTCCAGCATCTTACAGGTTTGCTTGTGGTTCCTTTTAGTAGGTCTTTCTTTGTCTTCCTTTCTTTCCTCCTGGCTGGGGTCCTGGGAATTGAGCTCCAGTGTGAAGCCTGGGTGCAGTTTCCCTGTTGAGCAGTCTGTGTCTCCTCCAACACTTGCACTAAAATGAGAGAATCGGGCAGTTACCTTTAGAGTTGGAGGTATAGTAAATAACAGCTGGTTTCTGGTGTTTTTAGCCAGGTTCAGAACTTGCTAGGGAGCTCCTAGGACTCCGTGTCTAGTCTCTAAACCATGCGGTAAGCGCCAGAGGGGACAGAATCTTGTGACATGGGATGCACATTGAGATTTGCTTCTTGTAAATAACACTGTCCTTTAAGAAGGACTTTGTGCTTAGACACTCCAGTGAGCTAGGAAAAGAAGAGGCTTCAACCCAAGTAGTTGTGTTGAGAACTGAATTTATAATTAACCTGCTTGGCTTTGGTTTTGGTTTTTGAGGCAGGTTTAACTGCAGCCCAGGCTGCCCTTAAATGCAGTCTTCTTGACCTGGCCTCCCCAAGTGCTGGGGTGACAGGCGCTGCTTACTTCCTTTCTCACTCTCTTAACTGGTGTGCTACTATCTACCTTTCTCCTACCTTTTCTTCTCTGTTCTTTCTTTCTTTCCTCTTTCTTTTGTTCCTTCCTTCCTTCTTTTTTTCTTCTCCAAAATAGGAAGGCGAGGAAGCTTGCAGGAGTTTTCCACCTACTATTTAGTGCTTGGGTACCAAGCTCCTCAGGTTTTAGGTTTGACAGCAGGACCACTGAACCATTCTGTTAGTCTTTTCCTTTTCTAAACAGGATTTCTAAGCATTTGTTTATTATCTATGTCTGAGCGTATGTATGTGTGTCACATGTGTACAGGAGCCGTGAGAGATCCAACGAGGGCATTGGATCCCCTGGAACTGGAGTGGGAACTGGGAATTGAACTTAGCCAGTGCACTTAACCATTGACCATCCCTCTAGCCTTGATAGGATTTTGTAACCTAGACTAGCCTTGACCTTGGACCCTTGTGCCTGTGTCCCAAGAGTGAGGGTTATAGCACTAGATGTATTGCTGCAGGGTTTCTGTTAAGATCTGACTTGTAGGTATGGCAGCATTCCCAAGCTTTGCTTTAGCAGTCAACCCTGGATCAAAGTATCTGACCTGAGAGCACACATCAGCAACTCTTTCCACACATTCAGAAGTCATTTGCATTCTGAACCCTTGGAAGAAACAGATGCAAACTGCTGTTGCCCGGCCCACCAGCCCACGCCCCTGGGAGAGCAGGGCACACTGTTAGGGAATCCAAGGGAAGCTTTAGTGCACATAAGTGCCACGCCCCAGCTCCTGAAGAAGACAAGTTACTAGACATGAAGACTCAAAGACAGAAGTGTTAAACTTATTCTTCGGTATTATTTGTAGATGTTTTGGAAACTTTGAAAAAAGAGATTAAATTATTTACATTCAAGGACCAAATGAAATGCCTGTTTTATTTCTTCTCTTAGTGAGTGCTAGGATTTTATTTTTGTCTTTTCCACTGATTTCTAAATCCTTCTGGTCACTATTGCTACAATAACTTTGTGACTCATGGAAGGAATATTTGTGTGAAAGATTAAGATGCTAATTCTTCAAAAATGGCATCTAGACTACCATATATAGGCAGGAGTGTAAGTGAAATGGACAAGATCCTGCAGCAGTAGCCAGAGTGTTCCTAAGTAATGCTTTTAAAAGTATGTAAAGCTATCATTGAGTAGAACTTAACTTTGGCTTTAATGAAAGGTGATTGTTTTTACTTTAGCAGTTTGAAGTCTAAATAGACATTTTCAGAAAACTGATCTTACCAAATCACTGAGCTGTTGCATTAAGTTAACATATGAAACTTAATGCTTAACCCTAAATAGGGCATATATATCTAACTAACAGCCTCGTGTCCTCTAAGGCTGAGGAACACCATGGAAGATGGGGCAGAAAGACTGCAAGAGACAAAAGAATGGGAGGAGTACTGTGAAATGCTGACATGGCTGTTGCCTGCATTAATGCAGGACCCATAGTGACCTGTACAAGATCAACCCAGTCCACATTCCAGCATAGGTGGGAGGAGGGGCTCAGGAGGCCTTTCCCCTAGCCAAGGAATCATTGGCAGTTGGTGGCTGCTGGACAAGGGAGTCTTTACCAGTGGCCCCTGAGAGGTTGTCTACGCTCTCCTGTGAAAGGCTCCAAGCCTATAGCCACGCCC
This sequence comes from Acomys russatus, assembly GCF_903995435.1. Taxonomy (NCBI): domain Eukaryota; kingdom Metazoa; phylum Chordata; class Mammalia; order Rodentia; family Muridae; genus Acomys; species Acomys russatus. The sequence continues at coordinate 4,508,726 of NC_067150.1, read as the reverse complement.
ATTCAAGTAGCACTGATTGGATTCAGCGAGCTAGTTTTCACTTTTAAAATGTGTTATGGGTAGTTTACCTGCATGCGTCTGTGCATCATGTGTGCTCCTGGTGCCTCTAGAGGCCAGAGGACGGTGTCAATTCCCCAGAACCAGTATTAGAAATGGTGAGCCTCCATGTGGATGCTGGAAACCCAACGCAGGTCCTCTGGAAGAGTGCTCTAAACCTCTGAACCATCTTATTTCCAGCCCTTCAGTGAGTTGCTTATGGAGTGAGGTGTACTGGAGTGTCCAGAGGAGGTGGGGAGTGTACACGATCAGGACACCGTGGGTATAGCATGCATGGTTGTTGTTGTTGTTGGAGTGGTTTTGTTTTGTTTTTTTTTTTTTTTTTTAATCTGAGATTTGAGTGATGTAGGTGACATCTGGGGCATGGCCTGTTCCTAGGCTCTCTGGCTGTATTTGGTACTATGGGGAATTTGTCTACTGTCACATGATAAATATTGGTGAGTTTTCACAGTCACTGTTTTACTTTGAGACAACAAATTGCCCTTCCAAAATCATTTATTCAACAAATACCCGGTGTTGTCCCTCCTGTAGTAAAATCACGGCAGGGAGTGCTATGCCCCTCACTGAGCCAGCAGGCTGAACCCAGGAGGCAGTAGATAAAGGTTGGCAGGAGAGCTCCTAAGGAAGCAGAGGTTCACACCCACCCTCAGCCAGGACACAGGCCCTTCCTGCATGTCAGCCACTGTGTAAGTCATGAGAACAGGTTATAAACACACCCGCATTTCCTATAGTTAATACACGCTTTACAAACTAAAGTGATCAGGGCTGGAGGGAGATGGCCTCTTGGTTAGATTGTCCATGGTAGCTCCTGTAACTGCTCTCTGGAGCCAAGACCTAGGTGGACTCAAGGAGGGAGCCATGTGTGCATTTGGAAGACAGGGAAAAGGTTCCTGCAGAGGACAATGGCTCCCTCAGTGTCTTGAGCCATGTGTGAGGAACAAATGACATCAGCTGGAGGACTCAAAGTTACTTAGCAAGCAAGCCGCTTGGGTCCTTGTAGGTTCTGCACAGAGAAGGGCATGTGATCTGAGAGTGCTCATTTAACAGACAGGAAGTCAGGGAGCAATTGGAGGATGGCAGAATGTAACTGGGGAGTGGTGAGAGAGGAGCTGGGTTCTGGACCCACTGAGCGTAGTTTAGTGGAGGAGAGAGAAAGGTGAAGGAAGTTGTGTGGGGACCTGCTGAGTCCGGAACAAGAAACTTAACAGTGGTAGAAATCCATTAAAAACACAGCTCCTGGCGCTAGAGCTGGCTCAGTGGTTAGGACCACGCTTGTTCTTCCAGAGGCAGAACTGTTTGTCCTGGAGCACCTGTAGCAATCGTTCTGTATGGAGCTTTCTTCTTGAATCACGAGTGTTCATCTCCACTCTGTAGACACTGGTGGAGGAGCTTGCCCAAGTTAGAAAGCTATAAATGTTGCGCCAAGTTGTGTGCTCAGGGCTGGGGTGCACAGAGTGCTCGGTGCAGGACACTGGGATGTACTGGGATTCCAAACTCTCAGGTACGTGGTCCCAAGCACTTGTCTCTCACACTGCCATTTGTGGTCTAGAAGGAGTTTGGGGCACACCCACATATTCTAGTGGCTTGATGCCAGGGTCCTCTAGTGACCATAGGCATTGGGGAAGCCAGGATCCGTTTGCTAAAGCAGGTCTCATCAGTATACTAACTGGTGTTTTAGATTCCTATACGTTTAGGCTTGTACACAAAAGTGACACTCCTTCAGAAGTTGAGGCAAAAGGATTTCACATGTGTGCGCACACATGCACACATGCGCGTGCACGCGTGCGACCCATCCCAAATATGGGGACATGCCTTATGAAGTTGTTGGCTTGATTAGTATTAAGTTGCACAAGGCTTTCAGGGAGTAATGGTATACATAGCCAGTTGTGTCATGAGACTTCTCCACAGTTCAGGAAGAGCAGCTTTGATTGTTGTCAACTTTGCAGAGCTTCAATGTGGGCTGGAATCCCCACTCAGCCACTTCCTGACTTTGCCTTGGTTTGTTTCTTCATCAGCTAATAGATGGATAATTGTGCCAGTGTTAGGTTTTAACAAGAGTTACTACTTATCTGCCAAGATGTCATAGATTGTGCCCGCTGCACAGTGACAGCAGTGTGTACTCATTTGAAGCTGGCCTAGAGTTGAGAGCTATTTCCTTTTAGAAGGTCATTGGATCTACTTTCTAAGGAAACGACTTGCTGTCCTGCACTTTACCGCTTACGAGGGTGTGTGTAGGCATTTCTTTCAGTGTCCTCTGTGACTCAGGCGGGAGAGGAGGGTTTGGTCTAACATGTAGGACTTTCCTGTTTGGGTAGGTATTACAAATGATTTTCCTTAATTATTACTAAGGCAAGAACACATGGGCAAGAGCAGGTAACCAAGTCATATGCAATCTTAACAGTATATCTTATTTGTTGTTTAAAATACTGTAAGTAGGTTAATATTTGTTCTAGCAGATAATTATCAATCACAATATTGGTAAATCCTACATAAAATTATACTTTCCTAATGATAAATCTTAATTTTAATTGTTTTAAGTATAACTGAATAATTAAAGTTTAATTATTTTTAATATTTTTTTCTTATTCTAATTCCAGTTTTTGCCCTCTTTTTATATCTCATTTAAAATACTGACTTCTAAGCCAGGTGTGGTGGTGCATGCCTCTAATCCCAGCACTTGGGAGGCAGAGGCAGGCGGATCAATGTGAGTTTGAGGCCAGCCTGGTCTACAGAGTGAGTCCAGGACAGCCAAGGCTACACAGAGAAACTTTCTCTCAAAAAAATCAAACAAAATGGTTGACTTCTTTCTTCTTCTCCTTCAAGAATTTTTTTCCCCTTCAATCTTTATCATCTTGCCCCAAAAGCATTGGTATGGTGACCAGGCAAAAGTCGTCTAGTTTTGAAGACACCAACATCTTTTGTGTACCCAAAGGCCTGGCTTGAGAATGTGAATGATGGGGGGTGACAGAAGCCTTGTCTCAGAAATCATAAAATAATTACGTTATGAGGCTTCTCCTCAGGCCCATGTCTGATGAAACTTACATCCATATTGTTTTACTAAATTTTGACTAGTTAAGTCTCTTTTCCGCTTTTCCATACTGACTGACTAACACTTTTGGACATTTCGGCCTAGTGGCCTACCTGAGCATCTGACCTCAGAGCTGTCGCCCAGACCTCCTCCCAGCTGTCTCTTTCTCAGCTCTACTACTAAAGGTTAACTTGTGGTGGAGAGAGAGCTCCCTGTGGTGTCTCTTCTGGTCTCTTCTTTGCTCTCCCCCAGGAGGGAATCACCTGTGTCCATGTAACATTCTACTTGTGAACAGGAACCGAAGGACACAGATGAGCAGGAAAGCAGTCTTTTCTGTATCAGTTACATTTTTATACAGAGCACTTCCAAGGTAGTTAGCATAATCTTTGAGATAAGTACATTTTTAAATTTTTAATTACTGTAAGGAAGAAAGATGCAGTTCATGTCTGGAACTTTGTTTCAAGGCTTTCATTCTGTTTTTCAATGGTAGATAAGACTGATATTAGTGGGAAACTTTCTGAACTAATTTTTTCCCCCAGAATTAGAAGTCAAACCCAGGATCTAACACATACTAGGCAAGTTCCCACCCGTTGCCTTATCCTGCCTACCCTAATTTTTTTTAAAAATAAGGTTCCACTAAATTAGTGCTGGCCTTGAGCTTGTGATTGTGTGAACTAGTCTCAGTCTCCTGAATAATTGAGTTTACAGGTGTGTGTGTGTGTGTGTGTGTGTGTGTGTGTGTGTGTGTGTGTGTGTGTGTCAGAGAGAGAGAGAGAGAGAGAGCCATGCTTGATTTATTTTGATTTAGATTAGTCTACCATTCTTAGTGAAATTACTAATGATCAAAGCCTGATTTTTTTTTTTTTTTTTTTTTTTTTTTTTTTTTTTGTAACCTAGGAAAGCTGGCAAGTTTAGGGCAATAGATTTATAGCTCCAGGAAACAGAAGTGGAAGTGTGCTTGAATCTAGACTACCCTGGGCACACCTGGTTGTTCATCAGAATGGGGACAAGGACAGGAATGAGCAGGCAGAGCCACTGTGTGGCTTTAACTGTGATCGCACCATCATTACATGTGGGCTGTGGGCTAGAGAGAACACCTGTGGGATCCTTAGCAAGGAGTTGGTGAGCAGAGAGAGATACTGGTGGCCCTCACTGCCTGCTGACCGCAGAACGGTGCTGTAAACAAGGCTCCAGGAGACGGGCACATCAAACTTCTCATCGTTGTCCAGTTGTGGCTCGTGTCAGTCGCACAGTGTCTTAGGACTTTGAACTTTTAAATGATTGCTGTACTTTTGAAATATACCGTAGGGATGAGCCACCGTCTGAGTTACAGGCTTGAGAGTGCTGTGTGTTTCTAGTGGACGGTTTATTCTGGCCCTGTTTCATTAGTTACCTCCAGGGGCTTCCTTTCTCAGGAAAATGAGAATCGTTTTGCCTCTCAACAGGAGTCACATGCTGCCTGGCCCCTCCCATTCTTCCAGCAACTTACAACTCCAGCCACAGTGCTGTCATGTAGCAGTTTCTGTTCTGCTTTACGACAAGCTTTTTAATATCTTAGACTGTAACGTTCTGCATTCTGGGTTTCCTGGTGTAAGCTAGTTGTGTCAGCTAACATGTGCTTTTAGTCTGACCATTTAAAGTTCTCATCTGTATCTTTGGAGATACCAGTTTCATTATTTAATGGTCTGTTTTCCTGTAGGAGAATCAGGTGTGTTTTCTTCGCACATAGGCCGTAGTCGGTGTTACTGTGTTGCTTCATATCTGATTGTGTTTATTCTTCAGGTTTTGAGGTGCAGCAGACCAAAGCCAACCACAGCCTATTTTCTGTGTTGTAGGACCTCTTCCTGACGGATGGGAACAAGCCATGACTCAGGATGGAGAAGTTTACTACATAAACCATAAGAACAAGACCACTTCCTGGCTGGACCCAAGGCTTGACCCTCGTTTTGGTAAAGGTTTACCTCAGAACCTCTGTGGTCATTTTGATGATAGTAATGGGGGCTGGGAAGGACTTAAGGAAACATCACAGTGACGTTACACTGTCTGAGGTAGGAACTGACTGCACACCCAGCTGCTTCCTGTGTGTGTGTGTGTGTGTGTGTGTGTGTGTGTGTGTGTGTGTGTGTGTGTGTGTGTGTGTGGTTATTGTTTGCTTAAACTTTAAATTTGAGAGGTCTAGGTCCAAATTGGCGTTCTAGCCTGTTTTGGGTGGCAAATACAGTAAAGCTCAGGGCCATACTCATTGCTTCATTCATGTGGAGATGTTGTTGGAAAGAGGCCAGCACACAGCCTGGAGCCACAGTTTCCCCAGAAGTGTGCATGCCGGTGCCTGGCTTCACCGTCAGGGCTGGAGGCCTCAGAGACACAGCCCTGAACACCAGAACAGAGCTAAGGAAAGCATTTTGCAGTTGTTGCGGGCTTACCCTAGTTTTCCACTACGGCCCCTGCCTTTGGTTTTTACTTAGGAAAAGAGAAGCGAAGCAGGGCTCTCTTCCCAAATGTGCACCTTTTGGTAAGGGTCTCCGTGCCCGTTCACTGCCTTTCTGTCCACATTGCTTTTCTGTTTGTACTTCCATCTGTTAGCTTTCTGAACTCTCTTCCAAAGCATGGAAAATGCATCTAAAAGGGAACAGATAATGTGGTTTGAGCACTCATCTTGGCCCTGATGCCGCTTAATGGAACAATGTACGGATCAGTGAGCGGGTCAGACTCGGGTGGGCGCCTTTGAAGCTTCCCAGGGCCTGACCTGGCCACGCCACAGGCCTTACTGGAAAGAAGAATTAACTCTGTGATTGCCATCAAAACACAGTCCTGAGGCTGGGTAAAAATACCTTCCCCGCCAGTCTTAGAGCCTCTGAAACAGCCCTCCAGTGTCTTCTGTTTACTTGGAAACAGACATCACAGCAATAAAAAGCTGTGTTTGGGTGTACCTCAGATGTTGACTTTATGGACTAGTTCAGCACACAAACATACACACAAAAAAGTCAAAGGTGGGGTCATTTTGACATATAGCTGGTTTGGCTCAAATACCAGCTTTTTGAACTTCAAGGCCTGTTGTGGTGTTAAGAAGGTAACATACGCCGGGTGCCTTTAATCCCAGCACTCGGGAGGCAGAGGCAGGCAGATCGCTGTGAGTTCGAGGCCAGCCTGGTCTACATAGTGAGTCCAGGACAGCCAAGGCTACACAGAGAAACCCTGTCTCAAAAAACTAAAGGTGGGGGGAACAACAAAAACAAGGTAGCATACATGTTACCAGTTACAACTTCAGCTTCTGTTAATACTTTAAGCCCCTGTGGTTGGAACAGGACACCTTGAAGGCAGACAGCCCCATAGGTGCTGCATCGCTGGGACGGAACAGCCACATCTCCTTAAATCGTGTTTGGTGATTCAGTTCATCTGCCCTTGGGAGCTTGAAGAACTGTGCTGTGCCACTCCCTGTAACTTTTAACTCTATCCGTGTGCATGTGTGTCTTCTTGTTGTTTTAAGGGAAAGAAAAGAGCCGGACGTGGCAGTGCACACCTTTTAATCCCAGCACTTGGGGAGGCAGGCCAGCCAGGGCTACACAGAGGAACCTTGTCTCAATAAAAACAAACAAAAATTTAGCCAGGCACAGTGGCGCACACCTGAAATCCCAGCCCTCAGGGAGACCGGCAGGCAGAGCTCTGTGAGTTGGAGGCCAGCCTGGTATACAGTGAGTTCAGGACAGCCGGGGCTACACAGAGAAACCCTGTCTTGAAAGAAACGAGGGTGGGGGGAACAGGGGAGGGGCGAGAAGAAAGTGGGGAAAGCATTAGCAATGAAGAAGAGAAACTTGACTGTGAGCTGTTTTATCTGGTGATCAGACCTATAGCTGGGTCTCTTAAGAAAGAGTGAGTATTTAGGGTAGAGAAAAAAACAACATAGAACGCTGCCCGCCAGCCCCCCCCCCCCCACCCCACATACACACATACATGTGTGATAGAGGTACCAACAAGTCTCCTGCAGTTCCCCCTCCCCCTCTGTCTTTCATTTCCCTTTTTGGGCCCACTGTGTATGTGTATTCCAGACAGGCTTGACTACTTGCCAGAGCCCGACTTCTAATCTGTTCCAGACCTTTGCAGTCAGAGCAGGAGTGTAACTGAGGGGGCGGGGAGAAGAGCCGAGTGGGCTTCTCGGATACAGAGCAACAGCAGAGAAGCAAGCTGTTAGCTGCTGGAGCCCACTCTGCTGTAGTGGGTTATGATTTATCTCTTGCAGAGACGTATGACGTACCCCCGGACGCTGACCCTGGGGCCATGCAGACACATGCAAACACCATGTAAGCACAAGCACGTGGGGTCAGCCAGGGCTTCCATGCATGTGGAGTTCGCTTGCTTTTCTGTGTTCTCCAAATCCGTATTAAAGCAGCTAAGTCTTAGGTAAGCCAAGTAGAAATGTGTCTTTCAGTCTCTTAGGATAGAGGATAAACTATAACTTATTACCTGCTTTGTTAGATTCTTTTTATAAAATAACCCACTCGGGCCGGGTGGTGGTGCGGTGGCACAAGCTTTTAACCCTGGCACTTGGGAGGCAGAGGTAGATGGAGCTCTGTAAGTTCAAGACCGGCCTGGTGTTAAATTATTTCATATTTTGGGCTAGGGAGGTAGATGACTCAGTAAGTACTTTTAGTGCAAACTTTAGGAACCTGTGTGTTTGTTTTGTGTTTCCAGATAGATCTTGCTGTGTAACACTGTCTAGCCTGGAAATCATTATGTAGATTAGGCTGGCCTTAAAGACATCTCTTGATTGTGTCCCCTGAATGCTGGGAAAGATACCTCCACACCCAGCTTTGTATTTAATCATTTCTTTTAATTTTATGTCATTTTAATGAATTGATTATTTTTAAATTTTACTTTATCTGTATGAATGATTTAGATGCACATCTTGCATTATGTGAGATATCAAACATTATGAAAAGAAAAAACATGCTTGCAGTCTGGACCCTTTTGTGCAGTTCGTTCTCCGCACCTTATTCTGAGGGCTCTGCACCTCAGAGACCATATAAGGCCAGCTTTGCTCCTCTGCTCACAGCTGGGATTTACTTTGAAGAGTCTGTTAACCTTTCATCTAAAGATAAGCGCTATCTCCAGAGACAGTCCTGGTGGAGTAGAGCAGACCACACTGGTGTCATCAGCAGGGTTGGCCTCACTGGTCTGTCGACGGCTTAGAACCTCCATGAGACCACCACCTACCCAGCTGTGGGCCCTGATTCCTGCCATGCCTGCTCTGTGCCACCGGTTTTTATGGTGAGAAACTTGTAGTACGAAATGCCAGGTAGGCAAATTAGTGCCACCTTACTGCAGGTTTTTTTGTAGCCAAAAAGCAGCCATGGGCATTTTATGCTTTAAAGTCAGCAAAAACACTTGTTTCTTCTGTAGCTGTGCAGCCATTCCTTCAGCAAGCATTAGACAACATAAATACCTTTTTGAGTGAAAGAATTGATGTAGATTTAAGTTTTTATTTTTAAAACTATGACTTTAAGACGATCACTGTGAGTTCAAGGACAGCCAAGGCTACACTGAGAAACCCTGTTTCTAAAAACAAAACAAAACAAAAATAACAAAACGCTTTAAATATATACTTCCTAAGGTTACTAGAATTAATTGTCCTGAAGCTAAGACTGACACTATAACCATTATAATTCTTTATAGTGGTTCCAGTTTTTGAAACTTTTTGGTTGTTTGAGACAGTGTTTCTCTGTGGCCTTGGCTGTCCTAGACTTGCTCTGTAGACCAGGCTGGCCTCAAACGCACAGCAATCCGCCTGCCTCTGCCTCCCAAGTGCTGGGATTAAAGGCATGCACCACCACACCCAGCAGTTTTGAAACTTTATAAGCCTAAAAGTTCTCTTTAAATTTGTGTGTGTGTGTGTGTGTGTGTGTAAGTGTAAGTAATCAGTTCTTTCCTTCCGCCTTGTGCACATTCACTAGGAAACCTAGAGGTGGCCACTGGCTACTTCTTATCAACAATCCTACAGCAGTTTGGGGCTGTTATTTCCATCATGCAAGCAGCTCCAACTGGATTTTAGCAGAGAGAGCAGAGAGCATATTATAACTTTTTTTTTTTTTTTACAGTTTCCCTTTACCTATTTTAGAGTTGACTAAAACTGGAGGTGGGTGGGGGTGTCTCAGGAGTTGGTCCTCAGGGAAGAAGTTTGAAGAGCTTTGCCTGTCTCTTACTGCCCCATCCTCTCTCCCTCTCCCTGGAAACAAAGCTTGTTCTGTCTCTTCCCTGCTTGTGAGGTCCCTGCTGCGCCCCGTGTGGGTGTGTTGGTGCATGCTGCGCCTTGTTGGTGAGCAGGCAGAACCACCCATCCCCCACGCTTTAACTCGTTCTATTTAAGTCCCTGTCAGTCTGTTTTGTGGACCGGTTCTTCATGGTCGTTTGATGTCCTATCTCTTCCCCTCTGGGAGTCTTTGAACAGTCAGATAAGTTTAGGTTTGAAGATCCATGCTAACCAATCCAGTTTGAGCTTGCCTACAGCAGTCAGCAGTGAAGACGACTGCTGTAGACCGGATTCTGCCTGAGCTGTTGCCCTGGAAGCTGGTGGTGAGAAACAAAGGGTGTTGATAGTGGGTTTTTTTGTTGTTGTTTTTTGGGTTTTTTTCCATGCAGTTCTGGTTTTTGGTTGGTTGTATTTTGTTCTGTTTCAAGCAAGGATACATTCTATAGCACAGGCTGGCCCGACACTCCTGTACAACTCCAGCTTACCTTTAGTCTGTGGTGATCCTCCTGCCTCAGTTTCCCCAGTGCTGGCATTGCAGGTGTGAAACTCCATTCCCAGCCCAATTTGTTTTCACCAGGTATGTTTTATGAGCAACAATTGTTACTGATAACAACAACAAAAAAAAAACCCCTAGTGTGAAAACCTCAGTCATTTTCTGCTTTTTAATAGGTGAAAAGCTTATCAAACTTAGGTTCTGTTTTGATACTTGTTATATTTCATAACACCAGCACTTCCCAAATTAAAAAGGTCATTTTCTAATACTATTTATTTATTTATTGAAATTATTTTAGATTAATTTTATTTTCGTTTTTGTTTTGTCTGCTCTCCAACCCCCATTTTTTTGTTGTGGGAGATGAAACCGCTTTGAGGAAGCCAGGGTAGTTGATTGTGCTTGGAACGCCTCTCTCTGCTCTTGAGACAGCATTGTAAACAAGATAACCAAAAAGACATCATTGGGACATATCGCCACTGGGTGGAAGATAAAAGGACACAAAACAGTGGGAAACAGTGCTGGAATCTGCCAGGCTGAAGGGCTAGGTGCTCTTGGATACCACAAACCAAATGTGTTAAGAACGGGGAAGAAAATACTATGGTGAGAACAGGCAGATAACTGGCCCAGACTTGCCCTAATAGTAACGCCTAAAGATTAGCTAACTGCAGAGGAAGGCTCCAGGAAATCACAAGTTTTCTAGACTCAAAAACATACCATGGGGCCTGGAGAGATGGCTCAAAGTTAAGAGCACTTGTTGCTGTTGCAGAGGGCACAGGTTTGGTTCCCAGCATTGACAAGGTGACCTGAAATCATCCGTAGTTCCAGTTCTGAGAGATCCAACAACCTCTTCTGACCTCTGAGGGCAGCAGGCACACAAGTGGTGCACAGACATATATGCAGGCAAAACTTGTACATACACATAAAATCAAAACAATGTTCTTTTACCAATAATGCAGTTAATTTAAAACCCAGAAACTGGACGTTACCCTTTAAAATATGAGCTTTATTACCTCTTCAAACATGAAGGTTGTCCTGGTGTTTGGGTGTGCCCTGTGGTCTATTAGACTACCCAAAAGAGCAGAAAGTTCAGAGATAAAAATAAAAAGAAAGAGTAGCATAGATAAAGATTATTAGGGGAAAGCTATTACCTATGAAGAAAATAAAAGGAGAGTTTAAAAGATGGTGGAAAAGCTGAAAGAACCCATCACAAACATAAGATTCTTGTAGGCTGTGAGGGAGCAGAGGTAATGGCCAGGCTAGGCCAGGCATGCTTTGCCTCCCAACACTTGACCAGGCAAAGACGGGCTGGGAATTTGAGGCCAATCTGGGCTACATGGTGATGAGGTCAGATAATCAAAGATAAAAACCAGGAATCATGTAGGACAACATAAAGAAAACAGAGCAGAGTGTGCGCCTGTGTGTTGCTTCTAGGGGTGTTAGGGCTGTAAGAGGTAAGACCAAGAATTCTTGCTACGCTTCCGTGTGTCTTCAAAAAGAGATGCATGTGCGCTCCCGTGAGGGGGAAGGTGGGTAGTGGAGCGGTCTCTAACCTGCAAAGCCCTCCTGTTGACGGTGGGCCTGGTCATCTGTAGAGAGAGTGCTGGGAACCTTTGAGTTGTAGATAACAATCAGACGAATGCATTTTGCTGGGCAGTGGTGGTACATGCTTTTAATCCCAGCACTCAGGAGGTGGAGGCAGGTGAATCCCTGTGAGTTCGAAGCCAGCCTGGTCTACAAAGAGAGTCTAGGTAAGCCAAGGCCACACACACAGAAACCCTGTCTTTTTAAAAAAAAAAAAAAAAAAAAAGTTGTTCTAATCCTTGGGAGCTAGGAAGATGGCTCAGAGGTTCTAGGGACACTTGGTGCTCTTGCATGGACTCAGACCGCCTGGCCTGGGGAATTCAAATGTCAAAACTGCTTCCAGCCTGTGAGGGCGTCTGCAGATACGTGGTATACCAGTCAGGCATGCATACGTACGTTAACTTTTTTTTTTTTTTTTTTTTTTTTTTAATAATTTAAAGAACTCAACTCTTCCAAGCGTGGTAAGATTTGTAGTTATAAGACAAATGACCTATGTAAAACCTTGGGCTGAAAATATGAATCAGAAATTCACATTCTGAATGGGGGACCTAACGCAGCGACAAACCGGGCCAGTGCCTGTCTATTAGTGGAAGAACACCATTTCCCACTGAGGGAAAGCAGGTGGCTCAGGACAGGGCTGACTGAAGTCTGGTACAGGGACAAGGTAAGTCTGGAACACCTTTTCATGCCTTAAAGCAAACAAAGAGGCAGCTTACATTGTCTGTCATTATGAACCAGGACACCACCAACGTGGCCGTGGCATTGTCTGTGGCCTGCCGGTGCAGTGCACAGCTTCCTACCAGCCTGAAAAGGGTGCTGTGCCGCCAGCTCATCCTAAAAAGACATTTGCTCTTAACCTGCACAGACTTAATTTAAGATGATCAAGATATATGGAAAAATTAAGAACTTCAGATTATTGGGAGGCAGAGGCAGGCAGATACTGTGAGTTGGAGGCCAGCCTGGTCTACAGAGTGAGTCTAGGACAGCCAAGGCTACACAGAGAAACCCTGTCTCAAAAAACAAAACAAAGGACTTCAGATTTACACCTGTGAAGGAATGAGAGCTTGTCCCCATTTGGAAAGAATGGATTTAAAGAATCCTTTTGTTCTTATAACACACGTAGGACTTGAGTCTGGTGTATTGTATTCCCGCAGTGGGAAATGGTGGACATTGTTTAGATTCTGTTTTAAACACACTAAAATTTTTTTTGTTGTTGTTTTGTTTTGTTTTTCGAGACAGGGTTTCTCTGTGTAGCCTTGGCCATCCTGGACTCACTTTGTAGACCAGGCTGGCCTCGAACTCACAGCGATCCGCCTGCCTCTGCCTCCCGAGTGCTGGGATTAAAGGCGTGCGCCACCACGCCCAGCTCCTAAAAAAATTTTTTTTTTTTAAATCCAACTGACAGATTAATGTAAACATGATAATAAGGAACTGACAGGTTTGGGCAGTGTGGTGTGTGTGTGTGTGTGTGTGTGTGTGTGTGTGTGTGTGTGTGTGTGTGTGTGTGTGTGTGTTCGTTCTATTTTTTGGAGATGGGTTCTGAATATGATCTCCAAGTTCATTTTTGAGGGCCAGCCAGCTGGGTCAGTGGGTAAGTCGCCACTGGAGCCTCAGGAGCCTGAGTTTAGTCTCTGGGACGCATGTGAAGGGCAGAATGCTGCGCCATGCATCTAGTCCTGGTGCTCATACTGCAAGATGGGGCTGGAGACAGGAGATCACCAAAGCTCACTAGCCAGCTGATCTGAAGTACACAGCAAGGGGAGACTGTGCTAGTTTTAAGCTAAAGTCACCTGAGAGGAGGAGGAAACCTCCATTAGGAAAATGCCTCCATAAGATTGGGCTGTAGACAAGCAAGCTCGTAAGGGCATTTTCTTAGTGATTGGGTGAGGGTCCAGCCCATTGTGGGTGGGGCCGCCCCAAGCAATAAGGCCTCTCTGAGGCCTCTGCTGCAGCTCCTGCCTCCAGGACTCTGCCCTGCTTGAGTTCCTGTCTTGACATCCTCGCCAAGCTGCTTCTCGTCATGATGTTTCATCACAGCAATAGTAACCCTGACCAAGACAGACCTTGCCTCAAAAGTAAGGCAAGAGGAGAGAGCTGACTTGAGAGCTGTGTGTGCACACACAGGGGTCATGGCATAAATAGAGAGGTTGGAGATGCAGCGAGAGTCGCTTGGGAAGTGCTCACTGTATTATTAGTGTTTCTCTAATGTGTATTGGAGTTACTTAAAGACCCACACTATCCACTTGGAAGCTTCTAGTTTGCGGCCTGTAGAAATCACAGTAGAAGATATTTGTGCCAAATAGTGTGGAATGATTTTGTCCCAAAGTACAGCTATGCAGCAAGCGGGGTGAAGTTAAATTACAAACTCAAATCTTCCCCAAAAGTATCTAAACTAAATAACGTAAATGAAAAAATTAAGTTGAGAGGTAAATACAAAAAATCTGGGTTGGGAGTGGAAGTATAGGAACAAGAGAAGAAAAAAGAAAATCAACAAACTGTAGTCTGGCACATGACTCCAGCTTCCTCAAGTCTGACTCCCTAAGAGAAATGAGCTGCAATTTTCCTTCCCAGTGTTTTCAGTTCTGTATATAGTGTTGACATCTTAGAAGAATCTAGGCAGTTGAAAGAAGGTAGGATTCCTGTTTCATATCTTATCCTGATATTCTACGTTGGTGGATAATATTCAACTTTGGGGTTTTGCTTTTAGCCTTTGTTTTTCGATTCTGCTTTTCTTCTTGGTATTTAATTACCTCTCTTATGGCTTTGGCCAGTACCCAAAGCAAGGGTTTATTCTGGCCCACAGTTTGGGGATCAGCTCATCAGGCTGGGGGAGCCGCTAGAGAGAAGGGCTATGGCAGGCCTGTGCGGCTGCTTTTCCCTTTGCAGGACAGAGCACAGAGCGGGGCGAAGGCTGAGCTCTGCGGGTCTTCTCTCTTCCCTCACTCAGTTAGTCTGGGCACCCAGCTTGTGAGTTGGCACCACCCTTGTTCAGGCTGGCTCTTTCATTGTTAGCTGAGCCTTTATAGAGCACCCTCACAGACAGCCCCGGAGCTCATGTCTTTTAGGCCTTTCTAAGACAGATGACACTTACCTACCGCAGGGATGGACACCAGGGCCTTTCACACACAGGCAGATGGTATGCTATACCAGCTAGACCTGCGGTTTGCAGCCCCTCTGGGGGTGAGTGGCCCTTTCACAGGGGTCACCTAAGACAATTGGAAAACACAGATATTTACATCACCATTCATAACAGTATCAAAATTACACTTATGACGTAACAATCAGAATACTTCTATGGTTAGGGTTCCGCACAGCACGAGGAGCTGTATTCTAGGGTCTCATCATTAGCAAGGTTGAGAACCACAGCAGCCGTGGAAGAATCGTGAGTGGACATCGGGAGGCCTGGTCAAAGAAGGAAGACGGGGTTATGCAAGGAACTGGCCTTGGAGGCCAGCAGCGCAGAGGTGCTGTCAATAGGACTTGTGAGCAAAGGCTGTAAGGAGTGGTCTAATCTTCCTCTCTTAGTGTGCTTGTGAAGTGTCAGATGTGCTGCCCTGTTAGTGTTGGGGAGTGTTTGTTACACTCTTGAAGAGATTCTGTAAGGTTGCTATGAGATGACGAAGTCACTGCCACCAAGCCTGGTGGCCTGAGTTTGATCCTTGGGACTCCCATGGTGGAGGAGAGGATATTTCTCCTGCACACTGTCTTCTGACCGCCACAGACCCACACTGCCACACATGCTCACACACAGAGAGAGAAATACGCAAGTCAAAAAAAACCAGCCCAAATGGAGATGATAAAGGTTCAGTGACAAGACACTGGCTTCCCTGGTGACATGCTTGCTTGCAGGCTCACTTGGAAGGGCACGTTGGCTGAATGGAGACACATGAGTAGTGGGCTGGTTACATTGTTGGTTGAGTTCTCCTCAGAAAGTGGTCTTTGGAGAGCTGCTCACTAAATTCATACAATTGTGGTGTGCATGTGTGCTTCTGTGTTTGTGTGTGCTCGTGCGTGTGCGTGCGTGCGGGCCAGCTGAGTACACACCTGCCCACAGATTCTGTGTGGAAGGTCTCTCACTGAGTGAGTACCTTAGGTCAGCCAAAGTACAGCTTCCAGGAGATTTTCCTGCTTCTGCTGTCACACAACAGGAGTCTGGGGTTACAGGTGTGTGTCATCTCTCTCTGCCTTATATGTGGCCTCCATGGAGTAAACGCCAGGCACCTTTAGCTTGCAAACACCTTGCTTTCCCTGCTGACTGTGTTTGTACAACTTGCTACTTTGGCATGTGCTTTGATTCCTATTATCTGGTACTATACAGAGTCCATTTGCCTTACGGATCTGTGACAGTTGTCATCGGCAGCCATTGCACTTGTGGTGTCCTCTTGCATACATACCTGAGTGATCCTTTGCTAGGTTTTTCAGGACTGCTTTTGTTTCATTTCAGCCATGAACCAGAGAATCTCTCAGAGTGCTCCAGTGAAGCAGCCCCCACCCTTGGCTCCCCAGAGCCCACAGGGAGGCGTCCTGGGTGGAGGCAACTCCAGCCAGCAGCAGCAGATACAGCTGCAGCAGCTGCAGATGGAGAAGGAGAGACTGCGCCTGAAACAGCAGGAATTACTGCGGCAGGTGAGGCCACAGGTTAGAGTCCAACCTTTCTCTTCTGAGCTTTGCTTCTCGCACAAGAGTCTGTGCTTTTCATTTTAGCGTTTCTTAGTTGCCAAGGACCGTTGGCTTTATAAAAATAGGGTCTCTCTTCCTGTCCTTTTCTTTGTCCTGTTCCTTGACAGGTTTTGAGTGTACCTTACTGGTCCTGCATCATAAAGAGCCGTATTAGCCAGAGTGGTGGTGCACACCTCTTGCCTAGAACTTGGGAGGCCAGTGCAAAAAGATGAGTTGAAGACCAGCTTCAGCTACATAGTAATTTGAAGGCCAGCCTGAGCTTCATGAGATCCTGTCTCAAAGCCAACAAAAAGATAAAGAATGAACAAAAAGTATCCAATTGGGCAATAGTTGTTGCAGTTGAACAGAAATTAGAGGGCAGGAGGATTACAGACAGGGGTCTTCACAAGTGCTGGAACTCTGGACCATCCCTTGGAGAAAAAAACATCTACCTTAAATTAGTTGTTTGTAGAGTATATGCCAGTGTGACATTTTCTTTAATGACAAATGCTTCAGTATTGCCAAAATCAAAGAATTTCACTTAAAACAATACAAACTAGCCCCAAGTTTATAAGACCACCTGTGTTAGATTGTCAGGTGCATTTTCTCCCATAGAGGGCAGAAGGTCCTAGCCGTGAGAAGTTTGAAGACCGTTCGCTTCAGAAAATACTGTTGGTCTTCGGGCTGAGTAAGAAGAAAAAGCTCAGAACAAGTCTAGTGAAAGAGCATTGGCCTAGCATTGTGTGAGTGAGTCCCTGGGCTCAGGAAATCCTTAGCCACACCCAATTATTTTGTTTACCTTTTTTCAAGTTTTTAAGATATTGTTGAGGTAGTAGGGAGTTGGCCTTTGGTTATTTTTTTAACTTTGTATAGAGACTTTTTGAATCGATGGTAGTGGAGTGCAGTAACAGTGTACAAGAGGAGAGTGCTCTGGAAATAATGTCGTCTTTCCCTAGATGCTCTGAGTTTTCTTTCAGTTGTAAAATATCCAACTTTCTTTCTTTCTTTTTTTTTTTAATCCTCAAACCCCAAGATGTTTACAAACACAATAGTTTCTGTTCTTCCTAAATAGCCTTTCCTAAATCATAGCATATTTAAAAATCAGTCTTACATTGTACTATTTTAAGCCATAGAATTCCAGACAGATTTCCTCCTTAAACTGTTGGTAATCATTCTGTGTCCCCATGTCCCAGGTTTGGCTGGCAAAGTTAGTGCCAGCAGATGATGGGAGAATTGTCTTGAAAGACATTTACAGGGGAAACATACTAACACAGGTGTCACCCTCTCGCTTACTCCCTCACTGTGCAGAAGGAAGGGTACTTCTCACATACACAAAACACCGAGAGCCAGGTAGCATGCATAGCAAGGCTTTTAGTGTGTGGCAGTTAAGAGGATTGAAAAAAAATAAATAAATAAAATAAAAAACAAAGCCTCATTCATTGTCTTTATCCTGTTGTGACCAAGCACTAATGGGTCACTGTTTCATATGGTGTGGGCTGCTAAACAGCAGGTTATTACATAGCAAGAAACTTAACGTACAATGTCAATGTCTTCTGAGTTTTACATTCATTAAGTCAAGAAATGTACCATTGGCACTCTGTTGTGCTGCATCAATTAGCCTGGTTTTCTTGGGCCAATTCTGCTGCTTGTAAAATTCTTTCTTCCAAAGAATTTTTCTAACTGCTCTTGGGTGGTGGGTCCTAGACAGAGTGGCCTTCCTTCTTCAGAGGTGAAATTCTTCCTCCGCTGCTTTTCTCTGCTGCCTACTGTGTTGCCGATGAAGGGTCAGAACTCCTCTGTTCTTATGCTAATATGCTCCTTCTTAGACCTGTTTGTTTAGCAGTCTATAAATTGAGTACATCCTAAGGATTCTGGCTTCCTGTGAACTTCTTCCATCCACAGCTGTGTCTTATCACTGAAACATTAGGAATTATTTCTGCCTGCTTCATCTAACACAGAAGCAAAGAGCCTACCTGACTGTTACTAAATTTTGCCTGTCTTGGCGCCAAGTCTCGCTGTCTGTCCTCAGCGCTGCTTAGCCGGTGAGGGCAGTCTGTTGTGTGGTGACTTCACTGGCTCCTGTCCTTCTTAGCCTGCTGTTTCTTGGGTAGCTCGGGAATTCTGTGCTATGGTGAGATGTCTGGATACAATTAATAAGTCAGCCTACACAGCCAAACCATGTGGCTTAAAATAATTTTTATCCATCTTATTTTTTACTCTTAGGCAATACGGAATATCAATCCCAGCACAGCAAATGCTCCAAAATGTCAGGTAGGCTCTTATACGATGTTTTAGAATTGGGGAAAAAGATAACTAAATTAGGAAAGAGAGACATCGTGTTCCTGGCCCTGTTCTCATTGGCAATGAGCCAGCATGGATATGTTTGAGTCATCTTTCTCCCAGGACACTTAGCACTACTTTTCCAAGGGACTGATCTCCCCGTGTGATTCTCCGAGGGTGTGTGTGGCATTTGAGTCAGTGAATTGAGCCACAGCAAGGGAAGTCATCAGTTTATATACTTGTAGGCTCCTTTTGGAAATCGTTATGAATAAATTATTCTCAGTTGCCCTTCTGAAGGAGGGCATTTTAAATGTCAAAGCTCAGGAGAAATTGAGCTCTGCCCACTTGGTGTTTCAGGTCTCTTTCTCTGTGAAGAGCTTCAGGGCACTGGGCCACAGAAGCACCAGATCATACCGGGGCTGCTCTCCTGCCTCACACAGGCCATGGGAGTGGGTGCAGTCTAGAAATCAATGTGCATCCTATACATTTTAAGACTCAAAGAAACTAGGAGTTGGGAGTCCGTGAGCCCTTCTTTATGAGAACCCATAAGACACTCTTCCCTTTCTCCCCTCCCCTGCCCACCTGTCTTTCTTTTGGGTTATCACTATATTGTAGCCCAGACTGCCTTCAGTTTTTTTCCAAGGCTCTTCTGCCTCAGCCTCCTGAGTACAAGGATCACTGCCACACCAGCAGCCAAACATCTCACATTCTTTGTAACGCCTCTGTGCTAAGTGGAAAGATCACATGCTGCTACCTTGACCAGTGGAATTCCTTGGTGATAAAGTCAGATAGCACCCTCATAGAGACTGGTTAACTTTCTAAGAAAATAAACTACATTTTTTTTTTTCTCTTTCTCTCTCTCTTTTCAATTTTTGGGTCAGACTGGCCTTGAATTTACAGATCTGCCCCTGTTTCCAAGTCCTGGGATTAAAGATGTCCACTACCACACCTGGCCTGAATTCTATTTTCTTTATCTAATAAGTGTCTTCATTTAACCAAAACCCCAAGTAAGGGAGTGAGAACACCACTAGACTAGGGCGTGGCCATCTCAGGTGAGGGGCACTATGTCACACAGCACTGAATCGTACAACTGTAACAGTCTCTTCTGTGTTTCTCTAAAGTGGTGCCTTCTGTTAGTGACTCATAAGTCCCTCAAGTCAGAAACAGGCTGAAGTGCTTGTTCTCGGTCCTATCTCAAACCCAAATCTGATAAATCAGTGATTTTAGATCTTCATTTCATACATGAGTAGGAAACCCTTGCTTAGCAAAGTCATCAAGAATTCAAGATATTAAAATTTTTCCAGTCTTGACTATGCTCAGTTTATTTGTTTTAGTTAATTTTTTTTTATATGGTTTTTTAAGACAGGGTTTCTCTGTGTAGCCTTGACTGTCCCGGACTCACTTTGTAGACCAGGCTGGCCTCAAACTCACAGCGATCCGCCTGCCTCGGCCTCCTGAGTGCTGGGATTAAAGGCGTGCGCCACCACGCCTGGCTTAGTTTATTTGTTTTAAAGAAAGGTTTCACCCTATATATAGGCCAGGTCAGCCTTGTACTCTTCTAGGTGCCGGATTACAGGTATATGCCATGGCACATGGCTTCAGCTAGGGCCCAAGTCAGAGATCAGGCATGTGCCTCATGTGTACAAGGCTCTGCATACACACCACACACACACACACACACATGTAATTAGTAAAATCTTA
Source organism: Acomys russatus (assembly GCF_903995435.1). Classification (NCBI taxonomy): domain Eukaryota; kingdom Metazoa; phylum Chordata; class Mammalia; order Rodentia; family Muridae; genus Acomys; species Acomys russatus. The sequence continues at coordinate 4,488,683 of NC_067150.1, read as the reverse complement.
AAATGTAAAAATTGGAGTTGATGGTTTAAATTTGTATAGTATAGATATAGTGAAAGAGATAAATTTGAAAATGCTAAAGATTAAAAATATCAGCTTTTGTGGCATGCTTGTATAGACCTATAGTTCCTGTGTTTGGGAGGTGAAGAGCGTTCAAGGCTAGCCAGGCGTGGTGGTGCACGCCTGTAATCTCTAAGCACTCGGGGAGGCAAAGGCAAGGCAAAATGCTCTTGAGTTTGAGGCCAGCCTGGTCCAGCACAGCCAAAACAAAACGAAAAGTTCAGAGTCTGCCTTGGCTTCCTAGTGAGTTTGAGGCCAGCCTGGACTTCCATGAGACCCTTTCTGAAAACAGTGGTTTGCCATATATGTTTTAGATGTCAACATACGGCCTGATGGTTGTGAAGCTGTCAGCCAACTTACTGGACGTGGTGGTCTGTGACAGGAACGTCGGTGTCTTTTTCTCTCTCGTCCTGCATACTTTCTCCATGACCTTAAGACCTCGTGCAGGGAGAGAAAAGTGACTTTTTCAATTATCATAAGGGGTGTAGCTATTACTTCTATAACAAAAGCCAGGACAGTAGAGGAAAACACAACCAATTTATTTAATCAAGGTTTTTCATGCCCCAGAAACTTTCAGAAATGATAGCCCAAAAGTCTGGGGAAAACAATGTGATACTGCAGTCCAGTGAGCAATAGAAAGATGATAAGACCCGATTTAGAGACACCTGTAGGGGAACCCCAGCCGACGAGCAGGACCCCACTGGGTGAGGTCCCGAGCCCTTCAGGTAGTGGGGCTTAGAGGCCGTCCTTGAAGAGTTAGAGAGGTAACATCGCTGGGCTTACTGGTTTGCTCAGACTCTCCTTAGAGGTCTCAATCCGGCCTGCCTCTGGGGAGAGCAGGAACTCGAGGAACACAGGTGGGGGAGGATCAGAAGGTAATGGCTTCGGCGCTTTCCAGGCCCTTCTTCTGGCTTGCTTTTCAGAGCACTCGGCTTGCTGAAGGACCATGCAATTGGAAGATTTTGTTAGGGGGTAGGTCGCTTGTTTTTCAGGGTTTCTCTGCGTAGCCCTGGCTGTCCTTGAACTCCACTCATCTCTGCCTCTCAAGTGCTGGGACCAAGTGCACCACCACACCTTCCAGAGAAGATTTTAAGCGAAGGTGGCTTCCCACATAGGTTTACAAGAGACTCAAGCTAGCCAGGCAGCCAAGCTAGGGCTCAGCAGTCTAAGAAGGGCTCAGAATGTGCAGACTTCACAGTTGCTGCTGCATTACTTTTCTGGTAGAAAGATGTGGCTCAGTCCTAGGGCTGACAGCACCTTGTATACAGGTGTCAGTGGCCGCAGACGTGCAGAGTGTGCACTGGAGTCACTTACTTGTTTGCCTGGTACTTCCTTAGACAGAGTCTTGACTGTGTAGGTCTGTCTGTCTGGGAACTTGCTTAGACCCGGCTGGCCTTGAGCTCCCAGCAGTCTTCAGGATCTCCTGGGTTACAGTAGTACAAGAGTGTACCACCACTGTCAGCATTTTAAAATTACTAAAGTCAAAAGCTTTTTTTTTTTTTTTTTTTTAGCACTTTTGATGAAGTTAACAAATCATGTCTATGTTCTGGGATGCTGTGGCATATATACTTATGTCCCTATGTGTTAATAAAACCCCAAGCCACGGAGTGTGAATCATCCATCATATCCTAAGACCTTTAGAAGCATTTAGATCTTCATAATTAAATATGGAATTTGTCAACCATAATTTATTACAGTGTGTTTACAGGATTCAGGGAAATTGTCCTTACATAGAGCCTAAGTTTTCATTTCTACAATCCAGAAGAAACCTTAGCTCTATAAATATCTCTGCTTTGAGTGTGAGCGCCTGCTGCCCGTGCTCCAGCCAGGTGTCCCTCAAGGCGGTGGCTGCTGTAATTGGACAGGCCTTGAGAGAGCACTGCAGCTCAGTCACAGCTCTTCTAAAAGGCCATTATGAGGAAATAACTATCTTCCTGGGTGCACTTTGCCCTCTTTCTCTGCTGAAAATGGGATTCTGAGTGTCTGGTGTTCTCTCTTCCCTGCAAGGCCTCCTGGCTCATGCTGTGTGGTCAGAAGCTCCTCTTTATTTGGTAAGCTGCTCTTCATCAATGAAATCCTTGCTTGTCCCCTTCTCTCCTACCTATTAAGGCTCTCCTGTGTGCTCTATGGCCAAGTCTTACCCAGAGGGGTCCTCATCAGAATTGTTGGACTACCCAGGATATGAATGTCTTATCTCAGAGTTAGATGGTCAGAAGTCTGTGTCAGTCTTCATGGCCGTGATGGTGTCCATGCTGTGTGGCTGTGCATTAAGCCAGCCGCCTTGTTCCTGGTGCTACTCAGCGTGCCTTGGAGATGCTCCATGACTGAGCACCACTGTCATTTGGAATTTTTTTTTGTTTTTGTTTTGTTTTGTTTGTGTTTGTTTTTCAGGACAGGGTTTCTCTGTGTAGCCTTGACTGTCCTGGACTTGCTTTTGTAGACCAGGCTGGCCTCAAACTCACAACAATCCACCTGCCTTTGCCTCCCAAGTGCTGGAATTAAAGGCGTGCGCCACCACCGCCTTAGAATTCTTTTAACATCTCTTCAACATTATCTCTCTTCTCTTTTTCATAAATGCTAGACTTATTTATCTGGTTTCTCATTGGTTAAGTTTTATTTTTTGGTGGGCATGATGAAAGAAATATTGTGTAAAAATGGAAGAGGAGCGCTGAGCTTAGTGGTAAATGCCTTTAATTGCAGGACTCGCCTTGAATCCCAGCACTTAGGAAGCAGTGTTCAAGATGTGAGGCCAACTCCTCTCTGACTATGTAGACCGGGCTGGCCCTAAACTTAGAATCTGCACTGTTTGTGGTGTTACTTATCAGAGCTGAGACTCGCTAGTCTGCATGACGCTGCCAGGTATACTGCATACTTCTGTCAGTCGGAAGCCTTGTCTGGATTTGAAGATGATTTGGTAGACGGCACAGACACTAAGAAACAGGGCTAGGAAGGTAGGTCAGCGGTATAGCACATAGCAGGCGTATCTAGGGGACAGCCCCTAACACCAGAACATGAATAAAAACTGTAAACTAAACCTGCTGGAAGCCATGCAGCCTTGCTGATCGGGAGAGAGGAGAATCTCAAGTTTAAAGGGGGGTGAGGACACCGAATGATGTAGGTAGGGTGTGCTTTTCCTGGCAGGCATGACTCCCTGGGACTAGGTCCTCAGGAAGGACAAGGAAGCCAAAAGCTCTACCAGTAGCCCACACCCCCAGCCCAACTTAGTGCTCTTGTTGTAGAAATAATGAGGAGCTCTATGTCCTGGGAAGTGAAGCTGGCTAGATGTCTGTCTGTCTTGGTTTGGTTTGGATTTTTGAGACAGGGTTGGCCTGGAACTAGGCTCACAGTCGTGCACCAGCACACATGGCTGAGACTCCTATCTTAAACAGTGAAAATAAATGGTTTGTGCTATTTCTAGAATTGTTTTTAAGAATGTGTATTTTGGGGGTTACTTTTCATTTCCTACATTAGATTTCCAGTACACAAAGTTGACCCTCCTTAAGGAGATGATTGTCATTTGCCTGTGCCTGTGCACCATGGAGCATCCCAAGCCCACTTTCTGCTGCATAGCTCAGAGCTACCAGAGGCAACAGTTGCTTTAAGAAAGTACAGGTTGGCTGGCTGCCCCTCCTCAGGAGGGCTAATCTTGGTATTTTCCTATGCTGTACCCATGACTCATTGCATTGGAGTCAGTGAAGTTAAAACTATTGCTGGCTCAAGAAACTGTCAAAAGCTAGAGTAGTGTAAAGTTTCCCAGGTAAGTGTTGCGGGGGGGGGGGGGGGGCGTGTCACTTTGTCCGTGATTTTTTTGCTTAAATAATGCAGTCTCCCTGCCACCCTCCTTCTATTGTTTTGTTTTTGGTGGCCCAGCCTGGCTTTGAACTAGAAATGCTCCTGAGCCTCAGCCACTGGAGCATGCCTGGCTTCCTCCTCACCCACCTCTTTTTAAATCACATGTCTTGAGAGTTCATTTGAGCCTAAAAACAACTTCTGTGTACACACTACCACAGTTGTAGATGTTACTTGTCAAAGCCAAGGCTTGCCCAGAGTTTTCCTGTTTCTTCATCTGTGTGTGTGTTTTCAGTGAACAAACTTGTTGTGAATTTGAAAGTACTCAGGTAAATGGCACATGACTGTCACACTTCTTAAACAAAATGCATTCTGTATGTCGTCAGAGCACTCTAGAGAAGGCTTACGGCAGCTCTCAAACATGAATGCGAATTTGGGGCTATGCCCTACTCCATGGTTACCTGGTCAGGTAGAGAGGGAGGGGGAGCAAGAAACCAGCTAATTTTCCAAAAGATCCCTGGTAAGCTGACCTATCGAAACACGCGTTTGCTGGGCTTGTAGCTTTAGCAGTTCAGTGTTTGCATTGCACCAGTTCAGTCCTCAGTACAGAAACAAGCACACATTACTGAAAACACATCCATTCTGTAACTGGGTCAATGTGGCGTAGCTGTTATAACTTAAGCCTGGGACGTCGTAATTGGACAGTCTACAAGAGTGATTTCACCCAAAGCATTTGATGTTGCAAGTTGCTTCTGTCTCTGAGGAGCTTAGGGATTATTTCATCTTGAACATAGTGCCTAAAATTAGACTGCCTAGCTAAAAATACAAGTTTGTCAAACTTCTCTTTTCCCTAAGGTAGTTGGAAAAGTTTGTGAAAGTTATTCAAAATGGGGAAGTAAGCAAGTCAGAAGAAGTTTGGCCAGAGCTTGGTCAGGCTGTTGTTCTGTGTCAGAGGTCAAATAGTTCTTCTAGAGTAGTTGACTTTTTTAAGTTAAGTAAGTATTTTTAGCACATTTTCTTCTGTAATAATTCAAACCTGCAGTAGCTTTTTCCCTGAGCCTCTAAGTCTCAGCTAATCTGGGACATGTTTAGAGTCAGCTCCACACTGTGAGTAAAATCAGGGGTCCCAGCCTGCTCTTGTGGGAGCTCCTCCTTCATAAGCAATTGAGTCTCCCAAGCCTGGAGCAGCAGTGTCGTTTCCCATAGTGCTTGCCGGCAAGTTTGAATCCTGCCCAAAAAAAAAGGAAGGCAGTTAGTATATGGCTCATATTAAATAACAATGTCATCTTTTACAAAAATAAAGCTAGCACATTGGTAATAGCCAGAAATTGAAGAGGAAGGAGTTTAGACTAGTTCTAGGGTTTTTCTCTGGTTTTTTTTGTTTGTTTGTTTTGTTTTGTTTTGTTTTGCTTTTTGAGGCAGGGCTCTTGTAGCCCAGGCTGGCTTTAGGACTTGAAATCCTTCTGCCCTCAACTTTCCAGGTGCCAAAATTATAGGTATGCACTGTCCCCTCACCTGACTTAAGTCTAAGTTTTGTGTGTGTGCTAAATGAAAGTACACACCATGTGTGTTCATTCACACAAAATTTGATTAAACCCTAAAACATGTTAAGAAAATGGCAGGAAAGCCAGGTGGTGGTGGCACATGCCTTTAATCCTGGCAGAGGCAGGAAGCACAAACAGTAGTAAAAACAGCACCAGGAGAAAACTGGTGTTGGTGTTTGTAGTGGCAGTTACAGAACTGTGTGTGCAGTTAGAAGCTGTGGACCTGCCCAGTGGTGGTGGGTTACCACACCTTTAGTTCCAGAACCCAATCTACAGAGTGAGTTCAGGACAGTCAGGGCTGCACAGAAAACAAGAAGGCATGGATCTTCCCTGTATGAGTCAAGAGAACGAATGAACAAGAGACAGATGTCTCAGTTTGAACTCTCAGAACTGCCTAAGGTACTTAGTTCCATTAAGTATCACTGTGTGATTTTCCCCCTTTCCTGGCCCTGGCAATTCTCAGCAATCTCAGCATAAAGTTGAGTGCATTTGCGATCCAGGCACCCAGCTCCAAATTGCAATTTGCTGGATGGTGCAGTAGTGCAGCACGCCTTTCATCCCAACGCTCTGGAGGCAGAGGCAGGCAAATCTCTGAGTTAGAGGCCAGCCTGGTGTACAAAATGAGTTCCTGACAGCTAAGGCTACACAGAGAAATCTTGCCTCAAAAAGCCAACAAAACTGTATCAGAACCTGAAAGGACCATGGGTAGACTTCATTAATTAGTCACAAGTTCAGGTTCAGCTAGAAGCCACGTGTGGAAAGAACCAGTTTTGAGAAACTGCTGCAGTCACCATCAGTAGAGTCACTTCTCACCACCTGCATAAATGTAAAAAAAAATTACTTAGCGGGCTGGGCAGTGGTGGCACTCGCCTATAATCCCAGCACTCTGGGAGGCAGGGGCAGGTGGATCTTGTGAGCTCGAAGCCAGCCAGGGCTACACAGGGAAACCCTGTCTCAAAAAGAAAACAAACAAATTGCAGGAAAGATAAATGTTTAGTGTATGAAACAGGTAGGTGTCGCTGTTTTCATACGTGTCTGTTATCATGTGCTTTCCTCGTGTTCCCCTCCCCCACCACACACACACTGCTCTCTCCTGATTTTTCCTCTTGCTCTCCCCTGCCAAATAACCTGCCTTTAATTTTCCTGCCTTTTTGAGCGTGGGTATATATATTTTTTGTTAGTTTGTTTGTTTTTTGAGCTTTTCAGTGGAAGAAGCTGTATGATACCTGTCTTTCTGAGTGTGGCTTGTTTTGCACACTATATTGACCTGGTTCCATGTGTTTCCGTCAAGCCTTTGTGCATAAATACCACATTTTCTTTATCCACACACACACATGTATTGCCCGGTCTCTAGGCTACTTTACCTCAGACTCTTGGCTGTTGTGAATAATTCAACATTAAACATAGATGTGCAAGTGTCTGTAGAATTAGATCCCCTCAGGTGTGTACTGGGAGTGCTACATTTGGTCTGAAGGTCCTTCTGTGTCTAGTGTCGGTCTTGTACTGTTTTCATTGTGGCGACACAATTAACACGCTCTCCAGCAGCACAGAATGGTTCCTTTCTTCTATGGCATCTGTTGTCTGTTTTCTTGATAGTAATTTGTACTAGTTTTGATCTGAATTTCCATGATGGTTGAGGAATGAAAGTTTTATTGATAATGTTTATCAAAATGATAAATGAGAATTATTACACATTTTTCATAATACATAAAAAAGATCTACAACTCCTAAATTGTGACTATAAATAGTACTTTAAGATTTCAAGCAATTGCAGCCGGGCACGGTGGCACACGCCTTTAATTTCAGCAGTCAGAAGGCAGAGGCAGGTGGATCTCTAAAAGTTCAAGGCCAGCCTGGTCTTCAAATCAAGTCTAGGCTACACAGAGAAACCCTGTCTCAAAAAACCTTTATACATCCATATATATATATGTAAAAATAAATAAAATGTTTGGAGCAATAATGTGTTACGGAAATGCTGGTGAAAAATCAGAATCACAGTGAAGACTGTTATAGTCTGTTCATAATTGAAGAAAATGTAGAATTTGTGTTCAGATTTACCAAGAGTTTAAAGGTGATCTTTCCCTCCTACAACCCTGCCCAAGTTCACACAGCGAACACTCAGCTCTCCTCCCTAAGCCTGACAAGAAGTGGAGTTTGCAGAGAGGAGGAACCATGGAAGTGCCCTGGACAGTGAGGTCCTGGCTGCCCTGAGTGCGATTGGCAGGAGAGCTGGAGGAGGCGTGCCCTGGGTCAGCCTTAGCTCAGGGAGGCTGCAGAGGTCTGGCTCTGTGATCTACAGAAAGTTCATATTGCAGTCAGTCAGTGGAGACAGTTGCCTGTGCTCAAGCAGGGGTGATGACTGCTCAGGAAACAGAGAGGGGAAGGTGCTGGGGAGAGACCTGGGGCTCATCAGCCTGTGACAGGTCCCAGGTAGGCTTCTGTTGAGCACTATTGCATCCTTGAAGAAATGTTACCCCAGATTCACCCTCCACACCCGCCATGCCTTCCCAGAGAACAGAACACCACTCTGTTTAGCTCTAGGAGAAAGTCCCTCAGCCCTTGAGGCTTGACAGCAGGGTGTGAATGGGTGTTCTGGCTGGGGGATGGGAGCATTGGTGTCTGAGAGCAAATCATCAAATGTTCTTTCTGTTCTGTTTTCATTGCTGGCCCCAAACCCTTTAAGAGCTGGTAAGTGATGACATAATCTAAGAATTACTGTTTAATGCCTGAACTTGTCATTCTGTCGCAAGGGAAGATTTGGGGGTCTTTGCTAGTAAAGAAGAGGAAAGGAAAATGGAATAGTTAATTATGCATGCTTGGGATTAGTACAACTAGGCAAACTTGAACATTCTGTAGCTTAGTTTCATGCTAGTCACATGAAATGTATACAAGAATTTGATTATTCTAATTAGCAAGTGTCTTAGCTTTCAAATAAGTGTTAATGTTTTACCTTTTGTGTGTATTTACCTCTTTTGTGGCATTTTATCTCTTTTAAACCTAACAATAAGTTTGTTAATTAGCAGACTGACTCTCTTTACATTTGTTTGTTTAAGGAACTAGCTCTCCGAAGCCAGCTGCCCACACTGGAGCAGGATGGAGGGGCTCAGAATGCAGTGTCTTCTCCCGGGATGTCTCAGGAATTGAGGACGATGACAACCAATAGCTCAGACCCCTTTCTTAACAGGTTGGTGAGAGTGCTGGCCAGCGTCTGGAAAGGCCCTTCCCTCATCCATCGCTTAGTGCTCATCATAGCTGCCGACCATTTCTTGGCAAATGCCAAGTGCAGTCAAAGCTCAGGATTAAAAGGGTTGCATCCTGTAGGGGAAGGCGAGCTGTTCAGGCTTGTTTTCTTCTGCCCACGCTCTGGGAAGGACTGTGTGCCTGCCTTTCTGTGAAAGCAAGCAGTCTCCATGGCTGCTAGTGAAGGACCGGTGGCTGGAACTGCCCACATAGCTATTCACGTAAGGCCTCATGTTCTTTTAGGCTCTCATTTAGGGAGATAAAATACAAGGTTATCCACCCCTACCCGAAACTTTAATGTATCATTTAGTGGCATTATTTTAAACAGAGTGACTTATTGCGGTGCTTTGTAAGGAGTTCTCAGTCTGGGCTTCTTCTGTTGGACTGATGCATAGACTGTTGTGTGGGGTGTTTGTTTGTTTGTTTGTTTTATTTTGTTACTTTGAATCATTTATAATTAATATTTCACCAAAACTTATCCTGCTGTGTTATGAAACACCTGCAGAACGTCGCCTTTTGAAAAGATGGCACACTCTGTGGGACACCCTTCCTCCCCAGAATGCTTTTAAGCAAAACACTTTTTTCCTTCCCTTTTTCTTTTCTGTTTTGAGTCAGGATCTCTGTCTTTGTAGCCCAAGCCAGCCTCAGGATCAGTGATCCTCCTGCCTTGGTCTTCAAGGCATTCACTACACCTAGTACTATCAGTACAAGCTGTCATGCCCAGCTTACAACAACACACTTTGGAAATGGGTTTAGGGAGCCGGGTGATAGATAGTGGCATGTGCCTTTTAGTTTTGAGACGGGGTTTCTCTGTGTAGCCCTGGCTGTACTAGAACTCACTCTGTTGAACTGGCTCGCAGAGATCCGCCTGCCTAGGAACACTATTTTGAATTCTTACCAATTAAGTTGAGAAACAAAAAGTATTTCTATCCTGTTAGAAGAATTTGAACAATTGAATTTTCCACCATCCTTAAGAGTAGATGTGTGCCAGGCATACCTTTACTCCTGGCACTGAGGCAGAAGCACGGCCTGTGAGTCTGAGGACAGCCAGAGCTACATCATGAGAGCTTGTTGAAAGAAACTAAAATGAGGAATTGACCTGCAGGTAGGTTTGTTCTCAAAGGCCATGAAATGATATTTAATCCCAACCCGAGGTGCTACTACTACTGTAATCCTAGCACTTAGGAGGGTGACACAGGAGTTCCAGGACAACCTGCCTGAGAGCAAACTGAAAAGTAAGTAAGTCTTACTTACTACGTACAAGAGAGACACAGAACGTAAATGTCCCTCTAAAGTATATTTACACAAGCTTGTAGTTCTAAACTGCAGTTGGAGATGATGTGAAGAGGCCGCACCACCGAGTCTCCCAGGAGAAAAATTCCACATCTGTTCAAGTATCTGATTTGTTGAAGGCTTATCTTAGAATAAAATCCAAGTTCTCAGAAACAGGGGAATACAGGGTGGGGGCTGCACATCTTCCTGACAGTCATTTATGACAGTCCCACAGACCTCCCACAGGCTGTGTGCCTATGTGATACCGCAGAGCAGAGTCTTTCTGTTGGAGTCCCCTTGACACAGGCTGCTCGTGCTCTGTGCTCCCAGCCTCTTCTGCCTTGCCCTACAACCCAGATAATCCTTACATTTGAGTCCTCATTTCAACTTCCTGAAGGCTGAGGTCCCAGAATAGATTCCCAGATTCTAAAATGTACCTGAATGACAGATTTTATTTCTTAAAAATCATTCTTTTTATCGTCCCTGTTGCATGTGAATCCCACCTGTACTTTAAGCTCAGCACAGCACAAACGTCCACATCCCACCTGTCTCAGTTGTGCCCTCTGAAGCTTTGCTCCTGACTTTCCAGGCTCCTTCCTCACTCCCAGCTGCTGCTGCTACTGCAGCTCAGGGCCTTTGTTCCGTGTGTGTGTGTGTGTCTCCCCATCTTTTCTAAACCACCTTAACCCCTGTCCCCTGAGCTACTCCAATGCCTGCCAGGTTGTTCGAGGGGTCAGCATTTGTTGGGGTCAGTGGAGAGCAGTCCCAGCCAAGAAAACAGCATGGGCACAGTGGTTCCCCTTAGACAAGTCCAATGTCACCTCCTCGGCAGGGGCCGAGGAGGAACAGATCCCTGCCATTCAAAGTAGAAGCTAACAAGCATCTTGGTAATCCACATGGCTGTGTTGTGTGCCAACAGTCTCAGAGGCAAGTTTATGTCTCTTGGATTTGTGTGATGCTTCCAGATTTTGACAAAATCTGGCAGTTGTCATCATAAACAGTGGCGAGAACAGGGCAGATACGTTGAACAATTAGGGGGAAAGGCTGGAATAAAACTTTTTTTAAATGCTGGGGTAGAATCTGGTGGTTGTTTTCTCGTTTGTTTTGTTACACTGTAAATGTCCATCACGTGAGAGTCAGTCTATGTTTGTAATCAGAAACCACAGAGAGTAGCATTTGTCTTCTGGGTTTGGGGTTTGGTTGGTTGCTTTAGTTAGTGTTGGTAGAATTCAGGTCTCCAGTTCTATTCTCTGCCATCCCTTGAGAAAGCATTCTCTTTAGGAATTTTCAAGGCTATTTATGTTGCTCTTGAATGCAATCTTGAGACTTTTCCTGTTGGCTCCTGTTTCTCTTGAAGGCCCTCTGGTTGGTTTTTGCTCTCTTGTGAAGCTTGGCCTCTTATCTGGTGCTGAGGTGTTTGGATGCTCCCCTCCCCCAACAGAAGCAAGCAGATCTCTCTGTGGGAATTGTTATCTTTGGTGACTCATCTGTTTTGGCAAAAAAGGCATTCTGGCTCTTTATTTGGGCTTGGCCATCACTGCCTTAAGTTTTCTGCCTCAGGACCTGGGAATTCAGCATGAACTTGGGTTTTGACCCCTCTGCCTGGGGAATTGAGACCTTGGAGCTTGAGACCCCTCCCAAGTTTCAAGATATTTAACAGAATTTGTCACTGTTTTCCTTCAGTTGCCACCAAACTCAGAACCTTCTGACAGCTTTTGGCCCCTTAACAGCTGTCACCCCAGTTAAGGGTCAGCGTGTCCTCCTCCTTCTAGGACAGGCTGTAGGGCTCAGGAGGTGCTAACTGTCCTCTCAGAGTCCTGGTCATGCTTAACAGTTTTGCCCTGAGTTGATTAAACCTTTTTCTGTTGCTCTCTGTCAATATTTTAGTGGCACCTATCACTCTAGAGATGAGAGCACAGACAGTGGCCTCAGCATGAGCAGCTACAGTGTCCCTCGGACTCCGGATGACTTCCTCAACAGTGTGGACGAAATGGATACAGGTGAGTAGTTCCGCCCTTTGAGTTACAGGTCCTTCCTTCCTCCCTTCTTAGACAGGGTTGCACTGCGTAGCTAGTGCAGGCTGGCCTGCAGCTTAGAGGCCCTTGAGTACTGGGATTAAGGCATGAACTAACACACTGGACTTTCCTTTTTGAGATAAGGTTTTGCTGTGTAGCCCATCCTAGCCTTGTGACCCTCCTGCTCGTCCTCCAGAATACTGAGATTTCAGACGGTTTGGTTTTGTTTGTTTTGGGCCCTTTCTTTCTTTCTCTCCTTTCTTTCTTTCTTTCTTTCTTTCTTTCTTTTTGAGACAGGGTTAATCTGTGTAGCCTTGGCTGTCCTGGACTCACTTTGTAGACCAGGCTGGCCTCGAACTTACAGAGATCCACCTGCCTCTGCCTCCCTACTGTTTTCTATTAACATGATAGTTGAGACGTCTCTCATTTTAGATTTGTGTTCTTAATTTTGAATAATCTTTATGCCAGGCAGTGGTAGTGCACGCCTCTAATCCCAACACCCGGGAGGCAGAGGCAGGTGGATCTCTGTGAGTTTGAGGCCAGCCTGATCTACAGAGCTTGTTCTAGGAAAGCCAGAGCTGTTAAACAGAGAAACCCTGTCTCTAAAAACCAACCCAAAAAAACCCAGTAATTTTTATGTGACCCACTGTCTCTTTTCTCTGACTTCTTTTGGTTTAGCTGACGTGTTTAAGGTGTTAAGTACAGTCCTAGGAAGCTAAATTGAGGAGCTAAGACCTCCCTTTCTTGGCGGGCTGGGATAGTGCAGGACAGTAACACAGTCTTGCCAGAGTGTCAAAAGTCTTTCATGCTTGCCTTTATCTGATGCATAAAGAAGGAGTTTGAGAACTTGTCTTCTGGTCCCTCTGGGCCTGCCTCCTCTGCAGCACCCTTGCAGCACTGAGAGATGGTGTTTGTTTTTCTGAAAGTAAGTTCTGGCACAGCTCCAAGGAGGAGTGCTAATGCATAGATAAATAGAAGTTCTCTGGGTAGGTAAGTTTGAGGGGAGGCCACATGTCCTCAAGGACTCTTGGGAAAGTTGTTCTATTGTTGTGATTGTGGCTCTGAGAGTACAACACCATGTCTGCAGTGCTTGGGCATTAGTGTCCCAGAGTACATCCTAGGACAAGACCCCCCATCTTGGTTGTCTTAGTAATGGGGGTGCATTTATTTCTAGGAGAGTGAGAAGGAAGGCATGCCTGTCATTTCTCAGTGCTGCACATAGCTTTCCAATGGGGTTTTAGTTCTTCACAGCCCCACACGGCATGGCTGACGTGGAGAGACGCACGGGCAAATTTGACACTGGTACCTAGGTTGTTTTCTGAGGTAGATTGTAGGTGCTGCTCCGTGTGGGTCTCTGCACACACAGTACGGCTCTGGTGCTTTTCACAAAACGCTTTGCTCATCCCTCCCCATCTAGGTGACACTATCAACCAAAGCACGCTGCCGTCACAGCAGACTCGTTTCCCAGACTACCTTGAAGCCATCCCTGGGACAAACGTGGACCTTGGGACACTGGAAGGAGACGCAATGAACATAGAAGGGGAGGAGCTGATGCCCAGCCTACAGGAAGCACTGAGCTCCGACATCCTCAATGACATGGAGTCTGTGCTGGCTGCCACCAAGCTAGATAAAGAAAGCTTTCTCACGTGGTTATAGAGCTGCCAGGCAGTCACTCTCCGAGTCTGTGAAGGATCCACGGAGCCTAAGGCGTGCATCCCTGAAATGCAAACAAGCCAGCAGGTGCCTCTCTGGCTGACACAGAAAACAGATGAACAAATGTCCAGCAGGGATCTTCCCCCCGCTGTCCTGCTCTTCTCTGCCCATCGCTGCTGTTAATGTTGCTGACCTCCTCACAGCCAGCCCTGAAGAATAAGAGCCACAAACTACCAACGCCCCTCAGTCTCTTTGCTACGATAACTGCTGTTCCTTGGGTCTCCTGGGGGATAGCCTGTTTGCATAGCGGATGTTCTTCTTTCGTGCGGTGGGCTCTGTGCATCATTCTAACTGAACACGCAGACTGAAATGCTTCATGTCAGCGATTGTTCAGAGGCGGTTTCTTCAGCTGCCTTTGGCCCTCTGGTCCAACCAGCCAAAAGCTTGCGTCTGATCTAGTACTCGGTGCTGACCGGCAGATTGCGAAGACTGGTGGACTTTCTATTTCTTCTCTTAGTGTTACCAGTAGGCACATAGTGACCTGGATTTTTATCTTAGAAGCTTACGAGGCATGAGACAGTTCCGTAGAAGTATATTAATTATTGCCACATACTCTAGACTAGGTTTGAATTGGTATTTTTGTGGGTGTTGGTTGGCTTTTTTCTTTTCCCTTTCCCCTCCGCCCCCTTTGGTGTTTGGTTTTGTTGGAATGTAGACCAATTAGTGAAGTCGTTCATAGCTGTAGTTTGGGGTAGGCAACACTATTCTTCTGGGGAGAAGAAATCTGTATGTCCTGGCTTTTTACCATCCTATTTAAATCTTGGTGTCTTGGTTACCTCCTCTACATATGTACACACACTTAGAATGCCTATGATAGTGTGCCAGCAGAATGTATCTTTTTAAAGGGTTCCCTCCTTTCCAGTGTTTTTTAAGCATGTAGAATAAATGACTAGTAGTTATGTTTCACCAGTAGTTTAAATTCTGGTTGGGGCATTTCTGCAGGTGTTTGAGGTAGAGCAGTGTTCTAGAAAAGGCTCTTGGTGTGGGCAAAGCCAAGAGGAGCTCTCTTGCCCTCTGTACACTTTGGTGACTTGGACAGAAGCAGACAAGTGGCCTCACTCCCCCTGGACCGATTGCTGTTGGGCAGGCACTGAGCAGGGGCAGCGTTGGTTAGAGAGGCAGGCCTTCCTTTTGCCTTCCCCTCAGGTTTGGATGTACGCTCAGATACTTGAGTTCTCATTTGTAGTAAAAACAGATTGAGTGTTACCTACAAGATCCCTCTTGCAAAGCCTGCTCACACGTCGTCTGCTGAGTGGACCCTGGGGGAGGTCCTGTATAGAACGCTGTGAGGCCGTGGTTGACTGGTAACGTAATCAGACTAGTAAGTGTGGGGGGTAGTTGAACTTAGCAGAGATCTAGAGATGTGCATGATTATGCCTTTATTTTTGCAAGAGAGATTACCAGAGTATGTGTCTCCAGGAGTAATAATGGTTTCCAAAGAGGTTTTTTTTTTTTTTTTCTTCTCCCTCTGGTTTTTTGAGACAGGGTTTCTCTGTGTAGCCTTGGCTGTCCTGGACTCACTTTGTAGACCAGGCTGGCCTTGAACTCACAGAGATCTGCCTGCCTCTGCCTCCCGAGTGCTGGGATTCAAGGTGTGTGCCACCACCGCCTGGCCCAAAGAGTATTTTTTAAAGGAACAAAATAAGCATGAATTAACTCTTCAGTATAAGCTATGACATAATGGTTGGTTATGAATTGTAGCACCAGCTAGCACCTCTATCACTTAAGGGTCTTTGAATGCTTCTAGAAGAATTCCTTATTTTCAAGGGTTTATAGTGAACAAAAACAAGATTATTTCCCCGGCTAAAGCTGCTTCTATGAAAAGCCTCAGCTTAGGGAGAAATAGAAATGTAAGTGTCTCTGGCCCTTTGGCTTAGTGTAGCGCAAGAATGGAAGTAGAGAAGTTTTATTCAGTACTTTGAGTGCTCAAAAAATGCAATCAGTGTATTGTATATGATGATTCGTAGGTCAGTCCTTCATAGCCATTGACTCTAAGGCATCTATTAAGAAACTAGCTGAAGATTCCCCCTTGAGTTACGTCTGGGGATAGGCCACGGGGAGGATGCAGGAATGAATTCTACTGTAATTCAAGTTGTGCAGATGGATGATACACAGCAGCATGTGGTGAGCGTGCAGACGGCAGGGCGTTGGTGAGTGCCGAAGAATGAAAGTGCATCCCTCTATGTGGGCAGACTAGCTTTAGTGTGGGGGGAGGGAAAGTGGGCATGGGCTGGTGAGAGTTGATGGGGCCGTGACAGAACAGCTTTTATGAACTTCTTTCTCTCCAATAAAGACTTATCTCACATCTTGCTATCAGTAAAGAACTTGTTCCTAACCTTTGAGCTGCTTAAGCTCCCCCACAAAATGCGATGTGCCATCTTCCTTCTCCCTCGGAATTGTTCGCCTGGTTATACCTCAGTGTCCGTTAGCCGCGGTGCCTGGCAGTGCTCTCTGGCCGCATCAAACCCTCTGCTGACTGCGGGGACCTGAGCACCCTTCTCTCACTGAATTTGAATCACGGCCTCAATGTAGTCTTTCTTGTTGTGTCCAAAGTGTTTAATGCTTCCTGGCTGTAGTGGGTAGCGTGCAGATAAGAATTTAACTGGTTATTCTTGAATATCTTTTACAATAAACAATTTTTATAATCTTAAAATGTGCTTAGATTTGTGTTTGTGTAATAGCCCTGAGCCACTGCGCTCAGCTGGGAGGATGGTGTTAATTAACTTTTTCCTAAGTACAGAGACTTTTAAAAAGGAAAAAGGCCCCAAAGAAGCAGCCATGCGTGCTGTTTTATGTGCTCATGTTGAAATGAAAGTGTGCTGTACAGAACACGGTAGAAAGACTGAAAAAGACCATCAGTGAAATAAATAATTTAGAATCCATACCAGTTGGTACTCAAACTCAAAAGTTGGAGTCAGCTGGGTGTGCTGCATCTATGATAGCTTTGGGGATTGTTTGTGCATCAAGGGGCCGAGGTGAATTTTATATTGGCAATCATGTTTTTGGAAGGATGGTGTTTCTCTCTGTCTCTCTCTCTCTCTCTCTCTCTCTCTCTCTCTCTCTCTCTCTCTCTCTCTCTCTCTAAGTTTTTTGAGACAGGGTCTCTCTGTGTAGCCTTGGCTGCCCTGGACTCGCTTTGTAGACCAGGCTGGCCTCAAACTCACAGCGATCGGCCTGCCTCTGCCTCCCAAGTGCTGGGATTAGCCACCACGCCCGGCCTGAGTGTTCTCTCTTTACTGTTGTCTGTGCTTTGAAAAAGTATCCTCCAGGCTGGGTGTGGTGGTGTAGGCCTTTAATCCCAGCACTCCACTCAGGAGGCAGAGGCAGGTGGATCTTTGTGAGTTCAAGGCCAGCCTGGTCTACAAAGGGACTCCAGGACAGCCAAGGCTACACAGAGAAACCCTGTCTCGAAAAACAAAACAAAAAACAAGAACAAAAAAAGGATTCTCCGTGTTTGTTTTGTTTGATTTGGTCTTGTTTTGGTTTTTGAGACAGGTTCCTCTGTCTTCTTGTCTATCCTGGACTCACTGTGTAGACTTGTCGATTTTCAATGACATGTGCAGGACTGTGTCTTCACGACCTGGGGTCTGAGGACCTGAAAGAATGGGTGGACTACAGTCTGATGCTGTAGCCAGCCTTACTGCAGTTCAGGTGTACCTTATGTACAAATGTAACAAAGAGGGCAATGGTCCAGGGAAGGTTGCTTGAGTTTCAGAAAATCGGGTAAGTAAATGCACTAAATATTAACAGAGCAGCCCTTTCTCCGGTCAGAGCAACTTAAACACCATTGCCTGGCACGTACCATGGAATGTATCTGGGGAAGCAGGAAAGCAAGGCAGACTCAGGGCATGCTGACCAGACCGGCTTCTATAGCTGTGATCTGACATCCAGCAAGAATGAATATGTCTTATAAACTGAATGCTTGTCACGAGACTGGAAAACCACCCGAGAACAATCCAGGGAACAAAATGCACCTGAGGTAAAAACACCTGTTCTCCTGGAGCCTCACAACCCCCCAAGGCTTTGTTCACCATGCACCATTCTTTTGACTTTTACAACACAGGGATCTGCCTGCTTCTGCCTCCCAGGTGCTGTGCTTAAAGTGTGTCACCACCACCCAGCTTCTCCATGCTTTAGTGCTTTATTTCAGGAACTTCTAATTATTAACTGCCTTTTTGTTCATGTGGTTCAAATGTATACTTAAACTACTACTTAAACTTTAAAACCTTTTTTGGCTTAATGACATTCAAGTAGAACAAATACTAAAAAATAAAATGCAGTTTGCAGCAGTTACTGGTAGAACACGTTCCAAGGTCAGGTTTGCCTCTCAGAAGCATGTTTGGGGCGGTCTAATGACAGATGTTGTTCCTGACCAGCAGGCCCATACACTCCATATGTATGCACAGTGTCAGTGGTACCATCTTAAGTAGAATCAAATCTGCTTTGTTTTTATTCCTAAAGCATTCATATAAGATCACAGAGGAAACTGGTACTGCCCTTTGTGATGGCCTTGAACTCCTGGTCCTCCACTTCCTGAATTCTGGAAAGACAGGTGAGTGTGCCACCAGGCACCCAGTTTACATAGTGCTGCAGGTAAAATGGGGCTTCTGTATGGTAGGCAAGCACTCTACCACCCGAGCTACCTCCCACCCCTGGCCTTTGGTTTTCCAAAGCATTCTCACATGATGTCCAGAACAGAAATTATATTTGCAAAAGACTTGTTTTATAAATACAAAGAAAGCGATATGACCTGGACTTTGAATAAGAAGTAGATTTCAGTGGGGCGTGGTGGTGCACGCCTTTAATCCTAGCACTCGGGAGGCAGAGGCAGGTGGATCACTGTCAGTTCGAGGCCAACCTGGTCTACAAAGTGAGTCCAGGACAGCCAAAATAACATAGAGAAACCCTGTTTCGAAAAAACAACAGAAGAAGTAGATTTTATTTACTCTTGTGTATATAACGTCAGAGGTTGACATAAGTCCGCTTTGGCCAGGCAGATCTGAAAGCTTTTTTAGACACAGCTAAAACAGTAACTTAATGGAGACAGCATTGTTCTCCCTTTAGCACATAATACAAGATGCTTCATCTCAGAACAAATGACCTTGGGCTAGAGGTGGAGCCATATGTGCAGTGTGCCAGCTCCAAAAGGAAAAAGTGGAGAAGGGGATGCCTTGTGCTCACCACACTGCACCTTGCTAGGGAGGTGCCCAGGGGTAGCGTACCTTTGGCTGTGTTGGCACAACAGTGCCTCATGGTAGAAGGCAGCCAAGGTGGTTGCTACTGTTGCTCCTAGTGGTGATTGGTGCTTACCCCCTCTCGCTGGCATTTCTCCACAGCTGAGGTTGCATGGGAAGGGCAGCCAGCCAACCTCTCTTTTTGACCCCTAGCAACCATCACTTGTCCTAAACTGGGCTCTGGGAGTGAATGTGGAAGCTACTCTCCTATGACTTGAGAGTTGACACATTTATGCTCATTGGTGTCCTGGCTGTGGCGGTCTCCTCCATGTCATCCTACCACCTTTATCTGTAGCTTTAATGTATCTGTTGTACAAGTTGTGCAGTTGACCACTCAGGCCTGCAACTATGATCACAGACACTTTATGTTAGTGTTTGTTATGTTACAGTTGTTGAGAAACCTGTGATAAACACAGTTCCGTTAGGAGCTTAACTGCTTCCAGAGTGGAGAATTCCAATGGGGCTGATGCTCCCTGTAGTCCCAGCTCCTCAGGAGGCAGAGACAGGGTGATGGCCAGAGCTCAGAACTGTGACACACTCAGCAACATTGTCAGGCTCTGTCCCTTTTCTCTTTCTCCTTTGGTGCTAGAAAGAGAACGGCGCGTCAGGAGATGCTGCAGACCTCGATTCAAATCCATAGCACCCATACACACAGCTCCAGGGCCTTTGGGGACAGTGACGGAAGAATTCTTGGGGCTTCCTGGGTGCTAGCTTGGCACCAAGTTCAGTGAAAGACTGACTTAATGAAGAGGGAATGGTGTCTTCTCTGGCCTACACATACATACATGGAAGAAGGTGAGGTCCTGGGTTGTTTTGTTTTTCGAGACAGGGTTTCTCTGTGTAGCCTTGGCTGTCCTGGACTAGCTCTGTAGACCAGGCTGACCTCAAACTCACAGCAATCCACCTGCCTCTGCCTCCCAAGTGTTGAGTTTAAAGGCGTGTGCCACCATGCCTGACTGGATTCTTACTTTTAATTGTGTGTGTGAGTGTGTGTGTGTGTGTGTGTGTGTGTGTGTGTGTGTGTGTGTGTGTGTGTGTGTGTATGTACCTGAGTGCAGGCTCCTGTGGAGGGCAGAAGAGGGCATAGTGTCCCCAAAGCTGAAGTTAGGGGGCCAACCTTGGATTTTCTGGGAGATAGAAAGATGCACTCAGGAGCAGCCAGATGACTACCCTGAAGTCACATGATCCTGGTCCTCTCCAACCCCGGTAAATTGCTCATACCCTACATTAGTGGTTGGCTAAGTCTGGGGTGGTGGTTTGGGCATTTAACACTGATTTGACCTAAAAACAATTGAGCAAAGTCCCATCAGTTCTCTGAAGTCAGTGAAACAACCCCAAGACCTGAGCCTGTCCCTGAACATTCCCGGCTTTCTCATTCTGTGAACCTTGTCCTAACTGAAAGGGACAAGTTAATCCAGTCAGGTTGGTGCCCCACTACACTCCCCACTTTGGGAACTGAAGCTTCAGACTGTTTCCCACTACAGTAAAGGGAAATTCCAGGGTCCAGCACCGCAGATGCTATGACCAAAGCGAGAGGCTTCAAGGGGAGGCCGGAAAAATGGCTCTGAGGTTAGGGGAGCTTGCTGTTCTTCCAGAAGACGCAGGTTCAGATTCCAGCACCTGTAGCAGGTGGCTCACAGTCACCCATACATAACTCTAGCTCCAAGGGGCCAACACCCTCTTCTGGACTTCAAGGGCACAAACACACATACTCACACACAGACACATACACATAAGTGTAAGAAAAAGAAGTTAAGAGGGCTGGGCATGGTGGTGCATGCCTTTAATCCCAGCAGATTGCTGTCAGTTTGAGGCCAGTCTGGTCTACAAAACAAGTACAGGACAGCCAAGGCTAACACAGAGAGACCTTGTCTCAGAAAAGAAAAAAGAAAAGAAAAGAAAAAGATGTTGATTAAAATATCAACTAGTAAGCTGTCCATATTCTTTTGAATGACAAAAAAAAAAAAAAGTATTTATTTTGCGGCAGTCTTCTATATTCCAGGCTGGCACTAAGTTCTGTATAGCCAAAGATGACCAGGGGTCTGTTCTTCTACCTCCCAATTGCTGGAACTATAATATGCTCCATTGGATCCAGTTTAATGGAATACTGGGGATTGAAGGTTTAAGCAGGGATGATAATGGGGAGAGATAGGAGACAGGACAAGCTAACCAAAACTAAGAACACATAAAAAGAAAAGGGAAAAAAAAATACTTCATGGAGATTCACTAATTTGTAAGCTAATTACTACATATAGTTTTTTTGGTTTGGGTTGGGTTTTTTTGAGACAGGGTTTACCCGGGTATCCCTGGCTGGCCTGGACTCACTTTACAAAGTAGACCAGATTGGCCTCGAACTCATAGTGATCCGCCTGCCTCTGCCTCCCTGAGTGGAAGACATGGACTATTAACTTAAAAGCTAAATGTCATATGGGATGCTTCCTGTGAATTATTGGGTCAGGGCACAGCAGGAGTTTCTAGAACAACACAGGTCATAGCCTCATAGCAGTTGCTCTTAGCTTCCCACTATGACTGGCAGATAAGACCCCCATGCTGAAGATGCCACACATTTGGTACAGGACATAAGAGAAGTCCATCTCAAGATGACCGGAAGCTTCCTTTCCATTGGCTAGTTTTCACAGAGCTAGAAGGTACTATGCAGGCCAGTGGGGGAGAAAAGATACCCGTGAGACCTCTCCCCTTGCTGAGGAGCTGCTGGTGGGGTGGACAGCCATTTTTCTCCAGGAGTGTCACCACTGGTAGGTTGACTGTGCTCCAATGGATGGCTCCACACCAATTCTTCATGTGCAAGCAAAGGACATAAAGTTGGGAGGGAAGCATGGTGGGCAGGGGTCTGTGGAAAGCCTGAGGGGGGGCATGGTGGGTGGGTGGATGGGGGTGAGCAGAACACTTTGTATACCTGTATGAAGGAATTCGGGAAGAATTGAATTGTAGGGAAAGAGACATAGTAACAAAAAGGACAATCAATTCAGGTCCTGAACATCATGAGCAAATCCAGAGTAATGTCCCATTTCATTCTCCCTCAGAACTGTAGAAATAGCATCAGACACGCGCCCTCTGGGAAGGTAGCAGACGGGAGGTACACCCGTTAGTCTTCACATCAGCAGAGTCCTTGTGGTGTTCACTCTTCGCTATCAGCTTAGAGAGATTTAGCATCATGGGCCAACATCTCAGGTGTGTCTGCGAGGGCATTTCCAGAAATGCTTACCTGGGCAGAGAAGAGCCACCATGAAAGGTGGGAGTGGGGTGGGGTAGCGGGAGTGGGAGAGTAGGGGCTTGGGGGGGTGCATCCTGTGGTCTAGGGACCTTGATTGCATAAGGAAGAGGCAGCTTGCTGACTGCTGATGTCATGGGACCTGACATTCTTGCGTCTGTGGCTTCCCAGTCGGGATGCACTGTTTCCCAAGCGGGGAGTTCAAAGAAGCCTTTCCTTTCTTAAACTGCCTTTGTTAGGCATTTTTGTCACAGCAAGAAGAAAATCAAATGTCCTTCTTTACTGTGGGAACTTCATGGGGCCTGGGCATCTGGGGGAGTCTGAGCAGCTGAAGCTGCACCTGGCCTTGGTTTGAAATTGTATTATTCCCAGCACTTGGGAGGCAGAGGCAGGTAGATTGCTGTGAGTTCGAGTCCAGCACAGCCAACACTACACAGAGAAACCCTGTCTTGGAAAAACAAACAAAAGGAAAGAAAGAAAGAAAGAAAGGAAGGAAGGAAGGAAGGAAGGAAGAAAAAAATTGTATTATTTTTGCTGTTGGCAGTGGTTGGTTGGTTTGAGTTTGAAAAATGATCTTATATATCTCGGTGTAGCCTAGGCTGCCTTTACCTCTTGAGTGCTGAGATTACTGGTGTGTGCCCTCGCACCTAGCTCTTTGTCACCTAGGGCAGATAATTTGCTTGTAGGGAACCCACAGACAATAAACCACTGCTAGGTCCCATAGGTTACACCATGCTGAAGAACACATTTACCTTGCTACCTGTATTTGTAATGACACCCATCATGCCTCTAGCCTGACATCTGCCATCCATGCATCATGGGGTTTGTCCCATCAGAAGTTAGCTGCGGGAGAAGCTAGGCTGTTCTTCCCAGGGTCTTTCAAGATCTTGATGTCTGTTCATCCATTCAAAGTGCACTCCAATTCTCTCTCTCTCTCTCTCCCTCCCTCCTCTCCCCTTCTTTCTTTCTTTTCATTCATGACACAGATTTTTATTTACATAAGCTTTCCTCTGCTGGGCTGGGGAAATGAGTCTTCCCAGATCCAGGGACAGAAGGGTGGCTGGGCGCCCTAGCCCCATCCCAAGGTGGCTGAAAATAAAGTCCAAGGACCGTGGCTTCCCAACCTCCGTCATCCTTACCCCTGACCATTGCGTTATATCTTTTACATTACACCAAGGAATTCCTGGCATCTCAGCTTCAATTAGCAACGGGGAGAGAGGGCAGAACAAGGAGGCCGCCTCATCTTTGCACATTGGTGAGAATGACAGACTTTGGCCTGGCAAGACCTCTCTCACTTTTAAAGTTGCTTCAAAATATGCACAGGTGATCAAGGGCACAGGTGGACATGAGTCCCTCACCCCCCAGGACCTCCACGGTGACTTGTAAGTCTCTGCTTAGCTGGTGGTATGTAGGGTTCCGAAACCATCCCCTGATCCCAGCTCATCCCAGGGCTGAGTTCAGGCCAGGAGGAAAATCACCTCCTTCCAACAAAGAAGCCTTTCTCCTCTCCTCTGTCCTTCTCTCCTCATCCTCCTGCTCATCGCCCACATTCTGTTTTTATTGTTTAAGATTTACTTTTAGTTTTAATTATGTGTAGGTTTGTGTCCGTATGATGTGTTTACACATGGCTGCTGGTGCCCTCCAAAGCCAGAGGAGTCTCCCCTGGACCTAAAGTAACAGACAGTTGTGAGCCATGATGTAGGTGCTGGGAACTGAACTCAGGAGAAACCCATTGTGACCTAAAACCAAGGGCCTCAGAACCAACACTGAGGAACTGTAGACAAATTATGAAAAAAAAAGAAAAGAGCTCACGAGAGTTTGATACCTACTGCATCCTAAACTGTAGCCTATACTAGGAGACAATCTTTGAAGATGTATGTGTGTGTGTGTGTGTGTGTGTGTGTGTGTGTGTTTATATCTACACATATACACTACACACTCCCCCCCACACATATGTGTGTATATACACATATAAACACTTTGATTATATACTTATTTCATTTTTATCTGTATGAGTGTTGTGCCTGTATGCATGTCTCTACAACATGTGTGTGCACTGCACACAGAGTTCAAAAGAGGGTGTTGAACCCCCTGAGCCTGGAGTTACAGGGTTGTGAACTGCTATGTGGGTAACTGCTGAGCTGTTTCTCCTCCCCAGAAGATAAGCTTGAAAAGGTGACATAAGCTCAGTTAGCTCTGTTTGGCATTGGTAGGTTTAGGAGGAGGACAGTGAGATGTGGGCAATCTTTTTGTTTGTTTGTTTGGTTTGTTTTGTTGTTTTAAGACAGGGTTTCTCTGTGTAACCTTGGCTGTCCTGGACTCACTCTGTAGACCAGGCTGGCCTTGAACTCACAGTGATCCACCTGCCTCTGCCTCCTGAGTGCTGGAATTAAAGGTGTGCACCAACACACCCAGCATGGGCAAGGGCAATCTTTCTTCAGGGTTATTTAGTCAGCTGTTGACTAATAGTGATACATTATGGTACAGTATCCTAAACTAACCTTAAATAATATTTAAGAAAAGGAAAGTGTAGTCAGCCATGGTGGTGTGCGCCTTTAGTCCCAGCACTCAGTAGGCAGAGGCAGGCAGATCACTGTGAGTTCGAGGACAGCCTGGTCTACAAAGTAAGTCCAGGACATCCAGGGTACACAGAAAAACCCTGTCTCGAAAAACCAAACAAAAAGGAGGAAAAAAAAAGAAAGAAAGGAAAGTGTGGGGCTGGAGAAGTGGCTCAGTAGTTATGAACAGGCCTGCTCTCGAAGATAGCCCAGGCTCTCAGCCCCACGTGGTGGGTCACAACCATTTGTATATCCAACTGCAAGGAGTCTGACTGTTTTCTGGCCTCGGCAGGCACCAGGCATGCACACAATGCACTGACATATGTGCAGGTAAAACAGTCAAACACATAAAACAAAAATAATGAATCTTTTTCAAGAAAGGTTTCGCTTGGTTTTGTTTGCTTGGTTTGTTTTGTTTTATCTTGTTTGAAGAAAAAGAAATCAGTTGTGGTAGCCACACTTTAATCTCAGAACTCAGAAGGCAGAGGCTAGTGTATCTCTGTGAGTTCAAGGCCTGCCTAGCCTACATAGTGAGTTCCAGCTCAGGTTGGGGTGCACTGTGAGACACTGTCTCAAAAGAGGGGGAAGGAGAGGGTGAATACAAGGTTGAGAAATGACGCTGGCACTGAAAAAAAAAAAAAAAAAAAAAAAAATATATATATATATATATATATATATATATATATATTTTTTTTTTTTTTTTTTTTTAAGCTTTCCTGATTTACCATTAAAAACTCTAACAAACATCTCATATAACATGATTTAGACTGATTATCATTCAGCAAAAATAAAACCTTCGAGCCGGGTGTGGTGGCGCACGCCTTTAATCCCAGCACTCAGGAGGCAGAGGCAGGCGGATCGCTGTGAGTTCGAGGCCAGCCTGGTCTACAAAGTGAGTCCAGGGTGGCCAAGGCTACACAGAGAAACCCTGTCTCGAAAAACCAAATAAATAAATAAATAAATAAAGCCTTCAAGCTGGGCGCACGCCTTTAATCCCAGCACTTGGGAGGCAGAGGCAGGTGGATCACTGTGAGTTTGAGGGCAGCCTGGTCTACAAAGCGAATCCAGAAGAGCCAGGCCTGTAGACAGAGAAACCCTGTCTTGAAAAACAAAACAAAACAAAACCTCCAAGAAACTGCTTGTTCTCTGGGCCTCAGTTTTGCAGTCTCTGCAGGGATCTGTGAAGACTCTGTTGTAGTGTCTCTTTGAGCAGATGAAGGGACCTCGCTCTCTCCGACCTTGACCCTAAGAACACTGACTTTCAGTCCCATGTGTTCGGTCATTTAGCCAAATATTCCAGTGAACTGATGACCCCCAGGGAGAGCAGCATGAGGCTTGACATGAGTTTACGCTTAATCCTCCCGGTGCTCTTTGCCGGGGGACAGCTCCGGGAGAGGCACTGCCCATTATAAAGGCGGCCAAGCCCGAGCTTGCTGTGAACACACGGTGTGTCTTCTTGAGCTGAGTGAGATCAATAAATCATGGTCACATTTGTTTCAGAAAAGAAATGTTTTGTTTCAGTCATGCTCAAAGACTATTAATTGGAAACTTGAAAGCTCTACAAGCACAGTGTCGGCAGGCAGCTGATTTAGCTATTTGACTCTCCACCTCACCGTATGAATTCAGGGATTTAAGAGATGCAACAAGCTCTGGCTTTACTAATGGGCTCTGATGCTGTATTCTGGGGGTGTAGTCCAGAAACTGCCGACGCGACTGCTCCATAGGATGGTTAAGGGAAAGATTTTACTGTAAGGAGAAGAAAAAGATAACCAGAGGCATCTAGACTAGTCTAGAGCAGAGAAAGAAACAGACTGGACATGAAAAGAAAAAATAGGTGGAGAAGGAATAGGGAAGGAGTAGTGAGCAAGACCACAGCCAGGGATGGAGTGTGGTAAAGATCAGGGATCTGAGGTGAGAAGGGCTAGGATGGCATGGATTTGCTTCCAGCTACTTACTTTCTGTTCAACTTTAAAAATAAAGCTTATTTCTAATTAAGTAAACTAGTACCTAACAAGACTATAAGGC
Organism: Acomys russatus; assembly: GCF_903995435.1. Classification (NCBI taxonomy): domain Eukaryota; kingdom Metazoa; phylum Chordata; class Mammalia; order Rodentia; family Muridae; genus Acomys; species Acomys russatus. The sequence continues at coordinate 4,462,004 of NC_067150.1, read as the reverse complement.
TGATTATTTATAGGTGACTAATTCTTAATTATCCTAAACAGTTTGCAATAGTAGCTTTCAAGGACTAGAAATTTGTTATATTTTAAAATGAGTTGCATACATTAAACAAGAATTGAAACATATATACAGTATGTTGCAACAAAACATAACAGTACATTTCTACCAATATACACTATCCATACCAATGTAAAAATGTTGAGACATGTAGCTTTCTTAGTCTAAAAGGAGATACAATAATCCCCCTTTCTTTTTCCTTTTTCAAGGAGATACAATAATCTATGCTTTTCTTTTCTTTTGTCCTTATATTCCCCCATAGAGGAATTTTAATTAAGAACATAGTTTCTCTGGCAAGAGATCACATCCAGGGACCTGGTAGGCCTATGCAATTTGGCTGGAATTCAGATATGCCTTCAATCCCAGAGATAGAAGCAAGGAAATCTCTGAGTTCAAGGCCAGCCTGGTATAGAGAAAGTATCAGGTAGAGAAAAGCTTAGGTTCAAGCATAGTGGTACATGCCTTTAATCCCAAACAATGAAGGTAAAGTTAGTTTGTAGAAGAAAAGACCCATGTTTTAAAGTGAGTGACAGACAAAGTGGTGAATCAGAGAAAGATTTGACAGAATAGAATGTGCCCAATTCTCAGGAGAACAATACAGGAAAGGGAAGCTATTTAAGAGCAGTGTAGGGGGAAAGAGGAGGCAGTTTTATAGAGACTGGTAAGTGAAAATAAGTGAGACAGAGGTGAAGACAGAACGAGCCAGAGAATGAGAAGGAGCCAGAAGATTAGAACAGATTGCTGGAGTTAGTTTGAGGCCAAGCAGAAAAATTTAGAGACCAAGAGAAAAGCCAGATTGAGTAAGTCAGCTGAGGGCCAGGAGTTTGAGCCAGAACAGCTGAGTTAAACCAGCCATCCAGAGTTCAGAAAGAACTAGAAAGGGTGAGCTTATTCAGCAGTAAGTCTCAGAGGCTGAAAACATTCTAGGCCTAGATTAAATTGTATGGAGGCTAGGCCTCCATGACTAGGCCTAGATTAGCAGACAGAGGAAGTAAGCCTCCCAGAGGACAGTTGAATCAAGTGAATAAAAATTACTTTTATATTACCTCCACCCTCCCATTCCTTTCATTGCTTTTCAACTCCTAACACTCAATAGGAAAGAAAGAAAGATAGAGAGGAGAAAGAGAAAGAGAGAAAGAGAGCCCTGAATATAACCTCCTTTACTTTGTTTCCTAACTGACCAAAACCATACACAACTTGCAACCAACTCCTCTAAACAATGTCAAATATCCATAACCCACCACACAACCACAAGCCACCACTCTACCTCTCAGGAATGAGGACATCTTGTTTTTTATTTTTTTATTTTAATATTTGTTTATTTATTCTTATGTGTATGAGTTTCTATCTGCATGTATACCAGCATGCCAGAAGAGGGCATCAGATCACATTATAGATGGTTGTGAGCCACCATGTGGTTTCTGGGAATTGAACTCAGGACCTCTGGAAGAGCAGGCGGTGTTCTTAACCATTGAGCCATCTCTCCAGCTCCAAACATCTTGTTTTTAAAATTGCTTCATGCTGTCTGGAGGTGAAGGCATCTTTTGTGGACCCTAAGAAAACAGGGTTTTGGCCACATCCTGGGAGAGCTGGCTGTTTCACTTGCTGTCCAGCCTCTGTGTGATGGTAAAGTGCAGGGCTTAACTGAAGTCCTGGATGAAACAGTCTGTGAGGCTGGACCATTTGGGATAGCTGCTTTGAGGTTGCCTTGGATGCAATTTTTAATTTTTTTTTTTTGGTTTTTCGAGACAGGGTTTCTCTGTGTAGCCTTGGCCATCCTGGACTCACTTTGTAGACCAGGCTGGCCTCGAACTCACAGTGATCCACCTGCCTCTGCCTCCCGAGTGCTGGGATTAAAGGCGCGCACCACCACGCCCAGCGCAATTTTTAAATTTTTAAAATTTATTTATTTTTTATTTTTTGGCTTTTGAGACAGGGTTTCTCTGTGTAGCCTTGGCTGTCCTGGACTCATTTTGTAGACCAGACTGGCCTCAAACTCACAGTGATCCACTTGCCTCTGCCTCCCGAGTGCCAGGTCTGGATGCAATTTTTGAGGAAACAGCAGCTGAGCAATTTTATCTCCTGAATTAATTTGCACCCCTTTTTACATATGCCATAGTTTTAATTTCTTCTTTGAAATCCCCATCTATAGTTCCTGGATGCACAATTATTTGTACGATGATACTGCTTGCCACAAGGTTGTCAAACCCCTTGAAACTTAGGGGTTCACTTCTCTGGTGGAAAATATCATATTTCTCACAGTTAATGCACCAGACACTTTGAGATCTGGTTCTGAATGTACTGTATTTCTCACAGTACCAGACATTTTGAGATCTGAGGCTTTTAGCAGCTTGGTCACAATTTCTTTATAAATGATGGGATTCGCTGCAATTAAAGCATCAGACATTTTGATATCTGAGATCTTTACGTATAGCTCATCCTGTGATATTGCCGTGATGCTTGTGAAAGCCAATATCAGCCATTTCCTCATCTACTGGTGCTGCGTGTGTCTTTAATGGTCTAATAAGTCTTTTACATTTGTTATTCAAATTCTCAAATGCCACAGTCTCTATCAATACCTGTCTTGCATCAGAGTCTAATATGACTTTTGTGAACCCAATCTTTGCAAAAAATCTGTGAAGGCTTCCTCAGAGCCTTGTACAATTTTAGTAATTGAAATGGACCTTTTCCTAGGCTCCTCAACTTTCTCCCAAGTTCTTTTTTTAAATGTATTTATTTATTATGTATACAATATTCTGCCTGCATGTACGCCTGTACACCAGAAGAAGGCACCAGAGCTCATTAAAGATGGTACTGAGCCACCATGTGGTTGTTGGGAATTGAGCTCAGGACCTTTGGAAGAACAGATAGTACTCTTTAATACTCTGAGCCTTCTCTCCAGCCCTTATCCCAAGTTCTCAAAGCCACGAGACAACATTGTCCAATAACAGCATTATCAAGTCAAATCAAATCTGCTATTCATTAAGCAACTGATCTTTGACAATATTGATTCTCCTTGCTCTATTTCATTGTTCAATATTCGAGGTTTCCTCCCTCTACCACATTAACCCTTATAACTGCTGACTAGCCTCTAGCAGGTTTTACCTGACCTTTCCAGTCTTGAGGAATAACTCTATTCTGCCTAGCCCAGTTACTTAATATTTGTTTTACATAAATGGAAATGCATTCTGTAGGAAACAATAGCCTCTTTTAAATGTCTCAGATCTATCATTTCTATTTGATGCCACACTCTATCTCAGCTGCCGTGCTGTGCAATTACTGGGGAAGCAGTTGGTGATTTTGTAATCCCAGGTCACCCCTTCTCCAGCAGCACAGTTGGCTCAAGATTAACCCTTTCTCTCAAAAGGAGCAGTTTTTCGTTAACCTTGTTGCTCTGCATGACCTACCACTCCTCCCAGCTCCTGTCCTGCCAAGGAGCTTCTGGGACTTGAAGCCAAAAGGGCACATCACCACAGTCGGCCTTCTAGACCAATTTGTTTGCTTTTTTCACCCTGCAGGAAGCTCCAGCTCTCTTGTTCAGTCACCCATCTGAGCCCTTTATTATTTTCCTTTTCCCATGCTATTTTCTTTTCTTCTTCTTCTTCTTCTTCTTCTTCTTCTTCTTCTTCTTCTTCTTCTTCTTCTTCTTCTTCTTCTTTTGTTTTGCTTTTTGAGACAGGGTTTCTCTGTGTAACCTTTAATGTCCTGGATTTGCTTTGTAGACCGGGCTGGCTTTGAATTTACCTCAATCTGCCTGCCTCTGCCTCCGAGTGCTGGGATTAAATCCCATGCCTTTGATCCCTTTCCCTTGCTATTTTCTTTGATCCACTTCTACCCACAACCTCTCCACTTGGAAAGCCAATTCTGCAACCCTTTCAGAAATGAGAGAATAGAGTGGCCTTTTGGATTTCTCAATTCATCCTTTTTTGTTTGTTTTTGTTTTTGTTTCTCAGACCCCTCTATATACACTCACAATTTTACAAAGCCATTCTCCCTTTTTGGGGGTAGGGGAGACAGAATATAGGAGATAGAAAATAAAAAATCCCCTCTGGGAGCAAGGTGGGAGAGAACCCAGCAGCAGAAGCCACAATAAACATTTTGCTGACATCTTGAAACTGAATATCATCCCCTTTTTCCTTTGCTGCTTCCTCTACACCATTAGAAACCAAATTTCCAGCTGGGCAGTGGTGGCACACACCTTTAATCCCAGCACTCAGGAGGCAAAGGCAGGCAGATCTCTGAGTTCGAGGCCAGCCTGGTCTATAAAGCAAGTCCAGGACAGCCAGCTGTACATATGGGCACCACATATGGCTGATTAGGGGTGTCAAGTTCCTTGAGGATAAATCCAGTTTTGTCGTTAGAATATCTCTGACTAACAATCTAGCAATCCAGCAATAGCAAAAGCATGGGCAGGAACCAGCAACAGCAGGAGGAGCAACAGGTGCCACATGTCCTCTTGGGGCTCTCAAATTTATACTCTCTCAAGAATCCCCAGAATTCCAAACGTAAACCATTTGCAGCAGGAGACAAGCATACTTAATGGCTGTGGTCAATCTGAAGCAGCCCCATATCCCTTACCTGGAACTAAAACAAAAACATACATAACATAACTGGGTTTTTAAAGAAACCCAAATTCTCACTACAAGGGTCTTATTATGTAGCCCTGGCTGGCCTGGAACTCACTATGTAGGCCAGGATATGCTAAAACTCACAAAGATCCTACTGCGTCTGCCTCCCAAATGCTGGGATTAAAGACAATCGATCACCATACCCAGCTCATTTGAGTATTTAAGTTAAATATTTTAAAGTACCAGTGATTGAATGTCAGAGATGGTGTCAAGCATGAACAGTTTTTCTTTTGAAAAAATGAAGACGCCGGGCATGGTAGTGCACGCCTTTAATCCCAGCACTCGGGAGGCAGAGGCTGGCGGATCGCTGTGAGTTCGAGGCCAGCCTAGTCTACAAAGTGAGTCCAGGATGGCAAAAAAAAAAAAAAAAAAAAAAAAACTTCTGAGTTGCTGACTTGAGTTTTTTTTCCTTTTTGTTCTTTTTTTTTTTGTTGTTTTTTGTTTTTTGTTTGTTTGCTTGTTTCTTTTGTTTTTAGAGCCAGGGTTTTTCTGTGTAGCCTTGGCTGTCCTGGACTCACTTTATAGACCAGGCTGGCCTTCGACCTCACAGTGATCCACCTGCCTCTGTCTCCCAAGCACTAGGATTAAAGACCTGCACCACCACACCCAGAATTTCCTGACTTGAGTTTCTTAAAATCATTTGATGAATTGACATTAGGGACTAGGACATACTTTCCAACAATTTCTGAAATAAACTTAAACTTACCACTATTGTTTTGTACTCTGTATTTATGCAAAGCAGCATTCTGGGGATTAACAGCTACAAAATTAAAATGTGGGTCGACTTAGAGAAAATATGGTGATGCTCTATGATTGGAATATCAATATTCACCTTGGTTTTAATTCTTTATGTAAAAATAAGCAAGCACGTTATAAGCATGCCAGCTTGCTTCATCTTTAATTTGTGGCAAAAGCCTACACATGCCACATCATTGTTGGAAGTAAATTTCCATATGGTTTACTATCAGCAAATGTTTGATTTGTACAGCTGGTCTATACGTCTTATACCTGGGTTGGCAAAATTTTCTCAGGCAAAAGGGGTTGGAGGTGGGAATGTTCAAGAAGCTTCTGTCTAGAGTAGGCAACAGTTAAATTGAACTCTCTTTGAGGAACTATTACATTTCTACCAAAGCAAGTCTATTTTAAGGTCAGCTAAGTTCAACTAAAAACAAAGGCTCCAGAGGCCACTGTTAACATATGCTAACATAATGCTTTTAACAACCCATTTATAGGCGGGCGTGGTAGTCCACGCCTTTAATCCCAGCACTGGGGCGGGGGCGGGGCAGAGGCAGGCGGATCACTGTGAGTTCGAGGCCAGCCTGGTCTACAAAGCTAGCCCAGGACAGCCAAGGCTAACACAGAGAGACTCTGTCTCGAAAAACAAAAAACAACAACAAAACAAAAACAAAAAACAAAATAACAACCCATTTATAGTTTTTAACAATCTACCTATGTGTAAGTGTTTTGCCTCTATGTATGAATGCCAGGTGCCTGCAGAGGTCAGATCCTGGAACTGCAGCTACAGATGTTTGTGAGCCACCCTGTGGGTGCTGGGGACTCAGAGGGACCTGCGGCCTTCACAAAAACAAGTGCTCTTAACTACTGAGCCAACTCCCCAGCCCCACACAGGCCGTGTATCAAAGAACTGGCTGCCTCATTGCTGTATAATGGTCCTCATTAGGCTTGTCATACATTGATTACTTCTGTGTTGGCAAACTGACAACTGTAGATTACGTGGTTGTTTGGAATGTAATCTTTTGATTTTAGCATTCTCTCTCTCTCTCTCGTGTGTGTGTGTGTGTGTGTGTGTGTGTGTGTGTGTGTGTGTGTGTGTGTGTGTGTGTGTCATGGAGAACACGGAGTTGGGGTTACAGTCAAGTGAACTAAGGAGCTACGAAAGCTGGGGCATAGCAATTCGATCCTCTTGCAAGGTCTTTTAATGACTCTGTACCATCTAAGGAGAACCGCTGTGTAGAACCTCGTAGGGTTGGAATACTCCAGCAAAAAAGATCTTGCCGTGAGTGCTAGAGTTCCACGATCATCCTCCGCCTAAAGCGAGAATACAGAGTCGCAGTAGTTCTCAACACCTAGGTCCACCAGCTTGGCTTCTATAGAGAGGATACGGTAGAGCTCAGATTTATGGGCGACTCTTTGCCACGCCTCTGGCCACTCTGACTAGTTTCCTGGTTTTCCGTAGCATTTCCGGTACGCCTGGGCAAGACTCGTGTGTCAATCATCCCGGCTGGAGGCTCTGCTCTCCCTCCCTGCCCTGAATGGGCGGGGCAGCCTGGTCTGCGGGGGATGGGGCTGTGTGCGCACTACGCATGTGCGTGGTCTTGCAGGCATGCCTCGCCGGCGCGGTACAGCTCCTCCTGGCTGTGGAAAGCCTGTAGTAATGACCTGAACATTTTGTAATCCTGCTTTTGTGTCCTTTGTGCAAACCGCCCAAAACTCCAGAAACTGAGTTTCCCACGTACAGAATGAGGTTAATGAGCCTTTACCTTGTGCAAATGCTTGATGTCTGGAAAAAAAAAATCTCTCTAGGTTGTCTTTACGCTTAGCTCCGTGAGGTACTCATTATTGTTAGTTTCTTTTCTTTCCACATTCTGCCAGAGTCAACAACTTTCTCAAAGGGCCCACTCGTTTCTGGAAATCAAAACGGCCAGATAACTGTCCATGCTTACTGTCTAGTGAGGAGACAGATGAGCACACCTTGCACAGTCAGGACTGTATTACCGGGGTGGGGGAAGCTGTGGGAACGCCCCAAACTGCACCTAATCCACTCTCAAATTGGCATGAAAGCCCTCCATGAAGATTCGGGGAGACAGTGAAGAGAAGCAAGAAAACATGGAAGCTGACGGCAGAGACGGGACCGCTGCAAAGACCAGGGAAGCCTCGAGAAGTCCACAGTCCAGGCAGAAAAGGCGGGGTCGTGAACGGATGTCTGAAGGATAACATGTGGGCAGTAGACCTTTACAGCGGCTTGCTCCTTTTGTTTCGTTAAGACAGGGTCTCACACACAAGAGAGACCCTGTCTCGAAAAACAAAAACAAAAAAAAGACAGGGTCTCACATTGTATGTAGCCCAGTCTGTCACACTCATGACAATCCCACCTCAAATGCTGGGACTGCACACAGGAGCCACCCACCGTGCCTGATTTGCCGTGTGTGTAGCTGAGTTTGGTAAACACCCTTTTCCTCAGGCTACACCGTTAGAGAGTCCCTGGTCTGATTTAGGAATAGCTCCCTGGATAGAGGTCAAGTAGGCATGCGAGACCTGATCTAGCGGCTAAGAATTACTCCATTGACTTCAAAAACACAAAACCAAAGCCTGGAATCTAGCTTTTAAAAAGTAAGGTGACATTTCCCCCCAAACTAAATAAAACAGTAGGCCATTAGCATATAATCGGAGGGTCACACGACTTCCTCTTTCATCTCAAAAACAAATGGAAAATTTTAAGGTGAGACCATATCGTTCTAAATTCTCAGATGTTAATGAGATGGTCAGTTTGCCCTCTATCGAGGACTGAGTTAGGCTTTAGTGGCTCCTCTATAAGCATAGGGTTTAATTCGAAAGTAAACCTTAGTCCTGAGCATAAACAGAAATCTTTATGCTTTCTTTCTTCAACTGCCCTTTTATAGACTCATTCCTAAGTTCAGGAAGCCAGGAGGCGGTGAAAAGCCTCACCAGATCTGCCGAAGACCAGTCTCTCTTAAAGACATCGGGTAGAGGCTACAGGCCAGGGCTTGCAGGCGGGGTTGAGGGATCAGAAGCTCTAGGTGAGCTAGAGGTGTTATGCCTTTCCTTGGCGTCCGGTTAGGCAAGCGGTAGATGGGCTAGCGTGTTCTTATTTCGGTGATGCACCCTGGTACGCTGCCTTCGAACCAGCCGTTTGCAGGATTAGCGAACAGCATTCGATTACTATATACTTTCACTACTAGTTAAATGCATTCGCCAGTGGTTGCAGGTGTGCTCACTGCACCTGAAGCTCATAGATTTGGCTGTGATGGCTGGCCAATGGGCTCTGGTTCCACCTGCTCCATCCCTGCTACGATGACTGGCCAATGGGCTAACCCTGCTCCACCTCCTCCCCTCCAGCACTAGAGTTAGAGACACACACCATCGCACCCGTGTTTTTACATAGGTATTGAGATCCAAACTCATATATGTCCCCATGCTCCTGTGGCATTTTACTGTCTACGCCATCTTGCTTTCTCCCTTTGTTGTGTTTCTAAGCACCTTTTATTATGGAATAAATGGAAGAAAAAAATAATTTCACTAATTTACTCACAAGTAATAAAGTTTTCATTAGCTCACTTGTGCTAACTGAATATGCTACTGATAGTCTGGGCATTGAAATGAATGACTTTGAGAGAGAGAGAGAAAGAGAGAGAGAGAGGGGGGGGGGCTGCCAGAATCAATTTTAACCGTAGACCAGTTGTCAAAGGCAATGTCAAAACCAAACATCTGAAAAGCAGGGAGTGGGCAGCAGTCTCACACTCAGTAATCTGGCTAAGGGAGCCGCACCTCAAGGCGAAAGCCAGCCAGTCCCTCTAGATTCTCACGCAAGTGTGCAAACTAAGCGGGTTCACTCTTCCCCACGCCCTGGATAAGATCAGCTCTCTGTTTGCTCATGGACAGCACACAGCCTGCCTGCTTCTTTTAAAAGAAAGCTTGATGTGAGTGCATGGTTTGTGGAGAGCGTGTTTGAGAAGAGGTGCGTGCCCCAGTGAACTTCCTCTAACCGAAGTCCCCATCACCTCCGACGAGATCACATTTAACAATGAGTGCATTCACTGCGGTCAGAATCCTCGTGCTCACGTCACCTCCCAAAGGCTTCCTCCTCCCTGAGCGCTGCCGCATCGGGCACCAGGATTTCCACACACGACACCCCCGGGGGCAGACATTTCAGATTAAATCCATCTCATTGCCTCCCGCAGGTTCAACATCTGGAGACCGAGGTTACAATGCAATGGGTATCGCGTATGAACTTCAGAATACCATTCAGATTCAAAATTACCCGTAAATTGTGCAGTCAAACCGTTGTTTTTAAGACTGTGTATGTACATGCCCCATGTGCATACTTGATCCTCTGGAACATCTGTAAAGATCGCTCTACGCACTGGGCGGTGGTGGCGCACCCCTTTAATCCCAGGACTTGGAAGGCAGAGGCAGGCGTATCTCTGTGAGTTCGAGGCCAGCCTGGTCTGTATAGCGAGTTCCAGGACACCTAGAGCTGTTGCACAGAGAAACCCTGTCTCGAAAAAACAAACAACAACAACAACAAAAAAAAAAAAACAAAACAAAAAAGAAAAGAAAAACAAAGATGGCTGTACCCTGTGGGCGAGGACTTCGACTCAAAGGAAGGAAGTCCTCCCCAAGAGCAGCAAGTGCTCCAAACCGCGGACTCACCTCTCCAGCCTCGGAGCTGAGTAGATTTAAAGAATGCTCTGAGCCCGACCTGGGAGGAAGACGAGAGTAGCTTCAGAGCGAGGTGATTTACAGATTCCCAGATTAGCTGACTAGATGCAGGTTGCGAATACAAAATAAGAAATGTTTAAACTGCCGGGCGTGGTGGCGCACGCCTTTAATCCCAGCACTCGGGAGGCAGAGGCAGGTAGATCGGTGTGAGTTTTGAGGCCAGCCTGGTGTACAAAGTGAGTTCAGGACAGCCAAGGATACACAGAGAAACCTGTCTCGAAAAACAAAACAAACAAAACAAAACAAAAAGAAATGTTTAAACCAAGAGTCCAAGTTGAATTATCTACTTTAACACATGAGCCCAGAATAACGCAAAGATGGCAGTTTCCAAGGGTATACACGCCTTTCCTCCCACGCTAAATAGGGCTGACCCAGGGGACCCAGAGGATCGTTCAGAAAGTGCGCATTTTGCCCCTCCCCCACTGCATTGCTCACTTTGGGGTGGTCAGTTGCTGTACTGTGAGGACCCTTCAGCTATCCCATGGTGACTTCTAGGGCAGGGAGGGTCTCTTGCTGGCATGGAGCACTGATACGGCAGGTATAAAAATGAGATGGCTTGGAAGCAGGTCCTCTCATCACTGGCAAGCTTTCCTACGACCATAGTCCAGATACCATCTTGAATGGAACTTCAGGAGAGACCTAGAGGCAAAACAGAACAGGTCATCCCTCGTTATCTCCATCTATAGAAACTGTATGAGATGGTTTGGGGCTAGGCTACAATTTAAGGGTAATTACTTAGCAGATGATAACCTGTCTGTTTTAGAGATAAGTTAGAGTCACTCAGAGGCAGCCTAAAGCCAGTGAGCTCAAGACAAAGGTTAACAGCTTGCCTTACCTTGTGGGAGTGCAGACTTAAACCAGGTCTTGACATTTAATCTTCAGACCTGGGGACTGTTTTTCATTTGCAAAAAGAGCTCTCTCCTCCTTGGAGAGCCTGATAGGTTACTACACCAATTTTAGTGCCTAGGACATAATATTCTCTTTTTCTTTTCTTTTTCTTTTTTCTTCCTTTTGTTTTCAGTTTTTCCGAGACAGGGTTGCTCTGTGTAGCCTTGACTGTCCTGGACTCGCTTTGTAGACCAGGCTGGCCTTGAACTCACAGTGATCCACCTGCCTCCGCCTCCCGAGTGCTGGAATTAAAGGGGTGTGCCAGCACCACCCAGCTTGACATAATATTCTCACGTGCTAGGCGTTATCATATCCTCTCCTAATAAGCTTGGCTCTCCTCTAAGGAGTATGCGCTCCAAGCAGCAAGAGCTTGGAGTTCTAGGGGCAGCTGCAGGAGGATGACGGCAGCAGGCCTGCCAGGACTCAGGAGGTCTGAGTGCTTCTAGCTCTAATTTCAAGATGTCTAAAATGCTTTTAGAATTTGTTATAATGTTTATATGCCACCATTTCTTCTTTTTTTTATCATCTTAATTTTTTTTTTTTTTTTGGTTTTTCGAGACAGGGTTTCTCTGTGTAGCCTTGGCCATCCTGGACTCACTTTGTAGACCAGGCTGGCCTCGAACTCACAGCAATCCGCCTGCCTCTGCCTCCCGAGTGCTGGGATTAAAGGCGTGCGCCACCACGCCCGGCATCATCTTAATTTTTTTTTTTTTTTTTGGTTTTCGAGACAGGGTTTCTCTGTGTAGCCTTGGCCATCCTGGACTCGCTTTGTAGACCAGGCTGGCCTCGAACTCACAGCGATCCACCTGCCTCTGCCTCCCGAGTGCTGGGATTAAAGGCGTGCGCCACCACGCCCGGCTTTCATCTTAATTTTTTAAAATTAATTTATTCTTGTTACATCTCAATGGGTATCCCATCCCTTTTATCCTCCCATTCTTCCCTCCCTCCCATTTTCCCATTATTCCCCTCCCCTATGACTGTTCCTGAGGGGGATTACCTCCCCCTGTATATGCTCATAGGGTATCAAGTCTCTTCTTGGTAACCATTTCTTCTTTTTTAAGTTTTAAATTTTTTGTGTGTTGGGGGCTGGAGAGATGGCTCAGTGGTTAAGAGCACTTGTTCCTCTTACAGAGACTCAGGTTCAATTTCCAGCACCCACATGATATCTAACAACCATCTGTATCTCCAGTTCCAGGGACCCAGAATCTCTGTGGGTGCCAAGCATGCATGTGATGTACAGAGATGCACGCAGGCAAAACACTAACACATAAAATCAATAAGTGTAACATTCTTTTTAACCTGTTTGCCTGGGTATGGTGGTACACATCTTGAATCCCAGCATGTGGGACGCAGAGGCAGATGGATTGGACAGCCTGGTCTACATAGTGAGGACAGCCAGGGCTGCATAGAGAGACTCTGTCTCAAAAACAAAACAAAACATAGCAAAAATTTAAAACTCTGTGTGTGTGCGTTCCTGCATACACACACACACACATTCCACAGTGAGGTGTGGTGTCCACTGGACAGTCTGCAGAAGTTGATTCTCTCCTTCTATGACATGGGTCTTGGGGATTGAACTCAGGTTGGCAGGTTGCAGCAAGCACCTTCGCCCACAGAGCCATCTGGCTGCCTCCTGCCATTAGTCCTCAGTGACCATTTCCCAAGAGCAAACACTGAAGTTATCTAAGATTCTTATTTTGGTTACTTTGCCATTTATATCTAAAAAATACTTATATATTTTATACACATGTATTTCTAATATATATTTTATATATATTTATATTTATATGCCACTTCCCTCTTTTATATGGTGGTAAGGGCAGACACTGGGGCTTCACGCAGGCTAAGAAAATACTGCTATATGCCTAACTCTTACACACACACACACACACACACACACACACACACACAGAGACAGGAGAAGAGAATCAGTGCTCAGACAATATTTGTATCCAAACAACTTATAGTCTGTCATTCTAGTGAGGGACAAGGTACACTTACAGTCAAGTGTATATAATATTGTCACATGTGGATACATGTTCTGCAGGGAAGTGTCAATGAGTAAAGGCAAGGAGAGAGAGCTAGCCATGTCTCTCCAGATCCTTCCACCCTGCTGACAGTATCAAGAAGCTTCATCCCCCACCAGAGCCTCCACCTCCTTCATCACCTTGAGTCTTGGTCTCTGGTCCCAAGTCTGCGTATGCTATGGCCCTGTTCCAAGCGTCTCCCTCAGTGGTCCTGTAGTCCTTGGAGGATAAAACAAAGAGCCCTTAGCGTGCTCCCTTTCCTCCTTTTTCACTGAACAAATAGAAGAAGCCACAGACTAGAAAACTCACAACTCTTTTTTGTTTGTTTGTTTTGTTTTCAAGACAGGGTCTCTCTCTGCAGCCTTGGCTGTCCTGGACTCTATTTGTAGACCAGGCTGGCCTCGAACTCACAACGATCCGCCTGCCTCTGTCTCCCAAGTGCTGACATTAAAGGTGTGTGCCACCATGCCCGGCGAAAACTCACAACTCTTGACAGCGAAAGCACCTGATGCCTGAGTTTGTTCCCAGGGGATGTCACTATGAGCAGTCCACACCACCATTGTGTGCGAGACCCTCCACCCTCCCCTGCTGTCAATGTCTCCTCATGTCGTCTCTTCCTTCCCCCATCCCTGTTGGGGCAGGATCCCACGTAGCCCTAGCTGGCCTAGAACTTGCCATGAAGGCAAACACTCTGACGTTAAGCCACATCTGTCAAGGTCTGTCCTCTTGAGGACGCCTCTTCTCTTTCAGTCATGGTTCTCCAAGTTGAAGAGCTGACACAGGCGTGGATGGTGGACCCAGGTTTGAGTCCCAGCACCCCCACGGTGGCTCATAACAAGCTGTAACTCCAGTCCTAGGTGACCTGACTCCCTTATTTGTTTGCTGAGACACCAGGCAAACTTGTGGTATAGAAGTATACATGCAGACAAAACACTGGTAAGGGGAAAAGGAATAAAAAACGGACTCATCCGAAAGTGTAGAAAGGATTGGGACTCCACTGTGACTGTCTTCAGTTTGCTTTTTATTCATGTTGGTTCTTTGGACTGTAGGGCTTAAAAGGGTAAACAAGGTTTGCCCCCACTGCCTATCTATGTGTTTTCCTTATGTATTCTGTTAAGCATTTCTGTCATTCTCCACCTTGGGCATTCCTGGTTGTTCCTTCTGATCTTGTGAGTCATTAATAGTTCTGTTTCTCTGTGCAGCTTTGGCTGGCCTGGACTCACTCTGTAGACCAGGCTGGCCTCAAACTCACAGTGATCTGCCTGCCCTCTGCCTTCCGAGTGCTGGGATTAAAGGCATGGCCCACCACTCCCGGCTTAGTTCTGCTTCTTAATAGGCAGGTGCCCCACCCTGCTGCTTCAGGGTCTAACATCCTCAGCGCTTTTTTTTTTTTTTTTTTTTTTTTGGTTTTTCGAGACAGGGTTTCTCTGTGTAGCCTTGGCCATCCTGGACTCACTTTGTAGACAAGGCTGGCCTCGAACTCACAGTGATCTGCCTGCCTCTGATCCTCAGTGCTCTTAACAACCCCTGGTGTAATGTGTCTCTACCATCAGCCCTAGCCCCACAGAGCTGCCACTGCATCCATCGGCCCTAGGCCCACGGAGCCATCATCACTGCATCCATCGGCCCTAGCCCCACGGAGCCATCATCACTGCATCCATCGGCCCTAGCCCCACGGAGCCATCACTGCACTCACTGGAGACTGTCCTTTTTTGTTTGTGCTTCCACAGCAAACTCACTGGGATGTAGTCACTGACAACAGCAGACACTGATTTCTGGGACTTGTGGAAGAGGGCACTGTAAACAGGTTCAATTTCTTTATCCTCCTGAGGGGAATCAAGGCTGGTCTGCTTGCGGGGAAGACAAAAGGCAAGGCAGTTGAAAGTGGCATGCAACCTTTTCCGTAGTCCCACATACATGGAGGGAGCTGTCTTGGTCTTGTTATGACTTCTTAAAGGTCACATTGGTAAATCCTGAATTTTGGAAGGGACATATTGAAACCATAGGCATGGTGTTGGTCCCCTCTCGCTATGCATTCCTTATATAGCTTTGGCAAACTATGTAGCCATTTGGTAATGGCCTTCCGGTCCATGCAGTCCCCAGCAACCCTGGCTGCATATAATAGCCTCATTGGCTCCCATGTTTCTTTCTTTCTTTTTTTAACATTTATTTATTTATTATGTATACAGTGTTCTGCCTGCATGTGTGCCTGTACTCCAGAAGAGGGCACCAGATCTCCTTTAGAGGTGCTTGGGAGCCACCATGTGGTTGCTGGAAACTGAACTCAGGGCCCCTGGCCTTCTAGCCAGTGCTCTTAGTCTCTGAGCCATCTCTCCAGCCCGGCATCTATGTTCCTATGCCTTTACTGCCACCTTCTACATTCTCCAATTTCTGCTTCACCTCATTGAACGCTTTCCCTCTGTCATGGTTTGGCTCCTGAAAGGCACTGATAACCCACTGTTGAAGGCCAAATCCCCAACCTGTGACGTTACTGAAATGTAGTAGGAGGTGGAAAGGCGGGCAGAGTGGACTCTGTCAGGCTGGGGAGCAGGTCCCCGGAGGTGGCTGTTCTCTTGGTCGCCAGACTCTGTGACATGTGGTAAGCAATGAATGCGGTATGACATTCTCCTGCTTTGACCTCCTGCTCCACCTCAGCAGGGGGCAAATGACTATGGGTTGAAATCCCTGAAAATCTGAGCACAAATAAGTGCTTTTTCCAAAGAAGTTGATTTAAAGTGAAATTCGTTCCATGGCCCCTACTTTTTCTTGCTTCTAAAAACTACACAAGGGGTGTCTGCCCCGCACCCTGGCTACTTTTTCAGGTTGCTAAGCCCCCTTTTTTTTGCACCAGGCTAATAAGCTCGACTTGATTTGTAGACCAGGCTGGCCTCGAACTCGCATCGATCTGCCTGCTTCTGCCTCCCAAGTGCTGGGATTAAAGGTGTGCACCACCATGCCTGGATCCTTCTGTTTGGTTGGGTTCTTTTTAAAAATAATTTGTTAGTTATTTTTTGTGCTCCAGAGCTCAAAGCTCTGGGCTTTGTGTGTGAGAGGCAAGTGTTGTCCCATTGAGCAACGCTCCAAGCCCTGAAGAGGTGTTTAAATTAATTCTTGCCTTCTTCAATTGTTAAACTCTGGGAAACACGCAATAAGCCTGAAAGTTAGGTCTGTTAAAAATCTACAGGCAAACTTCTTCTATCTTTGTACATTTTCTGCCACCATTTTAATACAGGAGCAAACAGAGATACACAAGAAAACGTGCCAGCATTCCCTAAATAGATCCTCCAAACGCCAAAACTTGGCAAACAATGCCCCCAAGTCAGTGCCCAGGCAATTAGTTCATTGCGAGCCTCCTGGCAGCATTTTCTCCGTCATAAATGACTTTTGGGAGGACAAATTGGATTTTCCCCTCTCAAACAATGAGTGGTTTCTTTTAAAGTGAAAGGTACTGTGAGGGGAAGGGGGGACGCCCAGGCCTTCACAGATGTGTGCTTTAAAGTTTGCCAAGTGCTTAGCAGAGGACTTTGCTAACTTCAAAGGACTGGAAAGTATAATGTAATCTGAGAAGCCATAGCCAGGAGGTCAGGTCTCTGGGTCAGCTCTCACTGCAGGCTTGCAGGCCCGGAGCGCCAAGGGCAGAATTTCAGATCACACGTCCCCTGGTGGACAGTGAGTGAAATGCAAGGGGAGAAACCGGCTGGTCGCCCGCCCCTGTTTCAGAAAGAACGTTTCCCTTCGTGTATTTGGGCATATCACGTGTGTGTCTGGTGCCTGTGAGTCACCATGTGGGTGTTGGGAACTGAACAGTGCTCTAAGCACTGAGTTACATTTCTCAAACAGTTTTGCACTGTCCCCGGATAAGAGTTTTATGCTGGGGCTGGAGAGATGGCTCAGTGGTTAAGAGCACTGGTGGCTCTTCCAGGGGACCTGGGTTCAATTCCCTGTACCCACATGTCGGCTCACATGTCTGTAGCTCTAGTTCTAGGGCTCTGACACCTCACACAGACCAATGAACATTAAAAAGGAAGGAAGGGGGGGGGGGGCAGAGGGAAGAAAAAATTTTACATCGCAGGTTCCACTGCCTTGAGTGAGAATGCTATATCCTTGGTGAGGCCGAGAGTTTATGTTCTAAACTATTATGTTGCTGAATAAAGACAGTGACCCTGTGATGTAGGAGATTTCTGTAGACCTGCTGGTTGCTAGTCAAGCACTCAGGCCCTTTCGCCTTTTGTAGTGGGACGTAAAATTCTTCGCCCTAGCCAAGACAAGTTGGCCTTACACACTTGTAATGCCAGCATTCAGGAGGCTGAGGCAGGAGGGTGGAGTTTCAGGCCATCCTGAGACCAACAGTGAGCCTGTTTCTACAAAAACAAAGTAATAGGAAGGGGAAAGAAACAGTCAGTTTGAAACCTTCCCTCCGAATGTGCCGGTGCAGGTTCCGTGCTCACCACAGACCTCAGGCGCGGGCGGTTCCAAGGTGCAGACAACCCTGCTTTGCTTCCCTCTTCTTAGAGAACTCGATCTGCCTCAACCTGCCCGGATCCAGAGGAGAGGACAGGTTTGGCTGGAGTCTCTGCCTGAGAGCTCCGGACTGTACCACAGGCAAGCTGAGGCCCTTCCACCTGGGGACAGGAGCCTGTTTTTCCTCTTACAGGAAGGAGGTGACTTCCCATCGGGTGTCTTTCTGGAGTGAAAATTTGCCTCAAATTTTAGAAAGAAATGTTTTAGCCACCTGGGGCTTCCTGCATCTCAGATAAAATTTCATTTAAAAATTTTTTTTTTTTTTTTTTTTGACCATGCGTGGTGGTGTATGCCTTTAGTCCTAACACTCAGGAGTCACAGGCAGGTGGATCGATATGAGTTCGAAGCCAACCTGGTCTACAAAGCAAGTCCAGGACAACCGAAGCAACACAGAGAAACCCTGTCTCAAAACAAAACAAAACAAAACAAAACAAAACAAAAAATAGTAGTAAGTAGGTATTCCCTGGAGTTAAGGACATGACTCCTTCTCTTCGGTTCCTTTTTTTTTTTTTTCCCCCTTAGCTCATGTCTCACCATGTAGCCTGGCTGGTGGTATCTAGACCAGCTGGTCTTCAGCGTATGGCAGTCCTACTTCTGTCTCCTGAGTACTGAGACTACAAGTATGCACACACACACCGTCTCCACACCCTGAATACTTCATTGTTGACAGGCGCACACAATCCAGCAAGCTATTTCTGGGTGCTTTCTAACAAAGAGCAATTCATTTTAAAATGAAAAGGAAAGAATGCTAGAGAAATATATGTCTAAGTTTGCCTAATGGTTTTGTTCTTCAGATTAGAACATAAATATGAAATCCCTGTGTATGTGCGTGTGCGTGTGCATGTGTGTGTGTGTGTTGGATAGAACTCAAGGCTTCCTACAAGGTGGAAGGTGCTGTACCAGTGCGGGTTTTTTGTTTTGGTTGTTGTTGATTTTTTGTTATTGTTGTTGTTGCTTGTTTTTTGTTTTGGTTTTGGGTTTTTTTTTGTTTTGGTTTGGTTTTGGTTTTTCGAGACAGGGTTTCTCTGTGTAGCCTTGGCCATCCTGGACTCACTTTGTAGACCAGGCTGGCCTCGAACTCACAGCTATCCGCCTACCTCTGCCTCCCAAGTGCTGGGATTAAAGGCGTGCGCCACCACGCCGGCCTTGGTTTTTGTTTTTTGGGTTTTTTGTTTGTTTGTTTTGAAAGACGGGGTTTCTCTGTGTAGCCTTGGTTGTTCTGGCCTCACTTTGTAGACCAGGCTGGCCTCGAACTCACAGTGATCTCCTGCCTCTGCCTCCTGAGTGCTGGGATTAAAGGTATGCACCACCACGCCTGGCTCTACCATTAAGTTTTAACCCAGTCCTTTTTTTTTTCCCCCACTTTTTAAAAGACATGTATGTAGCTGGCCTTTAATCCCAGTACTCAGGAGGCTGAGGCAGGCAGATCTCTGTGAGTTTGAGGCCAGCCTGGTCTACAAAGGGAGTCCAGGACAGCCAGGGCTACAGAGAAAAGCTCACAGATTTCCTGTCTCAGGTTTTCTCTGTATGCATGATTGTGCACTTTGTGCATGCAGTACCCATAGAGGCCAGAAGGGGGTGTTGGATCTTCTGTGAGCTCTCATGTGAGTGTAAGGAACTGAGCTGGGGTCCTTTGCAGGAGCAGCCAGTGTTCTCCCCCACCCCCACCCTCCCCCCTTTTTTTTTTTTAAAGATGTTTCTTTGTGTGGTCTTGGCTATCCTGGGCTTACTTTGTAGACTGGGCTGGCCTTGAACTCACAGAGAGCCACCTGCCTCTGCCTGCCGAGTGCTGGGATTGAAGGCATGCGCCACCATACCCTGCACAGCCAGTGTTCTTTTTTGTTTGTTTGTTTTGTTTTTCAAGACAGGGTTTCTCTGTGTTGCCTTGACTGTCCTGGACTCACTTTGTAGACCAGGCTGGCTTCTAACTCACAGAGACCCACCTGCCTCTGCCTCCCAAGTGCTGGGATTAAAGGCGTGCGCCACCACCCCCGGCTACAGCCAGTGTTCTTAAGCACTGAGCATTTCTCCAACCTTCTTCCCCGACTCCATTTTCTTTCAAAAAGGAATCTGGGGAGGAGCGAGAATAGCCCCCTCTAGCTGTGCTTCTCTGGAATATGATAAGATCGCTGAAGACCTGGAGCTGCTCTGAAAAGCTGCCCTTTTGTGGGGCCGAGATCTGTATCTCAGAGGACTCCCGCCTCAGTGGAGAGACGGGCAGGTGCAAGCAAGCTTTCTCCAGGTCTGCATCTGCCTTACCGGAGCCTGGAAAGACGGTGTCTCCACCATGCCTGGAGACCGTGGGACTCCACCAAGCCAAATCTGTGACACAATCAATCCTATGCTATCTGGGAGGCTCTGCGCCTTCGGGGAGCACAGTGTCTTTCCCTCCCGCATGCTCCAGCAGTGTGTGACCACCACCCTTTGGGAGCCTCAAGCCCCACCCCTTCCCAGGTAGCACATTGGCTGGCCTCTGCTGTGGCCCTTCCTGATTTGTATGTCTTCACGCATGTGTGTCTGCTAATACATCTCTTCATCCTTTCTCCTGCAAATCTACCGCTCGTTTATTCATAGATTCAATGTAGGTTGTGGGGAGATGGGAGAGCACGTATTCCAGCGATTAAATTCAGGCTGTGCACATACAATACACATGGTCAGCATACATGTGCCATTGAGTGACATCCTATCCATAGTAGGAGGGCTTTGGGACTTTCTTGGTTTTTTGTTTTGTTTTAAATTTTTTTATTATTATGTATACAGTGCTCTGCTTGCATGTACTCCTGCAAGCCAGAAGAGGGCGCCATATCACATTACAGATAGTTATGAGCCACCATGTGGTTGCTGGGCATTGAACTCAGGACCTTTGGAAGAGCAGGCGGCGCTGAGCTATCTCCAGCCCTGTTTGTTTGTTGTTTAAAGAATAGACTTCTAAAATATTCACATTTGCAGTTTATTTTGTTTTCCTTTGTGTTCCATGACAACAGGAACGTGCACGAGTATGGCTAGGAAGCGTGGAGAGGTGTGTAGAGGTACTGACGACTGCGTGGCCTGACTTCAGACCTGCTTAGTGACTTTGTAACTAGTCCGGCTCCTGCTGCTCTTAATTGCCACACCTGAAGGCTGAAGTGGGACGATTACTCAAGTTCTAGGCTGGCTTGGGACGGTTGCTGAGATAATTTCTCAATCAGCAAGCAAGCAAGGATAAGCCGTAGCTCAGCATGCCATTTTTATTTTTGCCTTTTCAAGTCTGAAGCTCTTGAACTAGGTCAGCAGTTGAAGTGTAGAATGTCACCGTGAGGCTTGTGCTCTGTCCTGTGGGGTGAGGATCTCAAGCATAGCTGTCTGTGGTTCCTTGTTTACTATGAAACCGTGCCTGCCGCGTGGTAGACAAAACAAAGTGTGGGCGGTGGGTGAAGTTCAAAGGAGTCGCCACTAGGTGGCAGTGCTCACTTGGGCCTGTGCTTCTGGGTCCAATCTGTATGTAGTCTATGCAGGCCAGTATAAACTCTTTTATTTATTTGTTTGTGTTTACTTTGATTTTTCGAGACAGAGTTTCTTTGCGTAGTCTTGGTTGTCCTAGACTCATTTTGTAGACCAGGCTGGCCTGGAACTCACAGCGCTCTGCCTGCCTCTGCCTACCAAGTGCTGGGATTATCGGTGTGCGCCACCAACCAGCCTGTTCCTCAAAGACTCTTTAAACATTGTGAGCCGCTACATGGGCTGGTTGAGTGTGTGCTTAGCTTGTGTGAAGCCTTGGGTCAGAGCCCCAACCCTGCGTAGTCAGGTGTGGTCATGCACAGCTGTAATCTGGAGGTGTAGGAGGCCCGTGAATCAGATGTTCAAGACGACCCTTGACTGTCTAGTGGGTGTGAGGCCAGCCTGGCCTGTTTGAGACCCTGTCACCGACCAACATTTTGTATCTGATGGCACAGTTCTGGAGTGTGAGCTTCCGTAAGTGACACTGTGCTCCAGGATCAAAAGGATGGAGGATGTAGCGTCCGATCTCAGTGTCTTGTCTGCCCCACATACTTGAACCTCTCTCACCCAGACTACCTATGGCTTTTCCTTCATCTTTAGCAGTTTCCCAAGGTGTTAAGAACTAATGAGATTTTTTTTTCCCCACCTTGGATACAGTTTAGATGTCATCTTTTCTGTTTCACCTTCATGTCAAGGAAACAGGTGCTTGGTAAAGCCCAAGGTGCTTGGTAAAGCCCAAGCTCCACAATGGCAGCACCGTTCTCAGTAATTGATTTAGTTCAGCTGTCTCGCCGTTGGCGGCCAAAAATGTGTATGGTGTGTTGCGATATTTGTACATTAAAGATGCACACACTGAAAGGAAAATTCCCTTCATGGACTTGTGCACACACGTGCTCCAGCCGTAGCAGTCAGCCCCCATTCCCCTGTGGGCTGTAGCTGACCTGGAATTAAATGTTGTCATAGCAATAAGGCCCCCACTGAGACAGGAAGTGGAAGGAGTTTTAGTGTGACAGGCTCTAACTGCAAGGACCAAAGTTGCCTCTTGGAGGCCAGGGGCTTCTGTTTTATTGAGTTCTGCACTCAGCAGATGAGCCCGTGTTAGTCACATCACGACAGTTCAGCCGTGTTATTCAAATACACCTTTTCACCAGAGGCTCATGAACTTAGTTGACTGTCATTTACTCAAGAAGTAAACAGGGCTGTATTTGTTTACAAGAACCAACAAAGCATTTCACCATCAAAAGTAGGCATGTGCCGGGAAGTGGTGGTGCACACCTTTAATCCCAGCACTTGGGAGGCAGAGGCAGGTGGTTCTCTGTGAGTTCAAGGCCAGCCTGGTCGACAATGTGAGTCTAGGACAGGCAAGGCTACACAGAGAAACCTTGTCTTGAAAAACCAAAAATAAATAAATAGAGAAAAACTCAATAAAACCTACTAAAAGACTTGTTTTGCCTTGTGTGTACAAAGACATGAGTTCCAACCTGCAAGCCCCTATAAAACAGCAATGGAAAGTGGTCCATGCCTTGCAATCCCTATGGTAGGGAGGCAGATATGGGCAGTCTCCTGAGCCTTGCTGTCCAGCCAACTTACCCTGTCTCCACAAACCTTTAAGATGGGTGGGTCCTGAGGAGAATGGTTCTGATGTTACCCTCTAGGCTGCTTGCACTGAAAATCACCCAAAAATATGTTAAGTGCCCAGTACCAGAGTGAAAATAAATAGCAAGGCCTTTCGTTAATGGAAAAAGAAAACTTATTCTTGAATACAGACCACTACAGCAAAAGTATTTATTTACAAATAAGAATATGAATCTTGGTTGAGTGTGGTGGCACATACCTGTAATTCCAGTACTCTGGGAGGTAGAGGCAGGTGGATTTCTGTGAGTTTGAGGCCTCCTGGTCTACAGAGAGAGTGCAGGATAGCCAAGGCTACACAGAGGAACCCTGTCTCAAAAAACCAAAAGAAGAAGAGAAGGAGGAGGAGGAGGAGGAGGAGGAGGAGGAGGAGGGAAGGGGAGGAGGAGAAGAGAAGAAGAAGAAGAAGAAGAAGAAGAAGAAGAAGAAGAAGAAGAAGAAGAAGAAGAAGAAATTCTTGCTTAAACTAGTAAGAAAATTCAGACTATTCCCCCGCCCCCGTGCGTGTGCGCGCGCACTCGCGCACGCGCACACACACACACGGATACAAAGGTGCACCTCCATCCATCCAATTCACAATGAGTGTTCAAAGAATCCCCTCTTTTCCCCTCTTTCCGGTATGAGCTATGTTGTGAGGGACCTTGGGCACACTGAAGAAGGGACAGCTGGCTGCTAAGGCTTCCTGAAAATGCCATGAAGAAGTTGACTTGGACTTGGGACTGAGGATGAGTAGGAACATGGAAGCACAGAGGAGAATATTCTAGACAAAGGTGTCTGAGTCTTTAGGGAGCAGCTGCAGGGACAGGCTTGGCTCACAGTAGGCTGCTATGAAGCAACTAAAGCTGAAAACAAAGAGAAGGGACCAGGAAGCAGCAGTGGGCGGGACTAGCATGGCAAATGGGGTCTCCCTGTTAGGTTCTTAAGAACCCCCTAGAACATAATGGCCAGGCTTCTAGGGGCCCTCCGGGAAGAGCATGCCTTCAGCTAATGCGTGGCAGTGATGGAGACTGCCATCCAATTCCACCCCTGATGGCTGGAAAATCTGCCGGGCCGTCCTCAGGTCCTGAAGTGATACTGACTCCATTTTCTCGAAGCCGTACAGAGCGGCCCCTGGTGCAGACACCACGCCAAGCACTACCAGTCCAGACAAGAGCTCCCAGAGGCCACTCTGCTGATGGCTACCTTGTCCTAGGTGGTGCTCCTCACAAGGTGCTCCGGCCTGCACCGCGGTAGGTGGCTGTCCTGGGCCGCAGACATTACTTCCAGAAGACCCTGGGAGTGTGGGGTGCAGGGAAGCCTAGGATGAGGGGAGCCGCCGGGTATTGACAGATCCAGTCAGAGACCATGACCCACCAGTAAGAATCTTCAAAGGGAAACTTTAAAAGTACCCTTCAAGGGGCTGTGAGCTAGCAGTCTCCACTATCCACGGCCCTCCATGTTGTAGGGTGTTTTGCTGTTTTCATAGACACGATAGCCTACACATGCCCGCCCTTGCCCTGTTTCTAGAGGCTGGACTGTCCTAAACTGAAACTCTAGCAGATTGCCTGCCTGGAAGGCAGTTTCACTTTGGGGTGTGGAGGGGGGGGGGCAGCAGTTCTTTAAGGGCACAAATCCACCTCGTGTGTTTTGCGCCCTCCATAGCCATGACCTAATCACCTTGGAGTTCCTGCCTCCTCATATCGATGCCCTGGGGGATGAGGGTTTTAATTTACGAATACTGGAGGGGGGGCGGAGCACAGCACAAACAGTTAGTCCATAACACCCGAATTAAGTGTGGCTATCTTACTGTGGGCTCCTTGTCAACGTAGTCTTTTTAAAATTTGTTTTGACTTTTGAGATAGAGCCTTGTTCCTGGGGCCACTGTCTGTGCTTCCAGGTTCTTGGTATCTTATTCAAATAAGTGAAAATGCACACACAAAAAGCAAAGTAGCACAAAGTGTTTCTTTTCTTTGTTTGTTTTGTTTTGTTTTTTTCCCTCTGTGTATCCTTGGCTGTCCTGGACTCACTTTGTAGACCAGGCTGACCTTGAACTCACAGGGATCTGCCTGTCTCTGCTGGGATTAAAGGCATGTGCCACCGTGCGCGGAAAGTGTTTCTTTTTCTTTTTCTTTTTTTAGTTAATTCATGGCTGGGCGCCTTTAATCCCAGCACTCGGCAGGCAGAGGCAGGTGTATCGCTGTGAGTTCGAGGCCAGCCTGGTCTACAAACTGAGTCTAGGATAGCCTACGCTACACAGAGAAACTCTGTCTCAAAAAAAAAAATTAATTCAGTCATATTTCATCTCAATTTTTATCCCATCCCTTGTATCCTCCCATCCTTCCCTCCCTCCTGCTTACCCCCTATTCCCCTCCCCTATGACTGTGACTTGGGGGGACCTCCTCCCTTTCTATATGCTCATAGGGTATCAAATCTCTTCTTGGTAGTTTGCTATCCTCCAGAAGTGTTTCTTTCTTTCTTTCTTTTTTTTTTTTTTTTTTTTTTTTTTTTTTTTGGTTTTTCGAGAAGTGTTTCTTAAAGAGACAGTACAAGCCGGTCTGCAAGGAGCACCAGGCTGCTTGAACTAGGGTGT
Source organism: Acomys russatus (assembly GCF_903995435.1). NCBI lineage: Eukaryota > Metazoa > Chordata > Mammalia > Rodentia > Muridae > Acomys > Acomys russatus. The sequence goes on along the minus strand of NC_067150.1, from coordinate 4,436,727 downwards.
CTGAACACAGTGGATTACTGTTGGGGGAATTTTATGGGATCTAGGAGGGAGTGGAACTGATTGCTAAGGGGTGCAGTGTATGTGGCTCTGTTTTTTAAAAAGATGTATTCATTTATTATTATGTATACAGTGTTGTGCCTGCAGAGGGCACCAGATCACATTATAGATGGTTGTGAGCCTCCTTGTGGATTCTGGGAACTCAGGACCTCTGGAAGAGCAGTCTGTGCTCTTAACCTCTGAGCCATCTCTGCAGCCCATGTGGTTCTGTTTTTAATTTTTATTATTTCTGAAACTGACTTTGTGGTTGTTACTGCATACACATGCTCTATGGCCGTAAATATGAAGTCTTGACAACTTTCCAGAGTCAGTTCTCCTACCGCGTGGGTCCCAGGGGTGGGACTTAGGTGTGGCGACCTGTGTGACAAGGACTTTTACTTTTGCCTTCTGAAGTTTCTCTCCAGTCCTAAAGTTTTATTTTAGTTGAGAGTTTCTAGTGTGTGAGAGTGTGTGTGCAAGCATGTGTGAATGCATATGTGTATGCATGTATGAAAATGTGTGTGTACACACAGGTGTGTGTGTGGTGCGTTTGAGAGTGTGTGTGCTCGGGTGTGCATGTGTGTGAGCATGTCTGTGCCACAGTGCTTGTGTGGAGGTCAGAGGACAGTTTTCAGGACTCTTTTCTTTCCTGTGTGCTCAGGGGACTGCACTAAAGTCAGCAGAGTTACATATATAGCTAGCACTTTTTTTTTTTTTTTTGGATAGTTTTACTGTTTGATTTGCAAACAGAATCTTTTTGTGACAAATTCTTTTTAACCAAATCATATCTTGAAAACTATTTATATAGAAAACCCAGGGAATAGAGTGAACTGCCCATTGTGGAAGGCCTCACGTCACATTGTTACAGTTGCACAAGTGCTTTTTATTGTTAGTATTATTAAATTTACTTATTTATTTATTCACTTTACATCCCAAATGCAGCCTCCTTCCTCCTCTCTTCCCAGTCCCACCCTCTTTCCTCTTTCCCCTCCTCCTCAGAAAAGGCGAGCCCCCTACACCCACCCCTACAGACCCATTGTGGCACATCAAGTCCCATTAGGACTAAACGCATTCTCTTCCATTGAGGCCAGACAATGCAGTCCAGCTAGGAGAAAGTGATCAAAAAGCAGAAAACAGAGTCCAGATCAGAGACAGCCCTGGACAGGGCTGGAGAGATGGCTCAGAGGTTAAGAGCACTGGCTGCTCTTCCAGAGGATCTGAGTTCAATTCCCAGCACCCACATGGTGGCTCACAACCATCTATAATGGGATCTGATGCCCTCTTCTGGTTTGCAGGTGTACATGCAGGCAGAGCCCTGTATACATAATAAATAAAATCTTTAAAAAAAATTCATACACCCAAAATTGTTTAGGTTTCATAGACCCCATCTTCCATCCCCAAGTGTATTTTGGGACATGTTTGACATATTAGAAGGAGAATGGAAGCCAGGCATGGTAGCACATGCTTTTAATCCTAGCATTCAGGAGGCAGAGGCAGGAGGATCACTGAGTTCGAGGCCAGCCTTGTCTACAAAGTGAGTCCAGGACAGCCAAGGCTACAGAGAGAAACCCTGTCTTGAAAAAACAACAAAACAAGACAACAAAACCAAAACAAGAAGGGGAATGGGACATTGCCCTCCAGCTGCCAAGGAGAAGCAACCACCATTACTCAAAGTGGCACGTGTGCAGCTCAGCACGGCCAAGTGCAGTGTTGGGAGAGGAGTGTGCATAAAGCACACGCAGAGGAAGACGCAGGTTCCCACACTTCCCTGCCTCCTCCCTACCTCTTGCTCACTCTGTAGCCCACCCTAGCCTGGAACTTCCACTATAGCTCAACCTAGTGTGAAACTGCTGCCGCTTCTGGGTCTGGTGCCCAGGTGCCAGGGCTGGAGGTGTGCGCCAGCTCTCCTGGCTTCAAGCTCTTATTTAGCAAGCACAGCATTCTGCGGTACGCTCTGCTGTCTGGAGCCACAGCCGCTGCACAGGCAACAGAGCAAGCAGCCTCCTCAGAGCTTGCCAGGCACGTTTTCTTCTCTTTCCTTTTCTAAGCACGCAGTGCCACGTGGTAATTGCTGAGTGCGGAAGGACACAGTCTACGTGGGTATTTCTAAAGCACTCTCAGAAGTTCACACTTTTATGTTTTCTGGAGTACCTCTTACTTTTAATATTTATGTATTTAGTGTTTACTTTGTGTGTCATTGTAAACTAAAATGTACAATGAGATTTTGCTTTGAAGTGACTTCAAACTATCTTAGTTGAAAACAAAATAGTATTTCCAGCTTTAAACATTCTTTTAAAATGTTTGCTTGGTTTGGTTTGTTTTTTTGAGACAGAGTTTCTCTGTGTAGCCTTGGCTGTCCTGGACTCACTTTGTAAACCAGGCTGGCCTCGAACTCACATTGATCCACCTGCCTCTGCCTCCTGAGTGCTGGGATTAAAGGCATGCGCCACCACTGCCCAGCTTTAAAAAATGTATGTATGCATATGTGCCACATGCATGCCAGTTGTCATGGAAGCCAGACATTGTATCACTGAAACAGGAGTTACAGGTGATTGTAAATTGCCAGATAAGAGAACTGTCAACTGGCCGGGCGGTGGTGGTGCACGCCTTTAATCCCAGCACTTGGGAGGCAGAGGCAGGCAGATTGCTGTGAGTTCGAGGCCAGCCTGGTCTACAAACTGAGTCTAGGACAGCCAAGGCTACACAGAGAGACTCTGTCTCAAAAAAACAAACAAACAAAAAAACAAACAACAAAAAAGAGAACTGTGAACTGAACTGCGGTCCTTTGCCAGAGCAGAGAATGCGATTAATTGTTGAGCCATCTATCTTTCTAGCTCCATCTTGGCCACTTTACTAATAAGGCCTTTCTACTGGGATGCCATTCCCCTGGGATGCTGACCCACCTCAGCTTTGTGGTTCCTAGGTTTGTAAATACCAGGACACTTTTGCATCTGAGCAGGAAGGCAAACAGATTTGTGCAGAATGGTAACTCGGGGAATCACCTAGACAGTAGAGGCTGGATGGAGTCAGGAGTGTATGCTCGATTGCAGGATGTACTCTGGGAAAGCTGGCCCCAAGTTAGAGCAGTCAGATATGACAGGCCGAGCAGGAAGGCAGCTAGGCACAGCCCTGCACAGAGGGATGGGGTGCTGGCCTCTGACAGCCGGCCTCAGCTAGCTACTGAAACAGGTTATAGGGGTAAGCAGCTCTCAGGCAGGAGGAACCTCAGAGGGTGGGGCATGGTATAGCCTGGGTGACCCTGACTCTGTGTGGCTGCAGCAATCACACAGCTAAGTCAAAGCCAAGCAGAGTTCTGAGACGACCTCTAGTCGTAATGCTTAAAAGACTGGGCATTGTCTTCTGCTTTGAAGTCCCTGGGCATTGAGCCTAACTAAGGCCTCTGCCTCACACAGCTAACCTCTCCAGCCTCTGGAGACACAGGCCTGCTCAAAACTCCGCTGCTGCCACCGTTGGACCTGCTGAGCCAAGCCTCCTGCTGTCCATCAGCCTTGCCTGCTTCTCTCCTGTGCTCTGAGGGTCGCACATGTCACACTCCTCCAGAGCTGGGCTGCCTCCCGTGACCTTGAGAGTGGGTGGGTCTGAAACGCTTGTTCTTCTCTCTCTCTCTCTCTCTCTCTCTCTCTGTTTGTTTTTGTTTTTCAAGACAGGGTTTTTCTGTGTAACAGCTCTGGCTGTCCTGGAACTTGCTGTGTAGACCAGGCTGGCCTCGAACTCACAGAGATCCACCTGCCTCTTCCTCCAAAGTGCTGGGATTAAAGGTGTGCACCTCCACCACCCGGCTCTTGGCCCACTCCTGTGCCCTTGAGAAGGGACTATGGTTGCCCCTGCCCTTGGCATCAGTGGTCCTGTGGGTCCAGAGAATCCTGGTAAATTGCTCAGGCTCCGCTTAGCTTATCTCTTCTTCTTTTTTTTTTTTTTTAAAATATTTATTTATTTATTTATTATCTATACAGTGTTCTGTACACATGTGTGTCTGCAGGCCAGAAGAGGGCACCCGATTTCATTCTAGATGGTTGTGAGCCACCATGTGGTTGCTGGGAATTGAACTCAGGACCTTTGGAGGAGCAGACAGTGCTCTTAACCTCTGAGCCATCTCTCCAGCCCCCCTTTTTTTTTTAAATAATGATTTATTTATTTATCATATACACAGTATTTTGCCTGCATGTATACCAGAAGAGGGCAGCAGATATCATTATGATCCACCATGTAGTTGCTAGGAATTGAACTCAGGACCTTTGGAAGAGCAGTCAGTGCTCTTAACCTCTGAGCCATCTCTCCAGCCCCTAGCTTATCTCTTCTTATCAGCAAGCACAAGGGTGGAACTAAGGCCATAAATGTCTTGAATTCATTTAGTCAGCAGTTAAAGTCTCTTAGGACTGTCCTGGGCCTGAAGTGAATGGACACCGGCCTGTGGGAGGGATTGTGCTGATCACAGATGTTAGTGGGAGGTACCATTCCCTAGGCTTGGGGCACTGACTAGTACAAGATGAGAGCAAGCTGTTTGAGCAGGCAGCCCATGAGTGCATCCCTGCGTCTCTCGGTTCTGACTGCAGGTGTGACGTATCATTCCCCTCAGTGATGCTCTGATCGGAAAACATGAGCCAAGAAACCCTTTCCTCACTTAGTTGCTTTTTAACCAGGATATTTCATCACAACAAGAAAATTGGCTGGCTTCCTTCTCTCTCTCTGTCTCTCTGTCTCTGTCTCTCTCTCTTTCTGTTTCTCTCTCTCTCTCACTCTCTCTCTCTCCAGTCTTTCCAAGATGTGTATCCTAGGTGGTTCCAAATCCAATCAAATGAAGATTAAGGGACAAATGGTGAGATGGGGTCAGACAAACCATCCTGTTGTGCCTTTGGCCTCCTGGCTGCTGTACCTGATTCCCTGTCCCCTGTCCCCTCTTGCCCCTCCCATCTCCTTTCCCTTTCTCTACCTACTCTAACCATCCATCTCTCCTTACATACTTGTACATGTCCTCTCTCCCTGCTGTGCCCCTTTGGGCTGACCTCCATGTGGGCATCGTCTCCCTGCTGTGCCCTTCGGGGGAATCCACCATGTGGGCATCATCTCCCTTCTGTGCCCTTTGGGGGTCCACCACGTGGGCATCGTCTCTCTGCTGTGCCCTTTGGGGCCCCACCACATGGGCATCATCTCCCTGCTGCGCCCTTGGGGAGGCCTTAACCAAGTGAGCGTTCTACTTCCTAAGACACAGGCTCCTGTCCAGCTGTTTTTTCCTCTACCTGCTCTAACTATTTGTCTCTCCCTTCTGCTGGGCTAGTGTCACTACGGAGCCCTCTGCTTTGTCTACTTTTACTATGAAAGCCACACTGGTGTGTAGGGAGCGTCCTCTTACCCTACCAGTCCCCATCATGTGGAAAGGGACGTCTTTCCTTTGGGATTTGGGGCATTTCTCTCTGACAAATCTCTCAGTCCCCCTTTGCATTGAAATTCTTGTTACCATGCCACTTAGTGGTCTGCTCCCTCACGGTGCCACTCATCTCCTTTCTAGAACTTCCTCATGTGTGGGAGTTGCCTCCAACACTCTTGGGGCTAGGACCCTCTCCTTTCCCCCTCCCGTCGAAGCCATCTGCTTTAGCTCACCTTTGCCCTCCTGGACCTGCACATTGCAAGTTTCCTTGCCAACGCCCCCCAGGAGCTGCCTGCTGAGTCTGCAGCTTCTCTAAGTCTCATGGTTTCTAGGACATTGGAACCTTCCGTTGGGCGGAGTCCTGATTATTCTTCCTTGTCCCTATAGCTGCACTATTCTATATCTCCACTGCCTAATGCTCCCTAGGGCAGAGTTCTTTTTGTGACCCAGCCACCTTTTCCCTTGGCTAAGCACCTATTATGTGCAGACATTCTGATGACGGATAAAGAATTGGATAGAAGATATATTGTCCTTGCCCAGTGCAAGTTAGAGTTTATCCAGAAGATGATTAATTCTAGTTCTTTTGTTTGTTTGTTTTTGGTTTTTTTCCCCCCAGACAGGGTTTCTCTGTGTTAGCCTTGGCTGTCCTGGACTTGCTTTGTAGACCAGGCTGGCCTCGAACTCACAGCCTCCTGAGTTCTGGGATTAAAGGGGTATACCACCATGCCCACCGATTAGTTCTAATTATTATCTATGTTGAGGCATAGTCTAACTCTTTTTATTTATTTATTTATTTATTTGTTTGTTTTTCGAGACAGGGTTTCTCTGTGTAGCCTTGGCCATCCTGGACTCACTTTGTAGACCAGGCTGGCCTCAAACTCACAGCGATCCACCTGCCTCTGCCTCCCGAGTGCTGGGATTAAAGGCATGCGCCACCACGCCCGGCTTCTTTTTTATTTTTATTTAATTTAAATTTATGTGCATTGGTGTGAGGGCATCAGGGCTTTGGAGTTACAGACAGTTGTGAGCTGCCATATGGTTGCTGGGAATTGAACCCGGGTCCTTTGGAAGAGCAGGCAGTGTTCTTAACCACTGAGTCATTTCAGTGCCCCCATAGTCTAACTCTTGTCCAGGCTGTCCTGGAACTCATTTTGTGATGTAGGTGTTGACAGCTCATGTTCAGGCCTGCTCTTTGACATAGCAGCAGCCATTTTGGTATTCAATTTCCATTTTCTTTATAAGGTGGAATAAAGTTCAAAAAATTAAAAAAATTCAACTCTGCTTCCAAGAAGCAGTTATTCATAGCTGACATTAACACTCTCCGCCAGAGGGTCAAGTTAGCCTACACTAGATGATTCAATGGTGTCTTAATTCATACACACTTGGCTACCCTCTGGCTGCACTCTGGTTATCTGCATACTTGGTTGCACTTTGGATGTACCCTAAGCACTGCCTCACTTATTTCATGTAGGACCAAATCAAACTAAAGGCCAATTACAACTGCTTGTTAGCAAAATAATTTGAGCCGGGCGTGTTGGTTCACGTCTTCAATCCCAGCCCTCGGGAGGCAGAGGCAGGCGGATCACTGTGAGTTCGAGGCCAGCCTGGTCTACAAAGCAAGTCCAGGACAGCCAGGGGTACACAGAGAAACACTGTCTCAAACAAAAACAAAAACAAAAACAGAAAAATAATTTGAGTCAGAGCTGACCACCCTGTTTCACCATCTGCCCCCTGTATGAACAAATTGTGGTTTATGCCTTTAAACTGACTCTGAGAAACAGGTCGAGGTCACAGTTAGGCTCCCGAGTCCCCTCTGTGGCCCTGACTGCAATCAGTCTTGTTTTGGGAGGTTGTGTGTTCCCTTAGTAAAGCATCCCTATCTGAAAGAGACTGGAGTCTGAGTGGCTTGTGAGGCAATTCCTGTATTCCAACACTCACAGCTGTCCTCTGACCCAGAGTGTCAAGTTCTGGGTCACAGGCATTTCACCACACCTTGCTTAATGGAAAAAAAAAAAAAAAAAAAAAAAAAAAGAAGCCAGCAGTAAAATTGTGCAAACTGTTGCTCTCAGGGTGTGATTCTGCCCTCAAAAAGAGGCTCAAAAGTAGGTGGAAATCTCTGTGTGATCACAGACTTAGCATTCCTGGTAGAGTTCCCATTGGAACCTGCTGCTGCTGGGCCTCAGCTGAGTCCACAATGCAGCATTATGTTTCTAGAATGACCAGGGCAGGTTCCTCCTCCTTAGATTACAGCTGCTTAAGTCTGATGCTAACCCAATGAAGATGGAGGAAGGCACACAGAGTCATACTCCACAAGCCAAGGGTTTGCTTGTTTGTTTTCGATTTTTGGTTTCCTTTGTTTTTCAAGACAGATTTTATCTATGTAGCCTTCGCTGTCCTGGAACTCACTCTGTAGACGAGGCTGCCCTCGAACTCAGAGATCTGCTTGCCTCTGCCTCCCAAGTGTTGAAATTAAAGGCCAGAAATCTGTTTTTCTAGATTTATTCATCCTGCTTATAAATCAAAGAACAACAAGGCAAAACAAAAACACAAGAAAAAAAAAACAAAAAACAAAAAACACTAAGAGCCGGGCGTGGTAGCACACGCCTTCAATCCCAGCACTCGGGAGGCAGAGGCAGGCGGATCGCTGTGAGTTCGAGGCCAGCCTGGTCTACAAAGTGAGTCCAGGGTGGCCAAGGCTACACAGAGAAACCCTGTCTCGAACCCCCCCCCCAAAAAAAAAACCCACACTAAAACAGACCAAAACAAAAAAGTTTTAAATTTAATTTTTACAAAGTATGTATGTATTTCTATGTGTGGAGGTATTTGCCTCATGCCTGTGTGCAGGCAGGTGCAGTGCCTGTGGAGGCCAGGAGAGGGCAGGAATCCCCTGGGACTGGAGTTAAGCTGACTGTGAGTCACCTTTGTGGGTGCTGAGAACAGAACCCTGGTCCTCTGCAAGAGCAGCGAGAGCTCTTTAAATGCTTAGCCATTCCTCCAGCCCACACACAAACTTTTAAAATACAAGCTTAGCTCTAAAATCTTTAAAAACAAAGTCTCACTATGTAATCCAAGCTGTCCTGGAACTCACAGAGATCCTCCTGCCTCAGCCTTTCAAGTGCTGGGGTTAAAGGCGTTTGCTACAACCTGCAGCTCTAGTTTGGATCTTTAAAACAACTAAAGTTAACTGAAAAGGAGATCTATATGTTTTTTTTTTTTTTTAAATGTTCCTTTCATCTCTTTCTTTCTTTAACAAAACAAAAAGTGAAAGCGGACAGACTTTTACAGAGTTACACAGGCTGTTTCCCACCCCCGACCGCCACGTCAAATTTACTTTTTTTAAAATTTAGCAGTTGTAGACTGGAAAGTCTTGGCCTTTTTCACTGAGGGACTTGGAGGCTGCAGGCTGGGACAGGGCCTCTTCCAGGCAGGAGGAGACAACGGCTGAACATCTGTTTTGAATGTTTCCTAGGAACTGGCCACCTTATTAAAGCAAGAATTTTCAGTAAATGCCAGAAGGACGAGCTGGGCCCAGGAAGTCACGCCCCGAAGGTCACGGAAATCCCCGGCCGGCCGGGGTTACCACCCGGGTGAAGAGGAAGTGCGTGTGGTTTTCACCGTGGAGTTCCCCGCGACCGGGAGGAAAGCACCGCGGGCGGGCGGGGGTTGGGGGTGGGGGACGCTGGGAGGGCGCTGGGGGGAGGGGAGGAGCGGGCGCGGCCCTGGGCGGGGTGCCAGGTTAGGGACTTAAAGGCGCGGTGACACCCAGCCGGCGACAGGCGCCACCCCCACAGTTCGAAGCTTGCTGCCGGGTGCGAGCCTGGGAGGCGGCGGGCTGGGGTGAGTACGCGCGCGTGGAGGGCGGGTAAGGGTCCCCCGTGCCAGGACCTGCACACCCCGCTGCTGTGCACCTGTGGTCCTGAAGGAGGGTGACGTCACATGGACCTTGGCTGCCCACCTCCCTCCCTCTGCTTGCCCGGAGCTTCTGGTCTGTTTTCCTTCCTGAGTGAGCAGATTCAATGCTGTCGGCATTTTAATCCGACTGCCTCAGGGAGCCGATGGGAGACTTGCTTCTGACCGGAAAGCTCCGAGTGGGATTGGTTGTTTTCCTAGTGATCAGATCAGGAAAACACTAGACCAGAGACAGGTTGATCTCTGTGAGTAGTTCGAGGCCAGCCTAGGCTACAAAGCGAGTCCAGGACAGCCGAGGCCACACAGAGAAACCCCTCTAAAATGGGGGGGGGACAGGGGGGAAGAGAGAGAGAGAGAAAAAGAAAGAAAGAAAGAAAGAGAAAGAAAGAAAGAAAACCACTAGGGCTCTAGGGCTGTTTATTTTTTGGGAGTGATGGGTGTGGTGACCACCTCCCACTATGGTAGACTGGCTTTGAATCCGGAAACTCCTCCTTCCTTAACCCTTTGAGTGCGGGGGATTGCAGGTCTTACTCACTGCCTCCAGTTTCTCAGCAGTGCTCTTAATCTAGGCTGGAAACTACTTGAGTCATTTCTGCCTACTGCGTGCCAGGCTCTGGGTCTCACTGTGCAGCCCTGGCCCCCTGGAACTGGATAAACAGACAGGCTGCCTTTGAACTAACTCAACAGAACGTTGGGAATCTGTCGCACCTCCAGAGTGCTGGCCACCTGGTGGCTTTCTTGCCCAAGGTCTCACTCTTGGTTTAAAAAAAAAAAAGGACTGACACTTTCTTGAAACCCTTTGAGTGTGTCTCCAGAGCCTGGAAGTAAGCTGCCACTAGGCCATGTTAGCAGTGGCAGGGGAAAATTAGTGCATGAAGGTGCTATGGACGTGCTGTGGGCTCAGGCAGCTGAGCTAAGAAATTCTTCAATAAGAAGGTTTGCTGGCGTTAGTAGTGCAGGCTTATAATCATAGCACCTGGGAGGTGGAGGGTGAAGGGTCAGGAGTTCAAGGCCAGCCTGGACTGTATGTCTCACACAACAACAGCAGCTAGGTTCTGTGGCTGTGGCTACTACAGAAAGCAAAGCATACCTCCTTTCTGATGGAGATACATAGTCCAAGGTAGAGGTCTAAAGTGTCAGAGAGGTGGCCCAGCTGACTGCCCTGGGGTGGGGGTGAGGGACACCCAACAGTCCCTGGGCCTACTGGGAATGGTAGAGTAAGCAGAGAAGAGACTGGGGTGCCAAGCTCATCTGTGAGGAAGCACTGGAAAGGCAGGGCAGCTCTTACACACCGGGTGTGGACTGGCCTAAGAGGAAGTGGACGAAGCAGTAGCTGTCAGTGTTTCTTGTGGATTTGATTTTATGACTATGGCGAACAAACGGAGGGACTAACTGTGGTTGCGTTCCATTGCCTTGGCTGTGGAGGGAGGGCCAGACACAGCAGTGGCTAGAGCAGAAAGGCGGGTTTTGAGGTGTCTTCATTTGGAAGCAAAGACAGACTTTCTGCATGATGGCTATGTGAAGGTACTAGGGTCTTTCAGAGCAATAGGAGAATGCATGTCCGTGAAGGGGCAGCAGTTGTTTCTCTGAGTGGCCAACAGGCGCTTGAATGTGATACAGGCAGGAGGCTGCACTTCCGTGAGGAACAGAGCCAATCGAGTCAATATTAAAAAGTGAAATTGGAGCATTTCAATGAGGGGTAGGGGTATTTCTACAAATGCTGGTCAGGGTGTGGAGAAAACAAAAGCCCTCTGTTGCTGGGATTGCAAGCTGGTCTAGCCTCTGTGGAAATTGGGGCAGCTTCCCTTTAAAAATTTGGAGAGAGCCGGGCGTGGTGGTGCACACCTTTAATTCCAGCACTCGGGAGGCAGAGGCAGGCGGATCGCTGTGAGTTCGAGGCCAGCTATAAAGCTAGCCCAGGACAGCCAAGGCTAACACAGAGACAGTCTCTCTCGAAAAACAAAAACAAACAAATAAATAAATAAAACTTGGAGAGAGGAGTGCCCTATGACCCAGATCTACTGCGCTCAGAGGCATGTGGAGGAGTGTAACACAGCGTATGATAGAGCCACCCTGGGGCCCAGGGGCTGAGTCATGGTACTGCTGCTGTGCAGAGACACCGTGACCAAGGCAACTCATAAAGGAAACATTTAACCGGGGCTTGTTTACAGCTTCAGAAGGTGAGTCCGTGGCCACCATGATGCGGGGCATGCTAGCAGGCAGCCAGGCAGGCATGGTGCTGGAACTGGAGATGTATCCTGATCCACAGGCAGCAGAGAGACGGAGACTCAGAGAGACAGACAGGGCTTGGGTAGGGTCTGTGCCTCCTGGGTTCTGTGTAAGATTCTTGATGAAGGGCCTTGTGTGTGCTACCTAAGTGCCCTACCACTGAACCTCAACCCCAGCCCAAATTATCATAGCTTCTTGCTACAAACTAGTCTCTTTTGGAGAAAACATCTTAAGGAAAAGATCCTGGTGGCATTTGCTGTCACCCCAGCATTTGGGAAACTGAGACAGGAAGATAATGAGCCGGGCCTACCTTAGAGTACACAGGGAAATCCTAGCCTCAAAGAGAGAGAGTGCGGGAGAAAGAAAAGAAAAGAAAAGGCCATGTGTTATAACTATGAGTTATTTGACTTTAATTTCTCTATTTAAACAGGTTTACAAAGGACACAAACCCTCTACTCCCTAGCTTTTTCCTCAATTTCTTCTGTAAACCAAAACATCTCAAAATGGAGGCCTAAAACCCTTAAAAGGGTTTGTGCATGGATAGATCGGTGTCTAAGACTGCTCCTTCAGAGCGTGTGGTCTAGTTCCCAGCTGGCCCAGCAGGACTTGGCTGTGCACTGGACTCCTGGACGGGGAAGGAGGCCAGTGGCCGGGGCACAGTGCTGAAAGTTGCCTGGGGATCTCCCACTGGCTAGCACTTAAAAAAAAAAAAAAAAGTGCCTGTGTTCAAGAAAGATCCAGAATGGTTGCTGGGTATCTGGTAGTTAGTCACCCTTCCACGGGATCACAGAAGCACGCTGGTGAGGTTGCTGACGTGTTGCAAGACTTGGGCAGTGACAGCAAACAGGGACAAAATGTTCTGGCAGGCATAGGCAAATGTAGGGGAAGTAAGGCAGACACGAGAGCTGAGAAACTGTCCACCCACAAGGCTGTTGGTATTTTAAAGGTCTGCCCTGTAGTTCCTTTAAATAGACTGCAAGGATTAAAATGGTGGTGGCTACATTATTTTCGATAAATGAGCCAGTTTATTCAGGTTTTCATAACCCCGTGGAGGGGGAAGTGAGGTCAGAAACAAGGATTTCTCCTGAGGGGGACTCTTGGTGACAACTGTGACGTTTCTCCTGCTACCTGGAGAGGACGAGTTGGTGTCATTGGTAGCAAACCTGCTACATCTGTGCCCAGTACTCCTGTGCCTTGACATAGAACTGATTTGCTAACGGCTAATAAATCTTGTGAGAGAAAGTTCCAATTTTGAAGGTCTCTGCTGTTCAGATTGTAATGGACTTTTTTTTTTTTTTTTTTTTTTTGTCTTGATAAATATGGGTTCAAGGAACACTCTGAGATAATTTCTGACTAAAACTAAAAGTTTAAGTCTCAAGCCAGTAATGGTGGCGCACGCGCCTTTAAGCCCAGCACCCATGAGGCAGAGGCAGGCGAATCTCTGAGTTGGAGGCCAGCCTGGTCTACAGAATGAGTTCTGGGACAGCTAGGGCTACACAGAGAAACCCTGTCTGGAACCCCTTCCTACTGCCCTCTGGCCCCCCGCCCCCCCTAAGTTTGAGTCCTGCAGGCTAGCTCGGTGGTGAGGCACAGGCTCCTCCGTGTGCCCGTGGCCCTGGCCTCACTCCACTGTGCTACACTGATGAGCAGAAGAGGGGTTTTTGAGCAGAAGATGGGCTAATAACTGATCTGGGTCCTTTGAAAGGAAGCGAAGACTAAACAAGTTTTGAAGAGGGTTGTTATGTTAAAACTGTATCTGAATCGTGTTTTCATTCTCTGTGGAACACGTAGTTTTTAATGCAGTTGGGTGAGTGCCACTAGTGCACCCCAGTGGCAGAGAGAAGCAGGCTTGCCTTCAAGATGCCTGGCACAGAGGGGCCCCAAACACTGTCAGAGTGGGATTAACTTTAGCAGTACATTGGCTATTAGGCAGACTCTAGTTTTTGTGTGCATGAAGATTATACAAAGGTATGGTTGTGTATAATTGTGCCTTAAAATGTATCAGGGTAGGCCTTAGAAGTTCATCCTACTGAACCCCAAAATTCATAAAAGAAAAAAAATATATGAGTTTGTTCTTATTTTAGGTGTTCAGCCTAGTAGTAAAACTGACCAGAAGCCATGCACAAAACGACCTCCCCAGAGAAAGGCTGGCCCCTCCCCCTCCCAGCGCATCGCCATGACCATGGTTCAAGACAGTGTGCTCCTGGCCAAGCTGATGAAGGGCACCGACACCTTTGAGTTGAAGTATGACTTCTCGTGTGAGCTGTACCGCTTGTCCACCTACTCCGCCTTCCCCGCTGGAGTTCCTGTCTCGGAAAGGAGCCTGGCTCGCGCTGGCTTTTATTACACGGGCGTCAACGACAAGGTCAAGTGCTTCTGCTGTGGCCTGATGCTGGACAACTGGAAACAAGGGGACAGTCCCGTTGACAAGCACAGAAAGCTGTACCCCAGCTGCAGCTTTGTGCAGACCCTCAATCCACCGAAGAGGCCGGAAGCCAGCCCACAGCCTTCTCTCCCTCCTGCAGCAACGAGCACCATTCCTTCCTTCCTTGCAAGTTTGGAGAACACCGGCTATTTCAGCGGCTCTTTCTCAAGCTTCCCCTCAGACCCTGTGAACTTCAGGGCCAACCAAGATGGCCCCGCTTTGACGACCAGTCCCTCCCACTTTGCAATGAACTCAGAGAAGGCCCGGTTACTCACCTATCAAACATGGCCTTTGTCCTTTCTGTCACCGGCCGAGCTGGCCAAAGCAGGCTTCTACTACATAGGGCCTGGAGACAGAGTGGCCTGCTTTGCCTGTGGCGGGAAACTGAGCAACTGGGAACCGAAGGACGACGCTACGTCAGAGCACAGGAGGCATTTCCCCAGCTGTCCGTTCATAAAAGCGCGGGGTGGATCCGTTTCGAGATACACCGTCACTAACCTGAGCATGCAGACGCAGGCCGCGCGCCTTAGAACCTTCCTCAGCTGGCCTTCCAGCGCTCTGGTTCTTCCCCAGCAACTCGCAAGCGCCGGCTTTTATTACACAGGTAAGAACTTTAATCGGAGAATCTTAAAGATCCATCAGGCTTATATCACATGTGGGAATGGGCAAACTTGATGTATTTATAAGTTTTGGTTCAAAATGAATTTTAGGACACAGTGATGACGTCAAGTGCTTTTGCTGTGACGGTGGGCTGAGGTGCTGGGAGTCTGGAGATGACCCCTGGGTGGAGCACGCCAAGTGGTTTCCAAGGTAACTGCTTTGAAATTCTCCTTGCCTCTTCTACGATTTTCATGAGATATATTTTCTTCCTTTATAGCAAGTTTGCCTCTTAAGGTCTGTAGATTTTATTTTATTTTATTTTTTGAGACAGAGTCTCTCTGTGTAGCCTTGGCTGTCCTGGACTCACTTTATAGACCAGGCTGGCCTCGAACTCACAGCGATCCGCCTGCCTCTGCCTCCCAAGTGCTGGGATTAAAGGCATGCGCCACCATGCCCGGCTGATTTTATTTTATTTTTATGTGTATGAGTGTTTTCCCTGAATATATGTCTGTGTACCTTGTGTGTGCAGTGCCTGCAGAGGACAGAAGAGGGCGTTGGATCCTCGGTGACTAGAGTTCTAGATGGTTCTGAGTCAACATGTGGGAGCTGGGAATCAAACCTGGGTTCTCTGGAAGAACACCCAGCGCTCTTAATTGCTCGGGCATCTCTGCAGCCCCACTACTTCAGATTTTAAACATTGTGAAGATTATAAAGAATAGTCACAGTTGGGCATGGTGGCGCACGCCTTTAATCCCAACTCTTGAGAGGCAGAGGCAGGTGGATCACTGTGAGTTCAAGACCAGCCTGGTCTACAAAAGTGAGTCCAGGACAGCCATAGCTAACACAGAGAAAGTTTGTCTTGAAAAAGTCACATAGTTTTTGTTTGTTTTTCTTTCTTTCTTTTTTTTTTTTTTTTTGTTTGTTTTTGTTGTTGTTGCTGTTTGTTTGTTTTGTTTTTGGTTTTTCGAGACAGGGTCTCTCTGTGTTGTCTTGGCTGTCCTGGACTCACTTTGTAGACCAGGCTGGCCTTGAACTCACATCGATCCACCTGCCTCTCCCTCCCAAGTGCTGGGATTAAAGGCGTGCAGCACCACGCCCAGCTTGTTTGTTTTTCTTTCTCTTTCTTTCTTTCTTTCTTTCTTTCTTTTTTTTTTTTTTTCCGAGACAGGGTTTCTTTGTAGACCAGGCTGGCCTCGAACTTAAAGAGATCAGCCTGCCTCTGCCTACCAAGTGCTGGGATTAAAAGTGTGTGCCACCACACCACTGCCCAGCGTTTGTTTGTTATTCTAAAGAGAGTTTCTCCATGTAGCCCTGACTCTCTTGGAGCTGGCTCTGTAGTCCAGGCTGGCCTGGAACTCAGAGATCCGCCTGCCTCTGCCTCCCGAGTACTGGAATCAAAGCCATGCACTGTTGAGTAGACACATTCTTTCCTGCAAGTCCATCTTTGCATGTTTTCTGCCCATAAAATTGCCATGACTCCCTGTTTCCATGTTCCTAAAGGGCATTTTTAGGCGCCTTAGAAGGTTACAGAGCAGTGAGGAGCTCTGAGTAGATGGCGCTAAGGAGCTCCTTATGGCCAGCACTCAGTGGTCAGCCTTTCCAGCACAGTGGCCGCTCCCCTCCATCCTGGACCAACCTTTCCCTGTGCCAAGGGAATAGTGTGGTGACTGTGTGTGTGTGTGTTCAACCTCAGGAGAAATATTTGCCAGCCTCCTGATGGTCAGATGAGCTCTTCCCTGTGTACCATAAACTTCTTTGGAGTTTCAAAATTAGCAGAGGCATTGAATAGCCTGGTATTAAAACTGCAAATTATAAAGTAGTAAAACTAAGTTTGTAAGACAGCCAAATGATATGACAAGTGGGTCAGTCAAAGTCATGCTAGCCGTAAACAACAGATTTAAAACTTCCCACGCAAGGGCTAGAGAGGTTGCTCAGTGGTTAGTTTCCTGGTTCCTAGGCCACTTCAGACAGCTCTCACCTGCTGCGGTCTCCATTGCTGGGGGACCGGGTGCTTTATGCAAACAGGTGCATTCATACAAACACACACACAGACACAGAATTAGGCACGCAGGAAAAAAAAAAATAAGTCTGTCAAAAACTTCAAAAGGAAAACAAACACACCTAGGATCAGTCTGCACTGGCTGCCATGGCCTCTTTCTTCTAACATGAAGAATCGGTATCCTAGGCCAGGTGTGGTGGGGCCTGTCTTTAATCCCAGCACTTGGGAGGCAGGGGCAGGCGGATGGCGGTGAGTTCGAGGCCAGCCTGGTCTATAAAGCGAGTCCAGGTCAGCCCAGGGCTACACAGAGAAACCCTGTCTCAAAAAACAAGACAAAAATCAGCATCCTGTCACCTGGGCGCTTGAGTAGATTTCCCATGAGATGAACTTCTGGACATGGGTTTCTTGTTTTCATTTCACCTTTGGAAATTAAGATTAATTTTTAATCATATCAGATGAACTGTACATTAGGAAGCTGATAATAAACAATGCTGCCTTCTTAAGTAACTCTCAATGCTTCGTCTTGTTTGCGTTTTAGATGTGAGTACCTGACAGAAATCAAGGGACAAGAGTTTGTCAGTCAAGTTCAAGCCACTTATCCTCATCTACTTGAACAGGTGGGAAAGACCTTTTTAAAAAAAAAAAAAAAAATGATTGCTTTCCAACGGAAATGTTTAAAATTATTATTTATTTTTTCAAGACAGGGTCTCTCTGTGTAGCCTTGGCTGTCCTGGACTCACTTTGTAGACCAGGCTGGCCTCGAACTCACAGTGATCCGCCTGCCTCTGCCTCCCGAGTGCTGGGATTAAAGGCTTGCACCACCATGCCTGGCAAATTTTTAATTATTTAATAAATTATTTTTAAAAGTATTGGTAAAGGACTGGAGAGATGGCTCAGAGTGTTAAGAACAGTGTCCTTCCAAAGGTCCTGAGTTCAATTCCCAGCAACCACATGGTGGCTCACAGCCATCTAGAATAGATCTGGTGCCCTCTTCTGGCATGCAGGCACACATGCAGGCAGAATACTGTATATATAATAAATAAATAGATCTTTTAAAAAATTATTTGTAGGGGCTGGAGAGATGGCTCAGAGGTTAAGAGCACTGGCTCCTTTTCTAGAGGTCCTGAGTTCAATTCCTAGTGACTGGGTAGAACCTGTCCCAGCAGATGGCTGGGGAACTGGCTGCCTCCCAGAACACCTAGCTTGTGTCTCCGCTGAGGACAGACAGGCTTTGCTCCCAGGAGCACACTGCCCATGGGAAGCTCTTAACTTAGAACCTTGTTACTCAAATCTCTGGTGAATGCAAATGAAATATTGCTTCCAACTGAAAAAAAAAAATGACGTGTTGATGGCAAAGTCAGTTTGTAGTAGGTTTTTTTGTTTTGTTTTTTTTTTTTTTGTTTTTCAAAACAGGGTTTCTCTGTATAGCCTTGGATGTCCTGGACTCACTTTGTAGACCAGGCTGGCCTCGAACTCACAGCGATCCGCCTGCCTCTGCCTCCTGAGTGCTGGGATTACAGGCGGGTGCCACCACGCCCAGCTCTGTAGTAGGCGTGTCTTGTGGTGATTTATCAGTGCAGTAGTATGATGCAGTTTATATTTTACCGTGTGTGTTTTTCTTCCTGTAGCTATTATCTACGTCAGATACCCCGGAAGATGAGACTGCAGAGGCAGCAGGTATGTATGATGGTCATAGTTCCTGCATTAGAGGGAACCACTTTGTATTAAGATGGAAGGTGAGGGTAGGTGTGACAGTCCAGCACTTGGGAAGTAGAGGTGAAGGGATCGAGTGTTCAAGGCTCTATTGAACTACTCAAGATCCCATCCTAAAAATAAACAAAAAAATTTAAAAGGTTACAATAGGAAATGGACATTCATGTTGATTTGTAATTTATAATTGACAATGTAGTGTACAATGCAATACATTTTGATAATTGTTTAGTTTTATGTGTATTGGTGTTTTGCCTGCAAATGTGTCTGTGTGAGGTGTTGGGTGTACCTGGAATTGGAGTTACAGATGGTTGTGAGCTGCCATGTGGTTGCTGGGAATTGAACCTGGGTCCTCTGGAAGAGCAGACAGTGCTCTTAACCACTGAGCTATCTCTCCAGCCCCAATACAATACATTTTTTTTTTTTTGGTCTTTTTGAGACAGGGTCTCTCTGTGTTAGCCTTGGCTGTCCTGTCCTGGACTCACTTTGTAGACCAGGCTGGCCTCAAGTGCACAGAGATCTGCCTGCCTCTGCCTCGCGAGGGCTGGCATTAAAGGTGCATGCCACCACTCCTGGCTTATTTTTCAGATTTTATGGTTTTAACATTGCAATAACTTTCTATTTAAAAAGTATGTGAAGCCAGGAATGTTAGTTTACGCCCAGCACTTAGCTAGCTAAGGCAGGAGAATTGCCATGAATTTAGATCAGCCTGGGACACATAATAAGCTCCAGGCTAGACTGACCGAGAAGGATTCTCCAACCAACAGCCTCAACCAGAAGTTGTGTGGGTGCTGCTAATGTCTACTAAACCCTCTTCCGTACAGTCGTGCATTTCGGACCAGGCGAAAGTCCAGAAGATGCCATCATGATGAACACGCCTGTGGTGAAAGCGGCATTGGACATGGGCTTCAGCAGGAGCCTGGTGAGACAGACAGTTCAGCGTCAGATCCTGGCCAGCGGGGAGAATTACAGGACCGTCAGTGATCTCGTGATTGGCCTGCTCGATGCTGAAGATGAAATGAGGGAAGAGCAGAAACAGCAAGCTGCAGAGGAAACGGAGTCAGGTACGGAGTCACAAGCTCCTCCAAAAAGATGCCCATCCACCCAGCCTGGTCTCTTTTATGTTTCATATTCTAAATTTAAATTCTGGAAAAAAAAAAAGACCTTCACAATAAAGTACATTGTAGAGGGCTGGGGCTGGGGGGCACAATTCAGAGTAAAATCTTTTCCTGCTGAACCCAACCACCATAGCTTTGTCCCTAGAACCAATTTGGTGATAGCGGAGAACTGATTTGACTCACACAGGTTTTCCTGTCCTCACGAACGCGCGATCACGCGCGCGCACACACACACACTCACTCACTTAAAAATATGCCAGAATTACTCACTAAGTTTAAAAAATAAAGCATATGTTGAGCAAACTTCAACAATTTTTTTAGACTTATTTATCTTTATTTTATGTATATGGGCATCTTGCCTGCGTGTGTCTGTGCAGTGCCTGTGGCTGGGGATTGAACTCAGGACCTCTGGAAGAGCAGTCGAGCCACCTCTCCAGCCCTGCAAACCGTATTTGAATTTATATTTTTAGGCTGAGTTGTTGGCTTTGCATAAAATTACTCATGGGACATTAAAAAAAAAACTGGTTCTTTAACCTTTAAAAGTCCAAAGCAATCACATTATAGGTGTGATTTTTTTTTATGTATGTGCACACATCTTTTAAATTAATAAAACATTATATTTTACTCTTTTTTTTTTGTTTGTTTTTTGAGACAGGGTTTCTCTGTGTAGCCTTGGCCATCCTGGACTCACTTTGTAGACCAGGCTGGCCTCGAACTCACAGTGATCCGCCTGCCTCTGCCTCCCGAGTGCTGGGATTAAAGGTGTGCGCCACCACGCCCGGCTCTATATTTTACTCTTAAAGCACAAATTTTGCACCAAGGAACTTGATTTCAACATACTAATACACTCGCAAATCAGTTCTCAATTTTTGAAGACGTATGTGTGCGCGCATGTGTGTCTGTATGTTGTGTGTCTCAGTGTGTGTGCTTGTGAGCCCTTCTTAGCGCTGAGCCATCCCTCTGGCCTCCCCTCCCTCCTAGAGACAGTGTCTCAGGCCCCTCATGCTGGCCTTAAACTTGCTGCGTAGTTGAATCCTGGTCTTCCTTCCTCTGCCTCCCAAGTGCTGTGATGACAGGTGTGGTCCACCCTGCCTGGCTTAAGTGCACACGTTCATATTTAAGTCCCCTTCCTGCCCACAGAAAACCATCTTCCCTTAGTCTTGGTTTAAGGAATCCTCAGCTTGTTTTCCACCCCCAAGAGTGTTAGCTTTGTTTGCTACCCTGCTCTCTGTTCTGCACTCAGAGCCAGCTTCCTCTCGCATATGCAGTCCTCTTCTGGTTCTGACTGCTCTACTCACTCTGGGCTAGACAAAAACACAGTTACCTCTTTCCGAGCATGCACCAGAGCCACAGCACACTGAAAAAAGCAGACTGTCCCCTTTATCCTCTTAACTTTTTTTTACAGTTAAAAAAAAATTATTTATTTTTATGTATATGATGCTCTACCTGCATGTGCGCCTGCAGGCCAGAAGAGGGCATTAGATTACATTATAGATAGTTGTGAGCCACCATGTGAACTCAGGACCTCTGGAAGAACAGCCAGTGCTCTTAACCTCTGAGCCATCTCTCTATCCCTTCTTTTGTACTTTTTTTTTTTTTTTTTTTTTCAAGACAGAGTTTCTCTGTGTAACAGATCTAGCTGTCTTAGAACTTGCTCTGTAGACCAGGCTGGCCTCGAACTCACAGAGATCCGCCTGCCTCTGCCTCCCAAGGGCTGGGATTAAAGGCATGCGCCACCACCTCCCAGCTCTTTTACACTTCTTAATGTGGTTCTATATATGTGTCCTATAATGTGGTTCTCTGTCTCTCTCTCTCTCTCCACACACACACACACACACACACACACACACACACACACACGGGCGCGCGCGCGCGCTCAATTATCTAAAATCTTACTGCTTCTCCTAAAGTAATGTTTCAGGCTGATCATATTAGTATCCATCACTTTATAGGTATAGCTTTATAATAGAAAATAGAATACTAAAAATGAAGAGATAAGTATTGGGCTACAGACATCGCTCCATTGGCAGAGTCCCTCCCCAGCATGCACAAAGCCCCGGGGTTTGATCCTTCCACATAAACTGGGCCCGGTGCCACCTGTCTGGAAAATTGGCACTCGCGGTAGGAGAAGAAAAATTAGAAGTTTAATGTCATGGAGAATTGGAGGCCAAGCTGAGGTACATAGATCTCTAAACAAATACATACGATTTCATTCATGCAGCTTGTAGGTATGGAGAGAAGATGTGCACAGAATTTGAACACGTTTCTCTCTCTCTCTCTCTTCATAAAGATGATCTAACATTAATTCGGAAGAACAAGATGGTGCTCTTCCAACATTTGACGTGTGTGACACCATTCCTGGATTGTCTCCTAAGTGCCGGGGCGATCACTGAGCAGGAGTCCGATGCTATAAAACAGCAGCCACAGACCTTGCAAGCAAAAGCTCTGATTGATACTGTTTTAGCCAAAGGAAGCACTGCAGCAACCTCATTCAGAAACTCCCTCCAGGAGAGTGACCCTGCCTTATACAAAGATTTATTTGGTAAGTGCTAGGAGACGATTGGGGGAACTGTCTAGGCCAATTGAAAATAGGTTTAGGCAGGGCAGTGATGGCACACACCTTTAGTCCCAGCACTCAGGTAGATCATAGTGAATTTGAGGCCAGCCTGGTCTACAGAGTGAGTTCCAGCATAGCCAAGGCTACACAGAGAAACCCTGTTTCAAAACAAACAAGCAAAAGAAAATAGGTTTTTGGGGCTGGAGAGATGGCTCAGTGGTTAAGAATGCCACGTGCTCTTCCAGAGGTCCTGAGTTCAATTCCCAGCAACCACATGGTGGCTCACAACCATCTACAATGTGATCTGATGCCCTCTTCTGGTGAGCAGGTGTACATGCAAGCAGAACACTGTATATGTAATAAATAAATAAATCTTAAAAAAAAAAAAAAGAAAATAGGTTTTTATTAGTAAATGGATATTTGTAAAATTTAATAATTAGTAAATTGAAAATAACTCAGTCCAACTTGTAATTCTTTTTGTTTTTAATGTGCATTGGTGATTTACTTGCATGTGTGTCTATGAGGTTATCAGATCTTACAGTTATAAACAGTTGTGAGCGGCCATGTGGCGTTGAACCTGGGTCCTCTGGAAGAGCAGCCATTGCTCTTATCTGCTGAGTCATCTCTGCAGCTTTCCCACCCCCAACTTACACACACACACACACACACACACACACACACACACACACACAGACACACACATATATATATATATTTTTTTTTAATTTTGAGACAGGGTTTCTCTATGTAGCCCTGGCTGTCCTGGATTTGCTTTGTAGGCCAGGCTGGCCTCAAACTCACAGAAATCCACCTGCCTCTGCCTCCCGAGTGCTGAGATTAAAGGCATGCACCACTGCGACCAGCTCCAACTTATAAATTTTAATTGCACAAGAATTAAGGGCTTTTGTTGTTAATGAATTTTTGTCCAAAGCGTTGGTAATCTGCTGCGTGGGGTTGGGGTGGGTGCTGATGAGATGGCTCAGCAGGTGAAAGTGCTTGCCCCTTAAGCCTGGCACACATCTGATGACCTGAGATTGGCCCTCAGAACTCACAGTGGAAAGGAAAAACTCCCAAAAGTTCTGTCTCTCTCTCTGTCTCTCTCTCTCTCTCTGTTCTCTCTCTCATAAATAAATTTGCTGCTGGACGTGTTAATATACACCTGTAATCACAGCATTCAGGAGGTTGAGGCAGGAGGATTTTTGAGTTCATTGCCAGCTTGGGTTACAGAATAATTCTATGTATCAAACAAATATTAAAACTAGATTAATAAAAATTTGAATGAACATTGAGATGTAACAAGAATAAATTAATTTAAAAAAATAAAATAAAATAAATAAATAAATAAATAAATAAAAATTTGAATGTAAATACCAGCCTTGGTTGCCACAGTAATGCTTTGCCCTTCCCTCCCCCAGTGCAACAGGACATTCGGAGTCTTCCCACAGATGACATCACAGGTAATAGCAGGTGGCTTTTCACTGACAGTTCTTTCCTCTTGCCCACATGGCATCATGTGCCATGTCACCAGCACTTGGGGAGTGGAGGAGGGAGGATCAGAGTCTGAGGTCAGCCTGGGCTTCACAGAGAGAGCCCTGTATTTAAAATAACACATTTCCTCTCGTTCTAGCTCTGCCGATGGAAGAACAGCTACGGAAACTACAGGAGGAAAGAACCTGCAAAGTGTGTATGGACAGAGAGGTGTCCATTGTGTTCATCCCCTGTGGCCATCTGGTCGTCTGCAAAGACTGCGCCCCGTCCCTGAGAAAGTGCCCCATCTGCAGAGGAACCATCAAGGGCACCGTGCGCACTTTTCTCTCCTGAGCAGGACCCGGCGTTGGAGGGACAGCAGGAGGGACAGAAGTTCCGTGAGGCCAGCCGGGACTGCATGAGACACTGCCTCAAGAAGCGATGAAGAAAGAAAAGCCTTTGGGGGCTGGAGAGATGGCTCAGTGGTTAAGAGCGCCACCTGCTCTTCCAGAGGTCCTGAGTTCAATTCCCAGCAACCACATGGTGGCTCACAACCATCTACAATGTGATCTGATGCCCTCTTCTGCAGATAAAGCCCTCATATAACAATAAAAAAAGAAAAGAAAAGCCTCTGTCTGAACTCAAGAGTGAATGGATTAGCTATATAATAATTTAATTGGTTTCCTTAAAAGTGTTATTTATCTACAACCCAGAAGGCTGTTTTTGGTAAACATCTTGTGTACTGCTGGCACCTGACTGTGTGTGCTCATATATACAGGTGCTGAGGGACAGGTTTTTGGTCTTGTTCTTCAGTACCAGGGGTTGCCCGCACTCCTGAAAGCCTCAGAGAAGATTTACGATGTTGGCGTTTATAATTCAGAACTTGAAATCTTTTCGAGTTGCTTCAAGAACTGCGAACACAGATTTTCCAAGTGTTTTATGTGTAGAAATTCCTGTAATTTATTGGCATTTTAGGGATATGGAATTTTTGTAAAGAATGAGTGAGGAAAATATTAATAAAGCAGCACAATTACTCTTGTTCTTATTTATTTATTTATTCATTTATTTATTTATTTTTATGATGCTGGTTAGGTTAGTTGTACCCAGATTCCTATCATATCTTTTTTAAAAATAATTTATTCAGATTTCATCCCTACTGTTATCCCCTCAATTGTATCTTCCTGTGCTCCCTTCCCTCTTCTGCCCTATTCCCCTCCCCCTAGACCTGTGACAGAATGGGACTTCCTCCTTTACCATGTGATCACAGCCTATCAGGTCTCATCCGGATAGCCTGCTTCCCTTTCCTCTGAGTGCTGCCAGGCCTCCCCATATTTTTTAAGAATTATTTTTTTTAAAGATTTATTTATTTATTATATATATAATGATCTGCGTGCATGTACTCCTGCACACCAGAAGATTGAATCATAGATGGTTGTGAGCTACCATGTGGTTGCTGGGAATTGAACTCAGGACCTCTGGAAGAGCAGTCAGCCCCTTTTTAAGAATTCTTAAATGATGGGGCTAAGGAGATGAATGCAATCAGTAAAGTGATGGGCACAAAAGCATGAGGACCAGTGGGCTGGGGCTGGAGAGATGGCTCAGGGGTAAGAGCACTGGTTGCTCTCCCAGAGGTCCTGAGTTCAATTTCCGGCAACCACATGGTGGCTCACAACCATCTACAATGAGATATGGCTCCCTCTTCTGGCCTGCTGGCTCACATGCAGGCCGAACACTATACATGATAAATAAATAAATCTTAAAAAAAAAAAAAATTAAAAAAAAGAAAAGCATGAGGACTTGAGTTTGAATCCCAACGGCCATGTATAAAGTCAGGTGTTGCACCGTGACATTTAACCTACACAGGTCAGGCCAACGCTTCCTTGACTGGAAGTGCATACAGAACGAACAGGAGTGTTTTTAGTCTTGTGTTTGCCAGGGTTATTCCTTGTTATGGCGTTTCCCCAGTCCTGCATGAGTTTGTCATAGATGGGGGAGGGGATGATCTCGAAATGTGGAAGGGAATTTGATGACAGTTTACTCTGGGAGAGAAATGACAGAGCAGGAAAGCTCTTACCTGAAGGTCACCCTTAAACTCAAGGATTGGGGAGCTAATCCAAGGCAGCACACGCTCACAAGCTAGCTGTTACAGCTTCAGTGGTTGAGTTGACAAACTGAGACTATGGCTTCTCAGTGGAAGAGTGGCCTCCATCAGATTTGCCTGTGGACACATCTGTAGAGCATCTTTCTTAGTTGCTAGTTAATGTAGGCGTGGCCAAGCCCACGGTGCTGCTGCGGTCTCTAGGCTGATGGTCCTGAAAGCAGGATGAGCAAACCTGGGAAGCAAGTCAGTTAAGCTGTTCCGTCAGGGTCTTTGCTTCAGTTCCTGTCTCCAGGTTCTTGCTTTGGTTTTCCCTAAACAATGAATTGTAACCTGTAAGCAGCTAACTTCCTCCCCAAGTTTTAGTCACTGTTTTATCACAGCAACAGTGAGCAAATAGGACAGTGCCAGAGTGTGCAAGGAGCCTCATTTGGATATACTGGGCAGACAGCATGCTGAACAGGAAGTCCCTCCTAGGGGAAGCCCTTCTAGAAAGAGAGCAAGAAGCCACAACTCAGACAGGAAGATGTTAGTTATCTTAATAAAACTATATTTTGTTTTCAGTTTCTCTCTTAACCTGGCTATCATACAAAAAATTGAGACTCTTTTTTATTTGTTTAATAATAAGCTTCACAGCACAAAAACTGAGCAGTTATTAATTTATTCTTTTTTTCTTTGGGGTTTTGGTTGTTTTTTTTTGTTTTGTTTTGTTTTTTGTTTTTTGTTTTTTTTTTGAGACAGGGTTTCTTTGTGTAGCCTTGGCTATATGTTTTTGTAGACCAGGCTGGCCTCAAACTCACAGAGATATGCTTGCTTCTACCTCCAAGCGCTGAGATTAAAGGCATGTGCTTCCACTGCCTAGCTATTAATCTGTTCTTAACCATGTAAGCTAGTTTAGCTTCCTCCCAGTGTACTTCCCAGAGATGCTTGTACTTTGCAGCATTCCTTGCTGAGTTCGCTCTCCTGGTCCCTCCTGTACATCCGCCTATGGCAGAATCCCTACTTTCTCCTCTAACTCCTGTTAGTCCAGCCCTATTCTCGCCCCTGCTCACTGATTGGCTGTAAGCTGCTTTATTGACATATCAGGGGACAATAACCTTATGCATAGAGGCTGATGGGAAAAGTTTCAGAAGGAAACTAGACCAGGCTAGTGCACAACAGCAAGATGGAGAGTCTGGACTGGCTTGACAGTGTTACTGGTAATCTTGGTCTGGGATGAGAGTTTGAAGATTTTTGAGTGTCTTATTGAGAATGAAAGAGATTGCAAAGGAGCAGGAAGCCTTTATTCAAAGAGGGCAGGTCAGAAAGAAACAAGTGTCAAGAGTGACAGTGGGCAATATGAGTGATAATATTCAAGGCCCTGTTGTTTGGGGGCTTTTGTGGGTTTCAACAGAAAAGGAACTTGGTTGCAAAGGGCCATAGTGAGGGTTCCCTGTTTTGACTGACAGGGTTGGGTATGTAAGCCTTTGCTCATTGCACGTCCCTTCCCATGATGGGTCTGATTTTAATCAAATGGACATCCAATATAAGATAGTAAAGAGGGGATTTTCCCCTAAAGTCAACTCAAAGGGAGCAACGTGCCTTATTGGGCATGAACCCAAATCTAGTCTTATGCCAATTGGCCCATCTCTCCTGCTTTGAGATATATTTGAATAGAAATGGAACGTGATCAAGAGGTTGCTAAGGGAAGTAACAGTCTTTTTAAGTGCACATGTGTGTGCCCTGATGCAAGAGGGAGTGCTTGGGTTGCTAACAGGTTGCTAGGAACACTTTTTAGGGAGCAGGATGTACATCACCCAAGCCAGGTGGAGTCCCAGGATGATTAGATATTCCTTATGCTTGTCAACCTCAGAAGGGCAGCAGCAGAGCCCCCAGCAGTCGCTGGGTGCGGTTTCACTGGGTACTGCACAGCAGCAAGGCTCCAAGTGGCTAAACATAGGTTGGTAATCTGTTGGAATAGGTTCAAAAGAGTGACCCATGGTGGACAACGCCTTGGGGAATTGAGAGAGAGAGGCTCCAGGAAAAAAGGCGGAGAGCCTTTTACCTCAGGTGTGCTTTGCTCTCTGGATTGTTCTTGGATGTGATTTCATGCCTCCTGTGACAAACACTTACATTTAGTTTATAAGACATGATTCATTCAACCCCATCAGAGATCCAAGAAGGAAATATTATCTAATATAAAGGAAGCACAGGCAAGCAACTTCCAAAAGGAAGACAGGACAGAGAGAGTTGACTGACTGTCTGGACAGTCACAGGTTTTTCTCTATTGGTGGGGTATCCAGTCTTCAGCCTTCTGGCCCAGTGTATCTGACAGACATAATTGTGAAGCAGGAGTTCTGAAGAACTGGACCAGCCAGTCCCTGTAAGGCTGCACAGCCAGTTACCCTGTGCTGCTATACTCACAGTTTGGGCTGCCAGTCTGCCGTCACCAGTAGAGACAAGAACAGTACTTCTGTCCAGTGGTCATTCTGCCACACTTATTTCTTCTATGCCCATCATCTCCCTTGAAGTAGATTGGTGGTGTTGTCAGGAGCAGGTGTGTCTCTCTGTCAGAAAAGCTCTTTATTATTAAATGCCATATTCTATAAATCTCTGAAGTGTTTGAAGACCATCCTTCTGTTTACTATTATACATATTTGTATCTATCAATTTATTTATATATCTGTTTATCATTTGTTTAACTCATCTATCTATCTTAATGTATCTAGATAAACAAACATTGGTGGTTTTTAGCTATTTACTATTTGCCTAACATATATGTGAGAGACTAGATAAAGCTTATTCTGTAATTAACTAATTTAGTACCTAGTAAGATTTGTAGGTGACTAATTACCAACTTTTATCTCCAACTATCCTGAACAGGTTATAACAGTTAGCTTTCGTAAGACTAGAACTGTACATCACCTTTTTAAATGAGTTGCATATGTACAATACATTAAGTAAATGTTCAATGAAATAATCTTAAATTTCCACCAACATGCAAGGTACAGTTTAAATTTTTATCAACATACAATATACAATCCGTGAAGCAAATGTTGAATAAAATAGTCTTAAATTTCCATCAATCTACAATACCAATGTAAAATATTTGAGGCTAGTAGATTCAATAATCTACCTTTTATTCTATATCCTCCCCTTTTATCCTTCCCTTCTTCCTCCCTTTCCCTGAACGCTAGATAGGATAGAAAGATAAGAGAGATGAAGGATAGAAGAAAGAAATCCCTAAGTGTAGCTTTTACTAACTTATAACTAACCCCCCTAGACAATAATAAACATTGGTGTCCCACCAAAAACACCCACCCCACCTATTGGGAATGGGGGCGTCGTGTTTTCAAAATTACTTTTTGCTCTCTGGGGGTAAAAATATCTTTTTGGTATCCTTAGGAAAAACCAAGGTATTGGCCAAGCATTGGAAAAGCTAGCTGTATCTGTTTCTATCTAGTCTTTTTAGGATTAATCCTTTGGGTTAGCCCCAACCCCCCTTTTTTTGGAGACAGGGCTTCTCTGTATAGTCTTGGCTGTCCTGGACTCACTTTGGCCTCAAACTCACAGGGATCCAACTGCCTCTGCCTTCTGAGTGCTGGAATGAAAGGCATCTGCTACCACACCCGGCTTGGGCTAGCTCTTTTTTTTTTTTTTTTTTTTTTTTTTGGTTTTCTGAGACACAGGCTAGCTCTTTTAATGTTCATATGCATGCAATTTCTTGAGGAAACAGTAGCTGAGGCAATCTTCGAGGTTGAATCACCTGGGCCACCTGTTTTGTTTTCATTATTATCTGTTTTTTTCCTCTGAAAATAAGCAAACTTTAAAAATTATTAGTATAAGCATATATCTATGAAATATGCAAGGTGCACAAATTATCTAAAGATAAACATCTGTCCTATTTTTGAGCAGGCTTAAACCATCAATTTTATATATCTGTTTAAGCTGTAATATCCAAGCTGTATGAAAGAATGTCATGTCATCAGGACCAGGTAACCCTTGGTTAGATTTGATTTTTTTGTTTTTGTTTTTGTTTTTTGTTTTTTGTTTTTCGAGAGAAGGTTTCTCTGTATAGTCTTGGCTGTCCTGGACTCACTTTGTAGACCAGGCTGGCCTCGAACTCACAGCGATCCACCTGCCTCTGCCTCCCAAGTGCTGGGATTAAAGGCATGCGCCACCACGCTCGGCTCTAGATCTGATCTTTATAAGTTCTGTCGGTAACCATATTTTTCCACTCCCTGTAGATATATAAACATAACCACATCCCCATCTCAAAACTATTGCAGGTTTCCAGTCCATTTTCAACAGATGTTTATAGTATATTGGTTGTCCTAGTTCCTCAGTTTTTTCTATAATCCAATGTCTCTCAGCTGCTGTGTTGTCCCTTCATCACCAACATTAAAAAAATTTAAAGTCAACAAATCATTATTTAATCTGCCCCTGGGGTTTTTTGTCCTTCTTTTTTGTTTAATAAGCATCTCTTTTAAGGTATGATTAGCTCTTTCAATAACTCTTTGTCCTGTAGGATTGTGTGGTATACTAGTAATGTGTTTTATATTATAATATGTAAAGAATTTCTTCTCTTAAGGGATACATATACAGGAGCATTGTCAGTCTTCATTCATTAAGGTATTCCCATTATTTCCAGTAAATGAGTAATTACACAATTAGCCTTTTCAGAACTTAAGTCAGTTGCCCATTGAATCCCTGAATATGTATCAATGGTATGATGTACACACCTTAGTCTTCCAAATTCTGCAAAATGAAACACATCCATCTTCCAGATTTCATTCCTTTTGGTATCCTTAGGGTTAATTCCAGCAGGTAATGGGATCTGATTATACAAAGAACATGTAGGACACCTATTAATTATTTCTCTGGCTTGTTGCCAACTCATAGGGAATTTTTCTTCAAACCCTTACCATTAACATGATGTTTTTCATGAAATTTTGAGGCTTTGAACACATTTCCTATTAATAATTGGCCACCTTTCTCATTTCTGTGTGCCAATGGATCTGGGAAAGCCTTATGGGATTGAATATGAGTAATATACAAGGGATATTTTCTACTTCTGATGACCTGTTGCAGTTCTATATATAATGTAGTTAATTCTGAGTTATCAGGAGTAAATTCAGCAGTTTCTATATGCAAAACAACTCTTTCTATATATTGAGAGTCAGTAATTATATTAAGAGATTCAGGAAAATCTAACAATTCCATAAGGATTGCATACAACTCTCATTTTTTGAACTGAGGTATGGTAGGCTCTGTTTCTTAACTATTAAACTTTATTATACAACCCAACTAGTTTACACAAGAGGGAAAAAAGGTTAAAGGGAAAAAAGAGTGAACCTTCCAGTATCCGTTCCATGGGACAGGTCCTTAGGTGTCTCTGGCCTGCGTGCTGGTTCGCCACCATGATAACCACCGTAACTGTTGTGCTGCTTTCAATACCGCTGAAACTAAATTTTTCCAATCTCGGGGAACAAGTCTATTCTGAGTGGCCAGCTGCTTAACATTTGTTTAACAAAGGTAGAGTGTATATCATATTTGACGACAGATTCCTTAAAATGTTTTAAATCCATCATGTCTACAGGATGCCAGACCATTTTGTGTGGGCACATGCCTTACAGTGACTGGAAAAGCTGAAGGTGTCTGGGTGACTGTGGAGGTGTCCTCCACCGGGACATTTTCCTCCAAAGACCTTTTGGTCTGTCTGACTTCCTTTTCCTTTGGTTTCTGACCTTTTTCACCCTTTTTAACCAAAGGTGCCTTCTGCTTTTCCAGCCCTTCCAGTTTTTTTGCATTTTGCCCATTTGTTCAGTCAAGTTAGTAATTCTTTCCAAAAGGATAGAGCTTATTGACTCTTCCGGTTTTTTTTTTTTTTTTTTTTTTTTTTTTTTTTTTTTTTTTTTTTTTTTTTTTTTTTTTTTTGGCTTTCTGGTCTCTCTATTTTCTGTCCTTCATCACTCCAATTACCAAAAATTTTATCTGCTTTCCCATCATTTTTTTTCCTCAGCCTTTTCATCTGTCCAGTTAAATCTGCAATCTTTTCCAAAAGAATAGAACTTACTGACCCTTCCGGCTTTTCTATGTCATTAGCCTTTCTCCTAATTCTTCTAAGCATGAAATATTGTAATAAAAGGACAATGAAAAAACAGAGAATTCCCTCTAAGTATAAGACAGGAAAGAGTTTGGCAACAGGTCTGTTTGAAATCCATCTTAGGGGCAAGGCTGCTGATCATCAGCAGTGGCCCCTCTTATAAATTTGGATACTCAATACCTGAAGAGTTCTGAGTTTGGACAATGGGCATAGCTTGTGGTTGTTCCTGATTACTCATATTAATATCTTCCCCAGAAGCATCAGTGTTTGTTTCTGTAATGGCAGGAATTTAATCTGAGTACCCCATTATTGTAAGAGATCCCTTCCGCAAAGATTTATGGGTATGTCAGCCATATAGCGTCTCAGCTTCCCTGTCTGCCCTTCTAATCCCACACACTTAATCCACTGTGTGCTTTGTTTTATTTGAGATAATTTACCAATTCCTAGAATTTCTGTATAAACCTTCTGGAGTTGCCAATCTTGATTCCAATGCCTGTTGGAGAGAATCCTGACGTCGGTGCCAGTGTCTGCCAGACCTTCTATTTCATCGCCATTCATTAGGTCTCTGATCATTAACCATTATTTGCCAGAACACATGTTTTCCAGTACTCCCAAATGCACCTGTTGTTTCTACTGGAGCGGCTTTGCCCTTGCTGTAAGGAAACAGCAACAGCTGAGCAATCTAGCCCCTGCATTAATTTGCATCTCCTGCTTTGCACATGCCATGATTTTTATTTCATCCTTACAGTCCCCATCTATAATACTGGGATGCACAGTAAGACCTTGAGAAGTCAATCCATCTCTTCCTAGAATTATCCCACTGTCCCTGAAGGCAAAGAACCGTAAATACCAGTGCTTATTTTGTAACATTCAACCTGTGGAGATAGTGTAAGAGACATAGTTGAGGCCAGATCCAAGGCAACGCTGCCTTCAATAGCATGCATTAGGTCACTGATACCTCATCCTCATTTTACTGCAAGTCCGTTGCTCCTGGACTGGCCAGGGAAATCTGCTTTATATTATTGTCGTGGCCACAAGCTGATGGGCCCCTCCTGCCATTTCCTATTGGCAAGGTATTACCTTGAACATCTCTAGATTGATAATCCCTAGACCAATGTCTTCCTTTCCCACGGTGGCTGCAGTACCCTGAAAGTCTTGGCACCTCATTACCATCATGGCCAGAAGCTCCTTGCTCTCTCCTACAAGTGATATTTTCTTCTGGATTATTGTGCTGGTTACTTTGAGGTCTAGAACTTTTACCTCCACAGTTCTGGAGCTATACCCAATCTCTCTAAAAAAATTCTGTGAAGGCTTCCCCAAACCCTTGAAATTTTTAGTAAATGGAATGATTGTCTCACCAGGTTCCTCTACCATGTCCCAAGCTCTTAAGGCTGCAACATGACATTGTTCCATTACTCTATCTTCAGACTTGATTTGTTCTCTTAAGTCAGCATATCTCCCTTCACCAAGCAATTGATTTTTATCAACATTTATCTCCCTTGTCGTTTTCTTGTTCTGTCCTCACAGCCTCACTTTGTCACCATGACAACCATTGTAATTGTTGTGCCGCTTCTAATACCGCTGAAACCAAACTTTTCCAATCTTGGGGAAAAATAGCCCTCTCTTTCTTTCTTTTTTTTTTTTCTTTCTTTCTCTCTTCCTCCTGCTCCTTCTTCTCCTTTATTTCTTTTAATGTGATAGGCATGGTGGCACCCACCTTTAATCCCAGCACTGGGAGTCGGAGGCAGGCAGATCTTTTTGAGTTTGGGGCCAGCCCAGTCTACAGAGCGAGTCCAAGACAGTCAACACTACACTGAGAAACCCTGTCTCAAAAATGGGGGCGGGGGGAGGAGGAGGAGGAGAAAAGAAAAGGTCTTGGCAGGCAGGAAAGAGGTGCAGGGCTCAAATTCCCCTGCTATCCCTATTCACCTCTTCAGTGACAGGCCTGTGCCTTGCCCGGATGCCTTCCATACTGCAGTCTGCATGATTATCTGAAGCTGGGTAGAGTGGACCATGGTTGGTCCAAAGGTTGGCAGCTGCCTCCGTCTTCCCTTCACCATCACTGCCAACAGCTTTGTTGTGGCCCCCGGCTCAGATGCTAGTTTGTGGTCCAGGGACCGCCTGTTTCTCTGGATTTTGCACATGCGCCACCTGGTGGTATCTACTCTTACCACCATAGCTACAGGGACGAAAAGAAACAAAGTGCTTTAGTTTGGAACTTAGTGTGTAGCCCAGGCTGGCCTTGATCTGGCAGCAATCCTCCTACCTGAGCCACTATCCCTGCCTCTGTACTGCTTTTCAAATCAAATATTTGACATGTTATGGTGTATCTATGCTGTGTATTCCCAGTACCTCTGCTGACCATGACTGGACTCTGCAGTTTAGGAAGTGGAGAAAGGCATACCACTAAGAACTTGCAAATATGCATTTTCACTCAACTATATATTTTGTGTATTTTGCCTGAATGTGTCTGTGCACTTAATTACTTGCATACACTCCTACAGACGCCAGAAGAGGGTGTCACATCTTTGGATTATAGCTACTTGGGAGCCACGATGTGGATTTTAGCAACTGAACCAGGGTCTTCTGTAACAGCAGCCAGTGCTCTTAACTACTATCTCCCCAGACCCTGGCTTTATTATACACTTTATTTTGTAGACAGAGTTTTTTGGTTTTTCGAGACAGAGTTTCTCTGTATAGCCTTAACTGCTCTGGACTCATGCTGTAGACCAAGCTGGCCTCGAACTCACAACAGTCCACCTGCCTCTTTCTCCTTGAGTGCTGAGATTAAAGGCCTGCATCACCACCACCTGGCTGTAGAAGTCTTTTCAATCTTATTTTTTTCTTCAAAATTATCTTGAAGTGTATATATATTTTTTTGTATATAAAATGATGAAAGATGTCATGGTAACCACCTCAACAAATGTTTTATTAAATATTTGCTATATATAAATATATTGTTATATATTATGTAATACATACGATCTTTTAGAAATTACAAGGGACTCTACATGGACAATAGGAAAAGTATTAGTTGAATATAAATGGTCAACAACATTGACCATTTGATTGGACTCCAAGATTATACAATATTAAAAAAAAAAAAGTAGTTCTATTACTTCTGGGTTTGGGGATTGGAATTTCCTACATACTTAAGTAGACTTGATATCTCATGTTTTGGTTGGGACAAGAACTGAAAAAGAGACATACTCTCCAACTTAATGTATGCAAGTCTTGCTGAGTCCCACAAACATTAGGAATGTTTTCTGTACCTTTCCGAGAAGTAGTGACTTGAACAGAACTCTGGCACCATGTTTATTTTTGGAAGTTCTTAGTCACTGAGAACCACATGTCTTTTCTCTGTATCACAAATACTTTATTTTTACTATCAACATTAGAACAGATGACTGCTTGTTCTGTGACTGACTGACTTACAGCCCAGAAATGATGGGGAAAGGAAATGGGAAATAATTCGGGGTCTCGGAATTCCCCTGGCTGCCTAATCTAGGGGTCTGTTATTTCTAAGTTTTTGAAATGTTTGGCCCGTGGAGTTCCCCTGGAGAGATCTGATTTCAATGGGCAAGACCGTCCAGCCGAAGGTAAATTAAATCGTAGGCACCCCCACCCCCGCCTCGTAGTAAGCTACATTTCTAATCTCAGCTTGCAGGAAACTGAGGCAGGACGCTAATTCCTAGGTCAGCATTGGCCCTTTAGTAAAATCCTTTCTCAAACTAACAACTGTTTTAAAAAGTGCAAAAACAAACCCCAAACAACCAAATAACAAAACCTAAACATCCAAATGTGGGCGGGTGGCGGGAAAACACTGGAAAATCCCTTCCCTTCCCTTCCTGCTAATGCTTTTGTAGTCCTTGTGTGTGGGAGAGGCGGCAAAGGGTGGGGGTGGGGTGGCAGACAAGCCAGTGAGCAATAAAGTTCTTTTAATATTTAAATTTATACTTTCACAGTTTCATCAGATTTATAATGCAGTTTAATCATACTCTCCCCTATTCCCGTTAGCCCTCCCACTATGCCTTTCTCCAAACTATATACCTGCTTTTTACTTATCTTTTTGTTTATGGCTTGTTGTGTTTAATTTGGGTCGCCTGAAAGAGCATTTTTTTTTTAATTAAAAAAAAAAACCATAACTGCCTCTCCGCCTCAAAGGGTCTCAGGAAGCCACGTTTGCCGCAGTGCGTGTCTCTAGGACCCTGGCGGGGTGAGGAGGGAAAACACCCGCCCGGACTTTTCCATAGCGTTTCCCGAGCCACGAGCAGCAGCTCTTCGTTGCCACCCTTAAAGATGCACGGCGAGTTAAGATACGGTCTCGAAGCCCGAAACCGCAGGCCGCCAAGGAACGCACTTCGGCGAAAACCCAGCTTTGCTCCATCCCGGAAAATGAGGCCCTGACGCTAGGCTTCAAAACCCCGAGCACGCAAGCGCGAGCGCAAGCGCAGTCGCGCGCGGCTAACCTACCACGCCCCCACATTGTGACGCTCGACGTGCTGACCTCACCGTGCGTCCGCAACGTCCGGCCGGCCCCGAGGGCTTTCGGGAAGGCCGCGGACGAGCGCTCGGGCGCTGCGGCTTTCCCGGTGCGCGGGGGCCGAGTCGTCTGGCTCCGCGGTGAGTGCGGCTCCCTCGGCCTGGCGGGGTGAGCGAGCCGGCGCCCCGAAGCCAGTTCAGCCCGTGTTGTAAGAACGCCTGTGTTCTTAGGGCCACCCGACCACCTCTCGCTTCCCCAGCCCTTGGGCTTGGACTCGTGTTAACAGTTTTGCTTTCTTTTCCTTTCGGTTTATTTTTTGACTCAGCCCAGGCTGGTCTCGAACTTGCGGCAATGCTCCTGCCTCCTAGGTGCTGGGATTACTAGCGTGCACCGCCTCACCTGTCTTTCAGAGTTTCTGCAGAGTTTGGAGCTTAGCGTCCCTTTAATGTCTTTAAATCAAGGCAGTTGTGCGACAGGGAGATCACGGTTCTCATATAATTTACTGTTTGCACTCCGCAGTGTTGTGAGAAATAATTCCGTGGTTTAAGTGGGAAACATGTCTTTTCTGTTGCTTGTCTTCCCAACCAACCTGCCCCTCCCCTGCAGTGTGTGTAGAGCTGAGTGGGTTCTTTGCTGAAGAGAAAACACCTGGTGTGGTTAAGTCGCACGCGTAGTGGTAGCCTTGTTCCAGGCCAGCGTTTTACAGGCAATTGTACTTTTTTGTTTTTGAGATGCTCTCTGTGGTGGTTGCTTTGGAATTATTAGTGAATGGTCGTCCTTAATGAATTGCTTTAATGATGATACCTTTATCTAGGTTAATTTGGTCCAGCATCTCACTCCCTGTCTCGATCTTCCAAGTGTTGAGATTGAGATTGCAGGCATGCTTCGGGGATGTATGTATGTATGTACGTACGTACGTACGTGTATATATATGTGTATACATATTCTCGTGGTTAAACCCAGGGCAAATGTTTTTAACACAGAGCTAATCAGCAGCCCGGCAGACCATCCATCTTTCCATTATCTTTGGGTGTCTTGTCTCCAGGAAATGCTGAATCAAAATATCTGTAAATCAGAAAAAGGAGCCTGGTGGTAGTGTGGTCCTAGCACTTGGGAGGCCGAGGTAGGAGAATTCCAAAAAGTTTGAAAACCAGCTTGGGTTACATTGCCTTTCTAGCCAGTCTAGGCTACGCGATGAGACCCTGCAAAAAATAAAGGTGCTCAAGAAGCACGGCATATTTTCTCTAACAGTAAACAAACAGGAAGTAAAATGAACATGAAATTGGGAGCTATTTGTTTTCCTGGATGGAAATGTCCAGTTCTTGTCAAAGTTTTACTTATTTTTTGTTTTGTTTTTGAGACAGGGTCTCTCTATGTAGCCTTGGTTGTCCTAGTCTCGCTTTGTAGACCAGGCTGGCCTGGAACTCACAGTGATCCACCTGCCTCTGCCTCCGGAGTGCCGGGATTAAAGGCATGTGCCACCATGCCTTGCCCAAAGTTTTACTTTTTTAAACTATGCAATGCTGTGCATTTAAAGACAAGCATCATTAGTGCTCTGGGAAGTGATTGCAAGTGTGTATTTTGATTTAGACGTTTTCTAAGTTGGATGAGCTGCTGCAGTTAAAATTATTATCTAGAATATGCCATTTTTGGATATGAGTGAATAAATTGAAGAGGCCATCACTGATTTGCAATTAGTTTTCTAAACTATCATTTTTTTCTTTCAGATTCACAGCCCTCAAGAGTCTTCATTTCCTCCTATGTTTTCCTAGAAATAAACCCAGTTATGGAAATCTGAGCATTTGTATAAAACGGTGCTGTTTGAATTCCATGGAGTATGCTTTTGTATATGAATAATTATATAAAACATTGAGTTTTCAGAAAGAAGGCTAGTACGGTACATTTGTGTAACAGAAATGGTGTAATAAAACAGGCTTGTTAGGTATTTGTGATAACAGAAAGGTATGTCTTGATAAATTGATTCATCTTTGATTATAGCATACTTCTAATGCAGTGAGCCTGAGAGTAAACAGAGGTGGACTTTATAGAATGCAGTCTAGTTAAGTTTCTGTGCAGTGTACTGTCTAGTGACTACATGCATTATAATGATAGACACAGATAGAGGTAGTGTTATACAAAGTTTGACAATGCGAGAATATCAGTTTAAAGCATTAAGCAAAGTTCACATACCACACACACTGTAGTCTTAATAACGCTGTGTGCTGACTTCCGCAGAAGTGAGCTGACGTTAGTAGAACCCACTGTAGAGCTACTGTGATGATGAGCTGTGTGACATGAGCTTTAGGAAACAGCATGAGATGGAGAGTGTAGTTATTCTTATTTGGTAGAAAAAGGAATAGTTCAGATGTCATAATCTTGTAAGGGAAAAAAGCCTATATATAATTTTTCCGACATAGTCAGCAGTTGGCCTAGTGTCTAGACTTCATAACTTGTAATGAAAAGTAAGTTATAGGTAACTAGCTCTTGGGTTATCCAGAGGAAGAGTTCGTATGGTCCCAGGGTCCTGAGTAGTGTAGGAGCTTGGATTTGGCCTATGTGAGTGAGCTCATAAATCCAGTCAGAATACAGCGAACTCTACCCAGGTAGATGCTAGCTGTCCTGTTCCTGTGTGCGGCAGAGATCTTCCTGGGAGGTGCTGAGAAGCTTCCCGTGGCATGTAAGCTGTCAGAAGCACTGTTACTTCGTGTGCACAAAACCGTCTCCAGGCTTGTCTAGGCTGCCTTCCCCCAAACCTAACTGTCATGGAGGCGGGCACAGTCTCCTCATACCAGACAAAAGAGAGCAAAGAAAAAATGACATACGACTTCTCATGTGAGCTCTACAGAATGTCCACCTACTCTGCCTTCCCCGCTGGAGTTCCTGTCTCGGAAAGGAGCCTGGCTCGTGCTGGCTTTTATTACACGGGCGTCAACGACAAGGTCAAGTGCTTCTGCTGTGGCCTGATGCTGGACAACTGGAAACAAGGGGATAGCCCCGTTGACAAGCACAGGCAGCTGTACCCCAGCTGCAGCTTTGTGCAGACCCTGCTCTCAGCTAGTCTGCAGGCCCCACCTAAGAGCACACCCCCCGTGAGAAGCACATTCGCACGCTCACTACCTTCTCAACAAGGTGCCGGTCACTCCAGCCTGTTGTCAGCACCTCTTAACTGTGCAGCCGAGGAAGACTTCTCATCGAGGACGAGCCCTTGCAGCTATGCCATGAGTACTGAGGAGGCCAGATTGCTAACATATAGCATGTGGCCCTTAAGCTTTCTGTCACCAGCAGAGCTGGCCAGAGCCGGCTTATATTACGTAGGGCCTGGAGACATGGTGGCCTGTTTTGCCTGTGGTGGGAGACTGAACGACTGGGAACCAAAGGACGACGCCATGTCAGAGCACCGGAGACATTTCCCTGACTGTCCGTTTCTGGAAAATTCCTCAGAAACACAGAGGTTGAGTATATCGAATCTGAGTATGCAGACACACTCTGCTCGAATGCGGACGTTTGTGTACTGGCCATCTGGTGTTCCTGTACAGCCTGAGCAACTTGCAAGTGCTGGATTTTACTATGCAGGTAAGAAGTGGACAGAAGTCGAGTCTCATCTCGTTGGCTCATGGGAATATACACGCAGTCAGTGTCTGCTCTTTTTTCTTGTGCAGATTGCAACGATCACGTCAAATGCTTCTGCTGTGATGGTGGCTTGAGGTGTTGGGAATCTGGAGATGACCCCTGGGTAGAGCATGCCAAATGGTTTCCAAGGTAACTGGTTCTTGTTGTTTGTTTCTTTCCGAACGAGGGTGTCTCTGTGTAGCCCTGGCTGTCCTGAACTCACTCCGTAGACCAGGCTGGCCTTGAACTTGGAGATCCACCTACCTCTGCCTCCTGAGTGCCGAGATTAAAGGCATGCGTCACCACTGCCTGCCTTGGTAAATGGTTCATAAAAACTTTGAAAACTGAGTATTTTTTGTGGTATGGAGGATTGAGCCCAGGGCCTCACATCTGGTAGGCAAGTGCTTTTGCCGACATTTCTAAATCTTAATTTTAATTATTGTGTAGCATTTTAAATTCAGGGGCGCCGTTGCTAGCGAAAAAGAATCGGAAAGTCTGTATTTGAAGCTGATAACCTATGTGATTTTGGACTTTATTTCTAAAATGAGTGGATTGTGGTAGGTGTTTTTCTTTTTTTTTTTTTTTTTTGGTTTTTTCGAGACAGGGTTTCTCTGTGTAGCCTTGGTCATCCTGGACTCACTTTGTAGACCAGGCTGGCCTCGAACTCACAGCGATCTGCCTGCCTTTGCCTCCCGAGTGCTGGCATTAAAGGCGTGCGCCACCATGCCTGGCTAGGTGTTTTTCTTCATTGTGATAAAATACACATAAAATTTACCAATTTATCTAAAGTGTATTCTTTTTTTAAAAAAAGATTTTATTTATTTATTATTTATACAATACTCTGCCCCCATGTGTGCCTGCATGCCAGAAGAGGGCACCAGATCTCATTAAAGATGGTTGTGAGCCACCATGTGGTTGCTGGAATTGAACTCAGGACCTTTGGAAGAACAGCCAGAGCTCTTAACCTCTGAGCCATCTCTCCAGCCCCCTAAAGTGTATTCTTATGTAGCATTCTTATGTATTATGTAGCTTGGATCTGTGTGTGCCTTCCCTGATAATGAATCTGCTGGACTCCTTGAGGGAACTATAGGGACCTTGGTCACTTTTGTATGACTTGAGGAACAGGAATTTTGAAGTAACAGTATTTATAATGGATCAACCCATTATTGAAATTGTTAGTAACTTAAAGTTATATGATGGGGCAAGTAGTGCAGCCATGCCCACATGCCTTTAGTTTCAGCACTTTGGAGGCAGAGCATGCAGTCCCTGAGCAAAGGCCAGCCTCTTCTA
Source organism: Acomys russatus (assembly GCF_903995435.1). Classification (NCBI taxonomy): domain Eukaryota; kingdom Metazoa; phylum Chordata; class Mammalia; order Rodentia; family Muridae; genus Acomys; species Acomys russatus. Next base: position 4,395,726 of record NC_067150.1, on the reverse strand, counting down.
TAGCAAGTTCAGCTCAGCTAGGGTCGCATAGTAACCCCAAATGTCATGAATAATAATATCAAAATACATTTTTGGGCTGGGTGTGTTGTCGCACGCCTTTAATCCCAGCACTCGTGAGGCAGAGGCTGGCAGATCACTGTGGGTTCGAGGCCAGCCTGGTCTGCAAAATGAGTCCAGGCTGTAGCCACAGGCTACACAGAGAAACCTTGTCTCAGAAAAAACAAAAACAAAAACAAACAAACAAAAAACCAAAATGAATTTTTGTATGCCAGGCCCAGTGTAATTTAACATTTCAGTAGTCTGATATAAATTCAAAACCAACCTGGGCTACTTAGACCAGTCTCAAAAACCAAAATGGAAAGAGAGACTTTGACTCTTCTTTGTTCTGAAAACTCATATATTTGGTTTTCAGAAAAGTGCTGATTACGGCCATATGTGGTGGTACATTCTAGCACTTGGGAGGCTGGAGAGGGAGTAGTCAAGGTCAGTGTTAGCTTGGGCCACAGTGTGATCCAGACCAACTCAGCTGGGTGGCAGGCCCTGTCTGAAAACAGTTATTAGGCAGAAAAAACTACTTACAATTTGCTAGTGGAGGTAAGTGTACCAGCCCTGGCTGTCTTGGACTCACTGTGTAGACCAGGCTGGCCTCGAACTCACAGAGATCCGCCTGCCTCTGCCTCCTGAGTGCTGGGATTAAAGGCATGTGCCACCACGCCCGGCTCTCATCCTGCTGTCTTATAGGACCCTGGACCACCAGCCCAGGGCTGGCCCCACTCACAGTGTACTGAGCCTTCCCCCATCAATCACTAATTATAAAAATGCTTTACAACTGGATCTTATGGAGGCATTTTCTCAACTGAGCTTTCCTCTCAGATGGTTTTAGTTTATGCCAAGTTGACATAAAACTATCCATCACGATGTGTGACTGCATGTGGGAATGTGCATATGAGTATAGGTGCCCAAGAAGCCAGAAGCCTAGGTCCCCTGGGGCTAGAGTTACTGAAGGTGGGGAACTTCCTGACTGGGGTGCTGGGCACTGAGCTCTGGGCCTCTGGGAGAGCAGCACGTCGTGCTTTTAAGCAGTGAGCGCTCCCCAGCCTTCCTTGCAGGCCGCTTATCTGAGAACATCTGGGATAAGGACGAAAGAGCTTTCCTACATTTAAAGATACGCTTCAGCTTTAGTTTATTTTTGCAAGTAGCAAGAGCATAGGTCAAGATTTTTTGGTTTTAAAAGAAAATTTTCTTATGGACATCTAGTTGTTTAGCATTTGTTCGAGAAGGAACAGAATAGGAGTGGGTGTTATATGAACTTCCTTCCAGGAGTCTAGGTAGCTTAAATATTTGAGAAACATTGTTATAAAGTGTGGAGAAATGCTTGATTATATGTTTCTTGGAGGGAATGTGAGGTGTTGTGTTCCAGGACCGGAGAGTGAACTCTGGAGCAGGACTGACAGTTACTATATTATGAACAGTAAAATTTTAATTGATAATGAGTAATAGATTTTTTGTGTGTTTTTGGTTTTTTGAGACAGGGTTTCTCTGTGTAGCCTTGGCTACCCTGGAACTCTCTTTGTAAACCAGGCTGGCTGGGAACTCACAGAGATCCGCCCGCCTCTGCCTTGCACCACCGCCACCCAGCAGAGTAATATTTTTTGAAATAGTGTTAAAGCCTGAAAAAGACAATGTCTGTAATATTGTTTTTCATATGCCAACATTTTCCCCTTTCTAGGCCCACAATTTCCCCCTCTTGTTGTTGTATCAGTGGACAGAGACAGAAAAATAATGGAATGTATCAACACAATAAGACTGTGCTGCTGTGATTTTTGATATGAAATATTTTAAAATAGTTTTTGCTTCACACTTTAGGTGTGAGTTCTTGATACGGATGAAGGGGCAGAAGTTTGTTGATGAGATTCAAGCTAGCTGTCCTCACCTTCTTGAACAGGTAAACTGATTTGTTTTGTTTTTCAAGACAGAGTCTCTCTGTAGACCAGGCTGGCCTTGAACTCACAGGGATCCGCCTGCCTCTGCCTCCCGAGTGCTGGGATTAAAGGGCCTGGCTCTGTTTTGTTTTTCGAGACAGGGTTTCTCTGTTTAGCTTTTGCTGTCCTGGACTCGCTCAGTAGACTAGGCTGGCCTTGAATTTACAGCAGTCCACCTGCCTCTGCCTCCCTCAGTGTTGGGGTTAGAGGCGTGTATATTTATGTATATTAATGCTCTATCTGCATGTACACCTACACTCCAGAAGAGGGCATCAGATCTCATTTTAGATGGGTGTGAGCCACCATGTGGTTGCTGGAAATTGAACTCAGTGCTCTTAACCGCTTAGGTAAACGGATTTTTAAATTTTATATGAGAGCTGGGGTGATGGTGCATTTAGTAAAATGCTTACTATGCAATATGAGGCTCTGAATTCAGATTTCTGCACCACAGAGAAAGCTGGGTGTGGTAGCCTGCATCGGTAACCCCAGGGTGCTAGAGACACATGGGACCCCTCACTCACTGACTAGATAAACCATTCAGTGAGTTCAGGTTGAATGAGACTGAGACCCTGTCTTAAAATGTACCTGTGTCTGCCATTGTCCTCCAGGTGGCCTCCACCCGTGTGAGCAGGTACATATACTGTCTCTATACAGAAGCAAAAATATAGCATTGAACTACGCTATGAAGTAATAATAATTACAGAAATCTAGAAGTGATATTTATATTTTATTAGTTCTGTTTACATAATTTTGGGGGCAAAATTGGAGCTATTAAGAAAATTTTATATCAATTTTAAGCATTATAATTAATAAAAAATGTGCTTAGGAAGATGCACCTGAGGTCGTGGGTGTGGGTGTGGCTTAGGACAGCTGGAGTTCCGGTCACAGTTATGTAGCCATAGTGACAGCAGCCTTGGTAGCTTCGCTGCTAGCTTGCTGTTCAGGGTTCTTTATAAATGGTGGTTTTTACTTTTACTTTTTTGAAAAATCTTATATCCTACCACTGTACAGGATTTTTTTAAAAAATGGGGTTAAAGAGATATCTTCATTGTCTCTTTAGTCTTTTCCAGAAACCAAACCAAACCAAACCAAACCAACCCCCCCCCCAAGAAAAAAAACTCAGCTTGTTTACCCAAATAAGTATACTTTGCAAATGGAATGAGGAGACATTATTGTATGTTCCTGTTGTCTAAAAGGAAGATACACTTGAATTTTAACTTGAATATAGATAAAAGCTATAGCTGTATGATTATTATGGTGAAACAAAATAAAATGTTGTTCATTTTAGAGTTTTGAGACAGGCTCTCGTGTAGCTGAGGCTTGCCTGTGACTCCTCATCTCCCTGCCTCAGCCTCCTAAGTACGGAAATTACAAGAGCATGCCATCAAACGTGGAGTTTCCAAAAGGCTGTGTCCACTCCTTAAATGTCGCTGTTTGCATGGGTGTGGTGCTCACTCCTGTAACCCCAGTCCTTGGAAAGCTGAGGCAGGAAGCTATGTGTGAGTTCTTGACCATCCTTAGCAACTGAGTGAGACCTGGTCTTGTTTAGCCCGTTTGAGATTTCTCATTTGCCTGTTATGTGTCCTCTTATTTCATAGCTGTTGTCCACTTCAGGCATCCCAGAAGAAGAAAATGCCGACCCTCCAAGTAAGTAGAAAGTATTTGAACTACAACTCCGGGTTTTGGTGACAATGTTAGCAATGACAGTGTATTAGAGAAAGGGTGGTGGCACCTCTGAAGCCATCGGGGAACTTCAGGACACTGACTAGGAGTTTATCTTCCTACTAGGAGTCATGACCGTTTAAACGATGTAGGATATTTATTAGTCTTTCCAGTGCTGCCTTTTATGCATTATGTCCCAATTGCTAATCTGTACCCATTGCTTTGGTAATGACAAGAGGTCATGGAAAACAGCTGTATCACGTGTTATTTACCAGTAGCTGGCATTGGATACAGTTAAGGGTGCTTCTGGCAGTACCTTCTGCTGTGTTCTGGCTGGCCCTGACCTTGAGCCCCGCTGAGCTTTCGTCCTCAGCACACCCACTTTGGCTGGCCTCCCTGACACCACGCTTGGGTTTTTTCCCTGTGTCTGTTTCTTTGCCAGCTCCTCCTCCACATTCCTACGTGCTAGACTGCTAGGAAAAGTGTGCTTCGTGCTCAGGTCAGGTGGATGCTTAAATCTCAGAGGTGCTTGCATTTCTGCCTAAGCAGCTGGCTCAGAGAATATGCCAACCAGGTTTCCTCTGCGTCATCCTGATGTGTCCTTCTCTGACCTTCCCCAGCCACAGAACAGCTGGCCTATGTCCTGGGTCATCTGCTCTGCCTTCACAGCATGTCCTCCACTGCCAGCCTAGTCCATGCTGCCCTGGTCGGTTCTGTAGTCGTTCCTGATGCCAGCTGACCTGCAGCCCATCTCCACAGCCTTTCCAGTCACCTGTGGGCCAGCCCTCTGCTCAAGATCCTCCTAGAGTATTCTGGCACATTTGTGGTGACTGCAGTCCTCTGGTTACCACCATCTTTATTTCTTGACCACGTCAAGCTTTTGTCCTGCTTAAGGCTCTCACTGCTCTTTTTCAGTCATTCCCATTGCTTGCTTTATCATTTCAGTTGTAGGGTCTTCCTTTTTTTAAAATGTTATTTTCTAGAAGAATGTGGAGGAGTGTTTTGAGTGGATGTAACAACTATGAGTAAAGTGCTGTTTAGTAAATCAGCTGGGCAGAAGGACAGGAAATGGAAGGCGGGACTTCCTGGAGGGGAGAGGAGCCAAGGATTGACAGTTGACAGAGGAGAGTTGACAGGACTGGAGGAAGAGGAGGAGAGAAGCCTCCGAGGATCAGATTGGCAAGTTGGCAAGTGCTTGGGATATATGTAGGTTATGAGGTTTAGAGTAGTTTAGTTTAGTTTACAAGAAGATTACTATCAGTTTAGATTCTGCCCGGCGTAGTGCTTGCAGCTTTAAAGTATGTGTCAGTCATCGGCCTCCTAGGCCAAACAGATACATTTATTGTAACAGGTCAAGACTCTGTCTTAGTATTTCTTCAATTATACTTTTGAGCATGGTTGCTCTCTACACACTTTTAGGTGTTCATTGTGCCAGTTTCCAGCAGATGGCAGTAAAGTGTCCTGGAAAAGTACAGTTATGATACGCTGTGCTGTAGGAGCTTACACTGACGTCAGCAGACACAGCTTCCCTAAGTCTCCCAAGGCCTCCAGATCCCTTCTCTCACCACCTTATGTTCCCATCTTCATACCCTCTCTGTTCACAATAACATTCCTTTTGCTTTTTTTTTTTGTTTGTTTGTTTTTTGTTTTATTTTGAAACAGGGTTTCTCTGTGTAGCCTTGACTGTCCTGGACTCACTTTGTAGACCAGGCTGGCCTCAAACTCATCCTCCTGCCTCTGCCTCCCGAGTGCTGGGATTAAAGGCGTGCACCACCACGCCCGACTACTTTTGCTTATTTAACTGTGCTTTCATTACATCTTTGTTTCCATCTTTATTTTCTGTCTCTCTCACATACCTGTTTAGATATTATTTATCATTCATCTCCATTGGTGTGAATCCAGCTCAAGTGCTTCATGCATGCTTGGCAAGAGCTCACTACCCTGTGCTAGGCCCCACCCGCACACCTAATCTCCTTATGGGGGTGGGGAGAGTATACATGCATGCTTGCTAGAGATGGAATCCTCAAGCATGCTTGGCAAGTCCTCTACCTAGGCCACACCCCTTTTAAAAAGTTCAGTGTCTTTTTACTGTGCTAGCAAGCAAATGCTAAACAAGCATTCTACTGTTGGAGCTGCACCTCCGTCTTATTCCTATTTCCTGTTGTTGTTATTTTTTCTTTTTTTTATTAATTTATTCATATTACATCTCAATGGTTATCCCATCCCTGGTAGCCTCCCATTCCTCCTTCCCTCCCAATTTTTAAAAAATTTTGTTTCTTTTTTTGCGGGGGGGAGAGGGTTAGTTTCAAGACAGGGTTTCTCTGTGTAACAGCTCTGGCTGTCCTGAAACTTGCTCTGTAGTTCAGGCTGGCTTCAAACTCAAAGAGATCTGCCTGCCTCTGCCTCCCAAGTCCTGGGATTAAAGGCATGTGCCACTATGCTCACTCTCTTTTAAAAATTCATTTTTTATTTTAGTGTGTGTGTGAGAGAGAAAGACACACACACACAGACATGGAGACAGAGAAAGTTAATTTAGGAGTCAGGCCTCCTGTGGATTTTAGGAATTGAACTTGAGTAGGCTTGTACAGCAAACACTTTTACCATGAGCCCTCTTGCCTGCCTGAGGGAAAAATTATTTATTGTGTATGTGTGCATACACATGCCACAGTGTGTGTATGGAGGTAAGGGGATAACTTTGGGCACTGGAGAGATGTCTCAGCAGTTAGGAGTACTGGCTGCTCTTCCAGAGGACTCAGGTCAGTGCCCAGCACCTACATGGCAGCTCACAACTGTCTGGCTTCAGTTTCAGGAGAGCTGACACTCTCACACAGACACACATGCCCGCAAAACACCAGTGACATAAAAATAAAAGAAAGAAACAAAACAGAGGACAGCTTTTGGCATTGGTTTTCTTCTACTACTTTATGGATCGTCTTAGTTCAACTTAGGCTGTCCAGCTTGGCAGCAAGTGCCTTTACCACTGAGCCATCCTACCCACACTGGTGGGATATTTAACAATCAGAGTCCTAAGCCTATTGTCAAGAGATTCTTTTTATTAAGTATGTCTAGGACGTATGCACTGTAGGAAGTAATTTTTTAGATGCATAGTACACTAATTGTTCAAAGTTCAAGTTTTATTGAACTTTATTTAATATGATACATATGGAATGTCTCCCCTTCTCAGGATATGAAAATAAAGGTGCCACACTCATTGTTTTTCATAGTTTAAATCTTTTCTGTTTGTTTTTGTTTTGTTGTTGTTGAGTTTTGAGAAAGGGTTTCTCTGTGTAGCCTTGGCTGTCCTGGACTCCCTTTGTAGACCAGGCTGGTCTCGAACTCACAGCGATCCATCTGCCTCTGCCTCCCAAGTGCTGGGATTAAAGGTATGTGCCACCACCGCCCGGCTTAAATTTTTTAAAACTTCGTTACAGCTTTTCATATGACTACTGTATCTGCATGTACATCTGCAGGCCGGAAGAGGGCATCAATTCACATTACAGATGGTTGTGAGTCACCATGTGGTTGCTGGGAATTCAACTCAGGACCTCTGGAGGAGCAGATGGTGCTCTTAACCACTGAGCCATTTCTCCAGGCCCCATAGTTTTGTGGAGTTTAATATTAGCCAATTTGTTTACAAACAGTTGTGCATTTCGGACCTCATGAAAGCCCAGAAGATGCTGTCATGATGAACACGCCTGTGGTGAAAGCAGCGTTGGACATGGGCTTCAGCAGGAGCCTGGTGAGACAGACAGTGCAGCGTCAGATCCTGGCCACTGGGGAGAATTACAGGACCATCAGCGACCTTGTGATCGGCCTGCTCGATGCTGAAGACAAGAGCAGAGAAGAGGAGAGGGAAAGACACACTGAAGAAATGGCATCAGGTATTGCAGTGCTGGTGGCTACAGGATTTCAGCGGCATGTTACCTGGCCACAGCCTCGCCTCGCCTCACACCCATAAATTGCTGCTAACATCCCTCTTACCCCAGGCATTTCTAAACTCTCTTTTTGCCAAGCCCAGTTTGATCTGTAGCTAGTGCTGTCCTTGAACTCTCCTGAGGTTCCTCCCCCACTTCCAAAGTGCTGAGATTACGTATGTATGCCACTGCTAGGATTTACAGGAAACTCTTTTCTTGAGCTATATTGATTGCATTTTTTTTTCTTTATACATAGCTAAACTTTAAGGAAAAAAAAAAGCGTGGTTCAAGGGTCTTGAGGGATGACTCAGTGGTTAAGAGCTTCTGCGGCTCTTGCAGAGGGTAGAGTATGGTTCCCTTCTCCCATAGAGTCTGGGAGTCTCACAACTACCTATAACTCCAGTTCGCGGGGGTTTGACACCCTCTTATGACCTTTGCATATACCTAGTGCACATTCGTACACATTAAATACCGTAAAAATAAATACATTAAAAAAAATAAAAGCAAGATTTAAAAACTGATTCAGACACCCCCCCCCCTTTTTTTTTTTTTTTTTTTTGGTTTTTCAAGACATGGTTTCTCTGTGTAGCCTTGGCTGTCCTGGACTCCCTTTGTAGACCAGGCTGGCCTTGAACTCACAGCAATCCGCCTGCCTCTGCCTCCCGAGTGCTGGGATTGAAGGTGTGCACCACCATGCCCGGCATCATATTTATGTTTTAATTCTGGCCTTTTTTTGGTTAGTAGGTAGGCAGCACAGTCAGAGGTTTCTTACCTTTGAAGTGAGATAATCTCTTACGAACAAGCTGGGTTCATTCTTTTTTCTTTTTTTTTCCCCCCGAGATAGGGTTTCTCTGTGTAGCCTTGGCTGTCTTAGATTCACTTTGTAGATCAGGCTGGCCTTGAACTCTCAGCGATCTGCCTGCCTCTGCTTCCCAAGTGCTGAGGTTAAATACATGCACCACCATGTCTGGCACTGTTTTTTGTTTTTGTTTTTGTTTTTAATATTTTTATTTAATTTTAATTTATGTGCATTGGTGTGAGGATATCAGATCTTGGAGTTACAGACAGTTGTGAGCTGCCATGTGGGTGCTGGGAATTGAACCCAGGTCCTTGGGAAGAGCAGGCAGTGCTCTTAACCACCGAGCCATCTCTTAAGCCCTGGGTTTATTCTTTATGAAAATATGTGTGCCTGTACTTACAACAAGTAAAGTGATACACTACAAATAAAAATAAATTACTTTTTAATTCCATGGTGGGGAACAGGAAAGAAAAAGAGGACACGTTTTGCTACTCTCTAAGGTTTGCTGCTTGTCAACAATTTGAAGGGAGTCTGGGTCTGTCAGCGTACAGATGTGAGACTGTGTGAGTTGTATGAAACATCTAGGTTTAATTTGCAAGATTAAGATGGCAGCATTGATGTACAAACAAGTCATTTTCTTTCTTGAAGCTCAGTTCAGTGCCTAATTTGTGCATCAGGTTGGTTGGGTGTAGTTGGGGGGAATTTGAAATGTAACAGAACTTTTTTCTTGCTTTTTTTTAAATGCAGGTGACTTGGCATTAATTCGGAAAAATAGAATGGCCCTCTTTCAGCAGTTGACATGTGTCCTGCCTCTCCTGGATGATCTTCTTGAGGCCAGTGTAATCACTAAACAAGAGCATGATATTATCAGTCAGAAAACACAGATACCCTTACAGGCCAGAGAGCTGATTGACACAGTTTTAGTCAAGGGAAATGCTGCAGCCAACATCTTCAAAAACTCTCTGAAGGAAATTGACTCCACATTATATGAAAATTTATTTGGTGAGTTTGTTGGGAAAATTATTTAGATACTCATAGGTTTTTGTCATTTCTCTATTGAACAAGCAGAATAATCCAGCTAAAAAACTGTAATGTTAGCCAGGGGTGGTGGTGCACACCTTTAATCCCAGCACTTAGGAGGCAGAGGGAGGCAGATCAAGGCCAAGTTGGTCTATGAAGTAAGTCCAAGACAGCCAGGGCTGAACAGAGAAACCCTGTCTCGAAAAATCAAAAAAAAAAAAAAAAAAAAAAAAAAAAAACAAAAAACAAAAAACAAAAAACATTTTACCTATTAAAAAAAAACCTGATGTATTTTATTGTCTAGATAGTATTCTTTGTAATATATAGCAAAAATCTATATAAAAATAGTAGGCTAAAAATGTTCTGTATTGCTGAAGTGATGCTTTTTGTATGCTTTCTTCCTCAGTGGAAAAGAATATGAAGTATATTCCAACAGAAGATGTTTCAGGTAAAATAGAGTTCGTACTTCAGCGTTGTTTCTGTGACATTGTAGCAGCTGAGTTTCACTAACTCTCCTGTTCTTAGGCTTGTCATTGGAAGAACAGCTGCGGAGATTGCAGGAAGAACGCACCTGCAAAGTGTGTATGGACAGGGAGGTGTGCATCGTGTTCATCCCCTGTGGCCATCTGGTCGTCTGCCAGGAGTGCGCCCCCTCCCTGAGAAAGTGCCCCATCTGCAGAGGAACCATCAAGGGCACCGTGCGCACATTTCTCTCATAAGTGAATGTCGTAAAGCATTGTTGGACACCAGACACAAAGAATGAATTACTGATTCAACTAGTACATTCATGTTCTGCTCTTTTTCAGAATTAATAATCTTGCTTTGTTAAAGGTGGTATTGTAAATTTAATCTTCATGTGTTGCAAGGGAAGGCCTGTGTCGAGGAGCTAAGGGAGAGCTTGTGTGCCTCATCAGGAATTACGGGATTTGGAGTTTGGGAAAGCTTCGGATTCAGCTGACACGGAGCTCACAAATCCTGGCAGCCGGTGGCCCTGGCACTCGCTCGGCGGTCAGAGTTCACTGTGCCTCTTAGTGCTTTTCCCTTCTAGAAAATGAGGATTTTTCTGTTACTGGTAAATAATATTTCTCCTGTTTGTGAGAAACATATTAATAAAGTTTTTTAAACGCTTGCATCATTATAGTGTGTTTTGTACCCTGATTTAAAAGTAATTTTCATAAATCTTCATTGCATTAATTTGCTCTTTGGTTAAAAAAAAATGAACTCTTGAAACAAATTATTAAGACATTTCTAATAATGTGGTTTATGAGAATTCCTTTAGATAACAAGCTGTGTGTGCTTTGTAAATAAAGTATTGAGTGAAGACTTCATCAGTACCAACCAATTCAGATAAATGTCCACGAGAGTTTACACAAACAGCTTACTTGCCTGGTGTGTAGGTGTTGGGGTGGGTAGGACAGGCAATGCTAAGTGCCTTTGTGGACCAAAACCATAAGGATTTGAGGTGTACTTAAAAGGAAAAAAGGCTGCACCCTGTCAGTCTCAGCAGAGGAGGGTGGATCTCTGCTGGTTGTTTTTTGACAACACAAATTTAGACATCTTGGAAGAGGAATCTCAGACAGGGTTTCTCTCTGTAGCACTGGCTGTCCTGGAACTTGCTCTATAGACAATGCTGGGCTTGAACTCACAGAAATCATCTTGCCTCTGCTTCTTGAGTGCTTGGGATTAAAGGCCTCTGCCACCATGCCCAGTTGAAAAGAGGGAATCTTAACTGAGAAGATATATAAGACGGTTTGTAAGCATGTCTGTGGGGCATTTTCTTGATTTCTGATCGATGTGGGAGGGCGCAGGCCATTGTAGGTGGTGGCACCCAGAACAGGTAGTCTTGGATAGGATGGGAAAGCAAGCTAAGTCAGCCACAGGCGGCAAGTCTGTAAACAGCACACCTCCATGGCTTCGGCATCAGCTCTCATTTGCAGGTTCCTGCCCTGTCTTCCCTCAGTGATGAGTGTAACCTGAGGGCTGTAAACTGAAACTAGCCTTTCCTCCCCAAGTTGCTTTTGGTTATGATGTTTTATTATAGTAATAGAAACCCTAAGACAGAGCAAAGATCCTACCTACTATGCACAGTGAGTTCCTGAGTAGCCAGGGATAGTGAGACAAAACAAAGCCCTCTGTACTAGGGTTCTCTAGAATAATAGAACTGATAGAATGAATTTCTCTGTTTAGAAAGGGGCATTATTTAGAATGACTTATGGCTGTGGTCCACCTAATCCAACAATGGCTGGCTATGAATGGAAAGTCCAAGAATCTATTAGTTGCTCAGTTCACGAGGCTGGGATCTCTCATCTGGTCTTCAGTAGATGCTTGAGTCCTCATCAGGTAGGTAGGCTCTAATGCCAGTGAAGGCATGGACTTGATAGCGATGTGAGAGCATGCCAGCAGCTTCTTCCATGTCGTTTAAACAGACTTCCAACAGAAGGTGCAGCCCAGATTAGAGGTGGGTTTTCCCACCTCAAAGGATCTGGATTAAAGGGGAGTCTTCTTAAAGATCTGCATTAGAGGCCAGGTGGTGGTGGCGCACGCCTTTAAGCCCAGCACTTGGGAGGCAGACACAGGTGGATCTCTGAGTTCAAGGCCAGCCTGGTCTACACATCAAGTTCCAGGACAGCCAGCGCTATAAGCAACTGAGCTGTTCTTGGGGCTGAGTTTTGATGGTGGGTTCTGATATGGTAACTGAGAATGCGATTGTATTTGGAAATAAATCTTTAAAAGAGGTAATCGAGAAATGAGTTTGTGCAGGTGAGCTCTAGTTTAAGAAGACAGCCAGTGAAAAGCCTGCCACCTGGAAGGCAAGGGAGATGCTTGGACACCAAAGCCCCCAACACCTCAACTCAGGCTGTGGTCACAAGGACGGTGAGGAGTGCGAGTGAGCTCCAGTCTGGAGCGCTGCTGTGCCTGTTCTCAGTGCTTTAGCAGAGTTCTCAGCTCTGCAGAGTGAGAGCTAACCGTGGTCTTAGAACATGACCTGGCTCCTTAGACTGCTCTCTGAACACACTGACCAAGTTGTATTGAGCGTAGTGCTCCATCCAGGTCTGTACTCATACTCAGGAGTGTGTGTGTGTCCCAGCATGCATGTGAAGGTCAGAAGACAGCTCTGTGAAGTAAGTTCTCTCACCTTTACATGCCTCCTACTCTCAGGCATTTGGATACTTGGTCCCCAGTTGATGGTACTATTTGGGTAGGTTTGGGAGGTGTGGTCTTGCAGGAGAGAGTATATTCACTGGGTCCAAGTTTTGAGATTACAGAGTCTTGCACCACACTGTTCTCTTCCTGCTTGAGGTTCAAGATGTCAACAGCTTCCCAACGGTTCAAATAAACCCTTCCTTCTATAACTTGCCTTGGTCATGGTGTTTTATCACAACAGAGAAGTAACTGATAATAGTTCCTGGAATTGAACTCACATCTCCAGGCGTGTGGATATTACCGCTGCCTTCTGGGCCACCTGGATTACCCCAGATCTGAATTTCTTCTGTAAAAGTTTTAGCTTTATTGATTATTCTATACCATATGTATATACATATATTGGTATAATATATAAAAAACTTATGAAGCTCTTAAAACTTTTGGACTCAGAACCCCCCATCTATGTTTGTTTATCTATCTATCTATCCTATCTGACAAGGCCTAATCTATCTGTAGCCCTGTCTGTCCTAGAACTTGCTCTGCAGACCAGACTGGCCTCAAATAGCAATCTGCCTCCCTTTACCTCCTGAGACTAAAGGCATCCACTTCCACACTGGGTCAGAAACCCTTTTATAATCCTAAACATTATTAAAGAACCCAAAGAGCTAAGGGTAAATAGCAACAACAAAAAAACCTCTTTAGAGTCCACAAGATAGCTCAATGGCTACATGTGCCACCAAGCTGGGTGCCGAGTTCAATCCCCAGAACCTGCATGGTGGAAAGAAAGAACCAACTCCCCCAAGTTGTCTTTTGCCCTCCACTGTGCTGTGGTGGGCACCTTTAATCCCAGCACAGGTGGATCACTGTGAGTTCGAGGGCAGCCTGGTCTACAAAGTGAGCCCAGGACAGCGAATGCTACACAGAGAAACCCTGTCTCAAAACAAAACCACATTGGTTGAATATTTTTTTTTTTTTTTGAGACAGGGTTTCTCTGTGTATCCCTGGCTGTCCTAGACTCGCTTTGTAGACCAGGCTGGCCTCGAACTCACAGTGATCCGCCTGCCTCTGCCTCCCGAGTGCTGGGATTAAAGGCATGCGCCACCACGCCCGGCCTGGTTGAATATTTTAAAACTCACTTAGAAATTAAATTTTAAGTATCAATTCATTAAAATAATACAACCATTAGGTGTTAACACCGTAAGAAAATTTAAGAGAGTGGTATTTTATATTTTAGCAAGCTTTATGTCTGGCTTAAAAGACAGCTGTATTCTTACCTGCTTGCACAACATTGCTTGTTTTGGTGGCAATATAAAGAAAATTGAGCCTCAGAAGTACACATTTGGAAAAGGAAAACTTACGTAGTTAGTGGCCATTCTTTATGTTCTCCCAGACTTTCAACCAGAGGCAGCTTCTTATGGATAGTGGAAAGTGGAATAAACAATAATATTGGGGGGGGGGGAAGGAGACCATAAATCTCCCCGAGAAGGGGAAATAGAGTAGACATCAAGGGGGGAGGGGAGAGTGTGTGGGACGGGAGCAGGAGGGTCAGTGGGGGGGTGTGGAGAGAGAGAAGTGGAATTGGGGGGCATCTTGGGGATGAGCTAGAAGCCTAGTGCAATGGAAACTCCCAGGAATCTGTGAGGGTGACCCTAGCTAAGAGTTCTAGCAATAGAGGATATGGCGCCTGAACCGGACATTTCCTGTAACCAGGCAAGACTTCCACTGGAGAGATTGGGACACCAACCCAGCCACAAAACCTTTGACCTACAATTTGTCCTGCCTGCAAGATGTGCAGGGGTAAAAGTAGCACATAAATTGTAGGAGTGGCCAACCAATGACTGGTTGAGACCAATGCCATAAAAGGGAGTCCACTCCCGACACTGCCCAGAGGGCCAGGACCCAGACGCTGGATAGAACACTTCTGTTCTCCAGCTTGTCAGGTCAGAGATACTGAACCTATTTTGACAGACAGGAACTGCTATTTGGGCCCTGCAAATCCTTTGTCTCTGGCTGTCTCCCTGTGTGACTGAGTAACCTTCTGTACCAGCAGTGGTAATATGTTTTATGATTCAACTTTTATGTACCCATTGATTGTTTCTTTGTAGTTATTTTAGTTAACAACAACTTTGTCTGATTGTATAAAATACTGTGTACTTTTACCATACTCCCTTCCCACTTTTGATACTTGTGTCATAATTTATCCTTTCATGTCATATACTTGTTGACAAATTAGTTGTAGCTGTCATCTTAAATGCTTTGTCTTTCTAACTTCTAGTTCTAAAGACAAATGACTCATACAGCTACTCTGAAAAGCTCCCTCCTGGTGCGTTCCCCTAAGTGTAATAGGGAACACCACCCAGGCTTCTGTTTTGGCAAGTCTCACTGTCTGAAGGACAGCTTTGCCAGTTAGTTGTGGCTTTGTTTTTCCCTCAGAACTTTGATTAGATCACACCACCCCACTCTTCCAGCATGTCAGCCTCCCACTGAAATCTTGATGGCAAAACAGGAGCCTTTTGTTTGGGATCACACTTCTTTTTCTTGTTGCATTCAGGGTCCTGTCGGTTTTTGGTCATGGTGTAATTCACTTTGGGTAAATTTGCGATATTGGATCTTTCTGTACCTGGCTTGAGGGTTCATAGTACACAGGTTTGCTCAGGAGTCCCCATGTCTGAAGCATAGGTAGGTACAACAAAGCCTCAGAGCCAAGGCTTGGAGTGTGGGCAGTTACGCGAAGGCCAGTTTCAAGTTGATGCAGGGTAGGGAGAGATGGTATCCCTGGTTCCTGGAATGAAGTAAGTGGCTGCTTTGTGGTGTGTGATGTATTTGTGGGGGTGGTGCCTCTGGTGCAAATGGATGGCTGCTAATCTGCTGAGGAAAAAAAAAAAAAAACTGACCACAAGAATACTGAAGAAATGAGAGAATCTAATGACAAACTCCCAAAGCCTGTGCCAAGAAAGGGACTTTTTTGTTGTTGAGGCGGAACCAAGGTCCAGCCTTACTGTATATTCAACGGGGTTAAGTACTGGATCAATAAAACAAGAGCTCTGTGCACATTAAAGAAAACACAAAAAACTTTGGAGAACAAATTTTATTCTAAAAATAGATCTTAGTAACAATGAAATTCCAAAATTGGTCATTATAATAGAAAAAAGGGTAATAAGAGTATGCTTTAGTCTTTCTCCCAAAGATACAAAATTATCACACCATAAAATATGTTGTCAGTTCTCCTTTGTCTACATTTGAATTCCTTCTGAGGATTTACCCAAGTAAAATATAAAGCGTGAGTAGCTCTGCCTGGGTGCACATGCACAGCGAGGGAGGACCGTTTCATCTTAATATTCTCCAGAAACCCAAGGAAAGGCAAGCATTTGCTCAAGGCAGTCTTGGACGACAAACTTGCGCTAGGAACCATGTTCAACTTTTACAGCTGAACTAGAAATCCCTGGCATTTGAAAGTAACAAATTAGAAAAGACATAAGTACATTACTTTTAACCCCCAAATCAGTGGAGATGTGAGAGGCAAATAATGATACAGCTTTAAGAAAGCGGTTATATCGTCAAAGTGCTAAAGAAACAAGTATTCTCGATCTGCTGGTTCTGAAGTACCAAACATAGCAGACAAAAACCAGTTAAACCACACGGTCCTAACCTATATTTCTGCCAAGAAAGGAAAGCAGTGCTTGCAGGCCAATGGGGAAGCATCAGTTCCCACCAGCCCTCATTTGCAGCTGGCTAACCCCATGTTCCATTTCCTCCACACTCTGTGTGTTAACACAGGTCTGAGCACTCCACATCTTAACATGCCGTCTGGCCCTACTAGTAGACACGATCCATAAATTCTTGGTAGTTGGCATTTTTTGAAAACCAGAAGCAGATTACGAAAGTCACACCTTTTTTTACCTGTAGCACAGGTGTGTGCTCATTAGGACATTTTTGGCTTATTTCTACACTTTCAGAAATTGCTGTAATTTACTTTGGCCCTTTACAATAGAAAGGTTATATTAGCATTTTGTAGCTACACAGCTCCTCTGTTAAACTTGACCCTGAGTTTGACCTAAATGTATAAAGTACAGAACCAGCAGTGCTGCGGGGAGCACGGCTGCTGTGCTGGGGTCAGACACCGCTTCCTGGGAAACGGCAGGGATACGGAAACCAGGAATTACCAAAATATACTTTAGTATAAAAAAGTCATTTTTCTCAATTCTGACTAAGTGGACAGTGTAAAAAAACTACAGCATTTCCACCCTGTGGGTTCAGTGGCCTGGGGGCTTCACGTTCCCTGATTTAGAAAAC
Source organism: Acomys russatus (assembly GCF_903995435.1). Classification (NCBI taxonomy): domain Eukaryota; kingdom Metazoa; phylum Chordata; class Mammalia; order Rodentia; family Muridae; genus Acomys; species Acomys russatus. Next base: position 4,378,912 of record NC_067150.1, on the reverse strand, counting down.
ACAGCATTCTGCTGTCAATAGAGGTTTCTAAACACTGATTTGAAAATCATATATAATGGGGATTTTAAAAACCGGTATGTTTGCATTCCATTAAAAATGTCTAGATATGGAAAGCAGCTCTACATTGCTTAAAACTGTTCACTAAAACAAAATGACAAGTGACTGTGAAAAGCAGTTTCCACAGCAGCAGTGTGCTTTTCCTGCCACTGCGTCTTCTGAGTGGCATGCCGGGTGCTGCAGCTTGCCTACACTATGTACAAGGGAAGGAACGCAACAGCGGCAGTTGAGAGAACATGATCAGCATTTCCACGCTCTCAGCTCAGAAGCACGGGTGGTGTGCAGGCTGCATCTGGAGTGCAAGTTCTATTTCTAGATCAACTTTACACCCCAAAATGCTGATGCTTCTTTCAGGTGAGCTCTAGAGCTTGTGAGCTCCATTGTGACCCCGAGGCATGCATAGGACACACCCATCTCTGAAGGGCACACAAGTTCTTCAAGTGAGCAACACAGAACTAAAAATGATGAGTGTTGTGACAGGCTCCTTAGCTGCATGCCAGATGGCCAGTCAGTGCAGGCACACACTCTAAAAGACAGGCCTTGTCTTGCTATGACTTACTAAATATACACAGTCAGTGGATAAATTACCTGTTAGCTCCAAATATTCATTTAACTCCCCAGACCACACCCTTCACCTTTAGTAATGAGAATTTCCAGATATTAATGGAATACACTGTTCATTTTATGCATGGCTTGTTTATACTGTTTCTAAGAAAATAATATTTCACGGTGATATAACCATCTAATTGACAGGGCTGCAGTCTCTCTTCTCTCCTTGGCCATTGGAGTATTTTAAATGATAGCATCATGTTCATCACTGTAATATATGAAAAACATAAAATTATTATTTGTAACAAAGGTAGCATTAGAACAACTTTCATAATCGAAATTAATTGTCATTGCTCGGCATTAAGTCTTGTGCATAGCCTAAGTACACTGTAGTGGTTAAGACTGCCGACCAAACAGGCCCACAGTCAAGTGTCTGTTCTGACTTTACATGAGGCACATACCATTATCTGGTTGTGTACACACGAGGCAAAAATTAGCCCATAACAGTTAAAATCAAGAAGTTAGGCTACTTTAAAGAGCACCACAGCTGGCTTATACTGACAGTATAAGTGCTTACAGTAGCTACGATTACCAGGTAAATCAAGCAGAGGAATTTCTTTTGTGTCTTTGTCTTTGTCATAAAAAGCAAAAACATGTTTTTACCAAAAATACTCTTTGGCACCACTGACACGCCCAGGGCCCGTGTCCTACGTTGCTAGGTTGAGGAGACCTGGTGTGTCATTTCTTGTGATTAGTGGCAAAAGCCAACAAAAGGAACTTGCTAAGCTTTGGCAAAGCAGTGTTTAGTCCCAGGTAAAATACACACATGCTTACAGGTATGCGTTCATCTGTAAAAATCACAAGTCTGCACACAAGCACAACACAAGTCTGTCCTTGAGGTGAACTCCGGCCTAACTCTGGGAACGGCCAGACTTACATGCTTCGGTACCGAATGCCTCTTCTTGAATAGTACATCTTGCACCCAATGTAGAGAACAGACAACACTCCCAGCGTTAACACTATCCCACCAACAAAGCTGCCGGCGTCAAACTTGGATCCTCTGCCTTTGTCCGGGTGAGCGGCTGCTGTCTCTAGAAGATAAACAGACCTCTGTGCTGTACTGAAAACACTGCATGTTCTGATGTCGCTCAAGTGTGGGTGAGGGAAGATTTAGGCACAGAAAGTTTCTATATTTTTGCAGAATGGAATGCTGCTGTCAATGTGATTTAACAGCCAATTCACAGCACAGAAAAACAGTAAGTAATTTTAATACGTACTTGTTACAGATGTCAGTAAACTACTGTGGGCTGTGGACATCACGGATGCTGGCGTCTGGGTTGAATTTGGGGGAACACTTGCTTTGGGTGTAGACTTTGAGGGAGTGGGAGTCATATGTGGGGAGATTCCTGGTGTTGATATCTTAGCAATAGTTGCAGGTTTCACTGTGACAACTGTGGTAATTCTTGGCAGTACCGAAGTCACTAACGGCCTCACGGTGCTGTTGTTAATCTCAATGGTCTGGTTGGAAGCCACATGGATGGTGGCGTTCTCTGAAAAAACTCCAAGAATAAGAATCGTTAGGATCTATGGCAAAAGCTCCCACACCTGGCTACTTGTTGGCCCCACACAGAGCAGGTCTAACAAGGGTGGCAGCAGGAGACCTGTGCGGACCACGACGCATTGCTGTATTACACCCACACTACCAACAAAGCCAGACCCACATTATGCAGCTAGGACTACGCGTTCTACGGCTATCCAATGACGACCTAACCTGTCAGACGGAATCACCTCTGTATGAGATACCGCACCATGCTTCCTTTCCCATTTCAGGGTTTTAAAAGATAGGGGCTTTTCCCCCTAAGATTTATTTATTATTATGTATACATTCTCTGCCTGCATGCACACTTGTAGGCCAGAAGAGGGCATCAGATCACATTATAGATGGTTGTGAACCACCATGTGGGTGCTGGGAATTGAACTCAGGACCTCTGGGAGAGCAGTCAGTGCTCTTAACCACTGAGCCATCTCTCCAGCCCTAAAAGATAAGATTTTTAAGCCAGGGTCTTGCTCTGTGGCCCAGGCTGGTCTCAGCCTGTAGCGATCATACAGCAGCCTGTCTGAGTGCTGAGATTACAGGCCACGACAGCCTATAACAAATTACTTCATGTCGTGAAAACGTTTCTAAGCTGAAGGTTCTCTGTCACATTCCTTCAGGAACTCTGAGGACAGTGGCCACAGTGACATATGAGCAGGAGCTGTTGTTCTTTATAAGGGTGGGACAACGCTCTGCAATGACTATGCGGATGAATCGCCGTCATAGTGAGGTGGTTGTTTTGTGGTGGTGCCAGCCGCCCATAGGTAGGAAGGTGCGCTCTGAGCACCTCACATCTCAAAGCCAGTCCTGCAGGGGTGGGTGACAGTGCCAAGGCCTCAGCTCAGGCCCAGCTTGTCTTCCTCAGAGGAAGCAATTATGTGATGAAAAAGGGACAGACAGAGATGTCAGTCCTCCATCAACAAAAGCATGTCTCCTTCATCTCTTCAGTATGCACTTGCCTTTGAGGGAGTAGAGAACACTCCACATGACCAAACCCAAAACCTTGTAATCAACAGTCCAAATGGAATCCACACTGAGGTTCAACAGCTGCTTACAGCACACGGGCGTGGGTGGTGCCTTGTACGGTGGCTCTGCCCCTTTAGATGGGGAGTTTCTTCCTGTATTGGCTCTCCATCTCACAGAGACAGGAAGCTTGTTGGTTTCCCTCGCTCACTATTCCTCCTCACAAATGGCAAAGATAGAAAATTTTGGGTCCGCCTTCTCACCCCATCAGCACTCAGGTCCTTACTGCCTCTACTGGTGTTACGGAGCAAGGTGACAACTGCATGTCGCCATCCACAGTGACTCTTAAAAGACTTGAACTGGACAGCCTGGTTTTCAGGATGCTGCTTCTCCACACCCTAGCTTTTAACACTTAAATTTCGGGCCTCACTTCCTTATCTGTTCTCTCCCGCAGGATATTATCTTTTTATTTTTTAAGATCGAGAAAACACATCATTATCCTGCTAGGTGCCACACTTAAACTAACCTTTTGTTATTCGATCCTGAATACTGTAACATCTAATCACATTTTAAAACTGCTGCATGAATTCTTCTGTGATGAAACCAGGAACAGCGAACAGCAGTCCTGCTGCTTATCAGAGTGGGCTCTGCAGAATAAAGCAACAACACTGCCTCCCACTCAATTGCGCAGCAAGACGGGCTTCAGACCCAACACAGTGATGTGGGCAAACCCAGGCCGCAATACTATATTATTACTTCCCTACTTGGAAAGTCAAAGGTGCTCCAGACAACTAGAAGCTGGAAATGTCTATAAATTGGTACAATACTGCAAAAGGAAAAGGTACTAAGAGGTTCAGACATGAGAGCTGAATGCAAGAATGCTGTCACCAAGGTCAGAGTTCATGTCTCATGGCTTAACTCATTGGTCTGAACATAAATATCAATCTGGGCAAGGGGGCACACTTAGGAAAGGCAGCACTTAGCAGGCTGAGGCAGGGGATTACAAGTTTGGGACCAGGTAGGGTTGCAAGGCAAGATCTTGCTTCAGACAAGAAAAAACAATGGGTAACTGGACTGGGAGATGACTCAGTGGGTAAAGGTGCCAGTGGCCAAACCCGAGGGGGCTAAGTTCAATCCCTGGGACCCTCATATGGTAAAAGGAGAGAACTTTCACACGTGCTCCCACCTTCTACACGTGTGCTATGGCACACACACACACACACACACACACACACACACACACACACACACACACGTACACTCATATATTCCCAGTGATTAAGTAATAAAATATTTCATATAAATGATAACCACATTAAGGCTGATGTTCCTCCTTCTTTTCACTGTTTAGAAACGGATGAGTACCTAAAAGTTAACAAAGCTGTAACCTGACCAGAGATGTCAGCACAACAGGTCAGCCAGCTGGCATTGTTAGAGAGAGAGCCTGTCATCCACCCAGCTTGGCGCCTCGCTCTCCTCTAGTCTAAGGCAGTGGTTCTCACTCTTCCTAATGCCGTGACTCTTTCCTACAGTTCCTCACATTACAGTGATCCCAACCATGAAATTATTTTTTCTAATTCATAACTGTAATTTTGCTACTGTTATGAATTGTAAAAATCTGATATGCAACCCTTGTGAAAGGGTCATTCGACCCCAAAGGGGTCACAGGTTGAGAACCAGTGCTCTAAGCTGAAACTGAAAGGCAGGTGAGGGAAGGGTGTCCCACTTCTACCCTTGGCCTTTGGAGAGAAAGTAAGAGAATGTTACTTCTCATCAAGACAGGAAGTTCCAAAGGAAACCATCTGAGGAGCCAGATAACTTTCTGCCTGAGACAGGGTCAAGGATTGAAATCCCAAGGGAGGCTGACTCCACATGAGGAGGCTACTGCCCGCTGCCGCCACCACCACTGCCGCCACCACCGCCGCCTCTTCCTCCTCCCCCTCTTCCTATCAGCAAAATTTAGAATGCTTTGAAGAAATGAGAGGCCTAAAATTTTTTTTAAATTTGCTAAACCCCGATATAAGAGACAGGCAGTTAGCCAGTCCCAGGAAGTAACTAGGGAGTACATGAGCTAACAAGATACTATTCCCTAACAGGCCACCACAAATGGCTTTGGCACCTATCTAAGGGTCACCAAGTTCTTTGAAGAAACAGACTTAAAAGGTAGGAAAAGGTGATTTGAAAAGTAAAGTGAATCAAGCTCACAGTTGCAAGAAAAAAAAAGCCACCAGAGATAGGGTTATCTGATAGCAAATGCGGAGGGGGGGGGCTCCCCTCAAATGGGATTACTAAGAAGACACTTCCCTGAGCAAAACAGTGAACAAAGAGTTAATCCATGGGTGGTCTTGGTGTCTTTTTGTAGCCTTTTGGACATTAGATCCTCTTGTGTTATTTAGGTTGCCCCCTGCTTAAGGGGCACTGAGAAGTAAAAAAACCTATTAAAAGTACCCAGGCCAATGGCCAGGTCAGTTCCTGAGACCTTTGATTTGGGGTCAGGTGTGGACCAGCCCAGGCTGAATTAAAGATTCCTCTTGTATTTACAGTGGTTTCGAGTCTTTCTGGTTCTTTTTTTGGGATCAATATCTGGGCGCAGCAGCTTCCTTTACTGATAGCAAAGTTTTTTCTTTCTTTTTCCCAGGCAAAGTGGTTCACAGAACAAACCTAAGAAGAGAGCTGGCATGGCGCTGCCTTCAAGCAGGTTCTCAGGAGCATATAGGTAAGGAAAGAAGAAGCGAGGTGCTGAGGGTTAGTGAGGGCGGCAGAGGGAGCCCTACAGTATGCAGTGCTGCGGAGGCCTCAGCAGGACAATCTGTCAGCACCTTCCAGAAGGTGCCATTTATCAAGCAGCTACTGGCTTTTTTCCCTTGAAGCCCCTGAGGCTGGCCTGAAAGGGAAACAGGGAGGAAGGAGAGGTGGCCACAGGGCTGACTCCTCAGAGCAGGCCTGTGTGGGCAAACTGAAGGTCTATCCCTGGAAAGTCTAGAATTTTGAAATCATGCTCTACAGAAACCATACAATTTTATTCAGTAATCTGCTTCTGTACTTACTACCCACGATACGAGAGCCAGCTCGTGGGTGTGTGTGTGGCGTACTTCACAGAAGGATGACCACCACATCAACACAGAGGCATCCACAGGGATGTACAGGAGTGCTCCATGGAATCCTTCCTGCCCTAGCTCTGCGTTTGCCCCTTGAGCCTTTCCTCCCGACCATCCTGTCACAGTCACCTCAGATTACAGGAAAAGGATTCATCAGTAAACACTGTGACAAAGGACTGAAACTACCCGTGGGCCACCCTGAAGCCACGAAGGCAGACTGCGCCCAAACAGAGGCAGTCACATCTCCTGGCAAGCCTCGCTCTCAGGGACGGCAGCACTAGCAGCTTCTTTGTGCTGCCCTGATCAAAGATCAGCCGAACCTCAATCTTGACCACGACTGCTTAACTCTGCTACCTCCCGCCTTCTCCCTGACCTCCATTCTGTGCATAAGGCTCGAAGCACATGCTACACTCACTCTAAAGACAAGGCTGGGTTACCAGACCTCTCTGTGTTCACCTCCTCCTAGGGCCGTAACCAGACCCCTCTCACTCTTTGACACTATTACTTATCACTTTAAACATTACAGGGATGTTAGGGATGGGGTGGGGGGCTGACCCCTGCCTTTTGTGACTCCAGAGAAGGCACTGTAGCCCTAAAACTGCTTACACTTCTGACAGCCAAGAACTGACTGCTGCCAGCAGACCACCACAGTGCAAGGGACGGCATCTCCCCTGTGTTCTCAGTGCTGCCTTAGGCAGTCCTAGCGAACTACATGCCTGGTGTCAGAGCTTCGTCCACAGGCGGTGAAGTGTCCCTGGAGCTAGATCTCTGGAACTAGTCATGGGGAGATGAGTTTAGTCAGTGCACACTTGTCAGTCCAGCCTCAACACGCATCAAATGTGAGGTTCACGGTCATCTGCCCTTATTTAACATAACACAGGAAAAGGGAGGGAAGTGGTCCAATCACAGCCCCCAACACCTTCCAGCAGATGCAGTGTAAAAAGAAAGAAAGGGCAGCAGACACACAGGTGCACACGCTTGCCCGCGGTCGGGGCCTCCAGCAGTCTGATCAGACTGCACTCTTCTAGCCTGGTCAGTTCAGGCACACAGAACAGCGCCCAGAAGCCACTTACCGTATGACAGCCAGTCAAGTGCCGTAGCACGGTGCCCGGTGGGCGGGGTGCTAACTGAGGAAGTGTTGGCTCATCAACCCTATAATAGGATACATAACCCCTCCATGAAGTGAGGCGAAGGAGGCCAGTCCTGTCTCTCACTTCCCAAGCGGCTGCTAGCAGCCACCTGAGCTCCTGCTTAGGACAAGTTTCAGGGAATGAAGAAGCAAACAGCCACTGTTGTCTAACAGAGCCAGTGCTGCTCTGTGAAGCCATCTTCGCCCCCCCCCCAATATTTCCAGCTACCTCAGTGCAGGGTGACTGCTAAGAAGGAATAATTTCCTTCATTCCGTAACCAAGTCCCAGAAGACTGAAAGGGAATGATTTGTTTTCCTTGGGGCATCAAATGCATGTTTAAATTCACATCCAAATGTGTAGTAGAAATTTTCCATCCATTATGATTGCTAAAAACGTGGAGCTATTTCCAACACAACCAGATTGTTCTAGTGCCTGAGTGTTATTTGAGGAGGCTGATTCTAAGCTTGAATACTTAAATAAAATTAAATGTTGAGTTCCTGGAGTTAGGGAGAAAAAAAAAAAAAAAAAAAAAAGAAACCCTGAGAACCACTCCTTGGAGACATCCTAAACCCTGTCCTGCTTAGCGTTGGGTAAGCCCAGAGACACTCACTGCTCCAGGTCCCCCAGCACTCCTCGGTCCCTGTCTGCTGCAGGACATGGCTGACATAACCTGCTCTTGACCTTAAACTCAGGGCAAAACTTTTCCTTCCTCTTCACCATAAAATCTGGACATTTCGTTGCTACTGTTTTTTCTCTTTTCTCCTTTACATGCGAGCCAAAAGCTGTTTCTAATGAACCTTTATTTATATACTTTAATTTGCCTTATATAAAAACAATCCAACGTTCCTCATTTTTTAATTATAGGAAAAGGTAAGAATGTTAGGATTCCACTTCAGTTGGTCTACCTGTGATGTCATCGCTTACCTGCCACGGGGGCGTGGCCTTGCCCAGGGCCTTATAAAAGACAGAGCCTCCACGTGCTCATGTTCTCTCCCCCTCTACCTGCTCTACCTACTTACTTTCTCTCTCTCTCTCTCTCCCTCTCTCCCCCCTCTCTTACCACTGACTCTTTCTCTTCTCATTCTTCCTCTGTCTCTGTCTTTCTGGGGTACCTCTTTTCCCTTCCCCTTTCCCCACTTTCTTCTCCCCCCATGCTCATTTAATAAACTCCTCTACAACATAATATCTGAGCCTTGTATTCTATCATTTTATTCTTAAATAAATATGAAACTTACTGCGAGTCCACAGGCACATTCTAAAAATTGTCAATTCAAATTACTTGACAGAACACAGAACTGAAAATCTAGATGAAAAAAAAAAGTCTTTTTTTTTTTTTTTTTTTTTAAGCCTAGAAAAATCTGTACCCAAAATAGGTCTCGGTGAAAACTAGGCCTTTAAAGAATCACAGCACCACAAGGGAACGTCTATTTCTAGAACATCAAACATCTACAGATCCTATGTCAATCAAAGCAATCATCAAAAGATTCCAGGGCAAACCTGCCTGCTGCCCAGTCTGTTGAGAAAGTCTGACCACAGGAGACTCACTCACCTAGGTCCCCTCATGAAGGGAAGGCCTGTCCATCCCATTCCAGAACCACACCACACACTCAGGACATCTAGCTACAGAAGTCCCAAGTCAGTGGGAAGAAGGGAGCGAGGTTGCCATTGTTGTACCATGTCCTTGATCAGCATGCTCCAAGCCTCTCGCAGCATCTCCCCACCCACCTCAAATTTTCTTTTCTTTTCTTTCTTTTTGGGTTTGCGAGACAGACAGTCCCTGTGTAACTCTGATTGTCCTGGGACTCACTACGATGACCAGGCTGGCCTTGAACTTGGCAGAGGCAGGGCATGCGCCAGCACAGTAGGCCTATTCTATTCTCAGTGCACTAGACACATGTGAGCATTCCTCAAGCTAGTTTCTAAATGTGTTCAAGTGCTATCTCCATACAGAGCACAGTGCTCAGTGGCCCCAATGACACAGGGTTCAAGGTGGAGTCAAGAGACAAGAACAGTACAGTTACAAGCCAGGCTAGGGGCCAGGGCAGCTTTCCTCTCCATCCTAAGCATCACCATCTCCCTTTGAAGCAAATGCCTGGTTTTCATTTTTACAGTTCTTAACTGTATTTTTATTATTATTACCCTAAAAATTAGTGTTTCTTGGGGCCAGCAGGCTGGTGCATGAATGCGCACCAGCCCCCATCCCCAACCCCCACACTGTTATATATAAAAATTAAAGATTAAGGCGGATGATAGACTACAAGGTACCAGGCAGATATTATGTTATACAGAGTTTATTAGATGAGCATGGGGGGAGAAGGAAAGGGGGAAGGGAGTACCCGAGAGAGAGAGAGAGAGAGAGAGAGAGAGAGAGAGAGAGAGAGAGAGAGAGAGAGAGAGAAAGAGGTAGAGAGAGAGAGAGGTAGAGAAGTAGAGAGGTAGAGCGAGAGGGCCACATGGAGGGTGTCTTTTATATGGCCCAGGCCAAGGCCACGCTCCCATGGCAGGTAAACTGTGACATCTCAGGTAGGCAGACTAAAACAGAATCCTAACACACACACCATAACTAAAAACAATTTCTTGATCATTTAGGCAATGGCTTTTCTAGATCAATAGAAAGGAAGTTGCTTCTTCACCTTTTTAGGTGTTGGCATTCTAATCTGGAAGTATAGTTTAAGCAATTTTTGCTTTCTACTCTACAAGCTGAATCTAAATTTCTTACATAGAAATTGGCACAAATATGCGTACTGTATAGGTGACCCAAGACCCACGCTGTGTCAGCTGCTCTGGGTGTGAGCAGTGGTACTAGGGACAGCATGCGGGGGGGGGGGGGGGCACAGGGAAGGCGAGCGCTCTCTCCCTCCTTCTGTAGTGCATGCTGAGTTAACGTTACTGAACGGCCAGCATCTTTTACTGAGCTGTGATGCAGAATGAGCTGGCGCAGCTGAGCACCCCCTCTGGATTAGCTGCCTCTGCTCCAGGGTTACCTAGTGAACACTCTGTTCTTACTCGGCGCCTGACTGTTCCACATATTTTACAAACATCTGTCATTTTCATAGGTTTCTGAGGCAGGTGTTGTCAGCCCTACTTCCAGACAAAACAAAGGCACAGAGAGGGTAAGTTGGCCAGGGTCACAAGTGTAGAAGCCAGGATGTGAAATTAGGCAATGTGACTGAAAAGACCCTGCACTGAGTCACCAGTTGGCTATGTTACGAGCAACAGCAGTGCCACAGAGTCAGAGAGCGTTGGTTGGGATGGGCAAAGATGTATACCACTGCCTAGTGCTAACCTTTAACATGCTCCTGGCTGTGAACAGACTGTAGGTTAAAAAAAAAAAAAAAAAAAAAATTACAACGCAAACATGCTTAGAATTACTTCAAAAGCATTCTCAGCTAGGTGTGCACCAAACACTTTGATGTTCCATCAGGAAGCCCACACAGCACTGACAGAGGCCTCTCTCATACCCAGTCTGTCTTTGTACAGTCTCTGCAGGGTTAATTATGCCTGGGATAACACTATTAAAGCTGTACTAGCAATTTCATAGGCTATGCAGATGGTGCTGTCACTCCATTACAGAAGATTTGCAGCCTAAACACAGAATAAGCCTGTGCAATTCGCAGCTGCCACAAAGGAATGTGGGCATCAACAAGCTCAAAGCCCACAACAAAGAGCCAGTCAGCAGAGCAGCTTCTGCTCAATGCCAGCAAAGCCGCCCCTGGAGGCGACAACTGCACTGAAGCACAACACACTCCCATCCCCCACCCCAAATGGTTTCACTTACTGTGGAAAGGTACCATTATTTTTCTTTTTTCTTTTTTAAAGACAGGGTCTGTTACAGCTAAAGCTGGCTTGGAACTTGTTATGTAGCTCAGGCTGGCCTCGAACTTGTAATCCTCTTCCTTCAGTCTCCTGAGTACTGAGATTATAAGTATGGTCCTCATGCCCAGCTTTGATACTAGTAATTTTTGTTTTAAAGACAAGAGCCTTACTCTGTAGCCCAGACTGGCCTGAAACACACTATATAAAGGGTAGCCTCAGACTCTTGGGAATCCTCCTGCCTCAGCCTGATGAGGGCGGGGTTACATGCCTAAGTCATCTGGCACTAGAAAGCTGAATACTTAACACCCAATGTTTTCCTTGAAAGGTAAAGGGAAATGAACCCTTGCACACTAAAATACGCACATGCTTAATGTTTTCTAGGAATGCTGTCCTGTAGACTGCAGCAGCCTATGTGACCCAGACGCAATGCCCACTCTTCGTGTTTTCAAGTTTGTGAGATCTCTGTCATAGCCCATGAGAGTTGATGGGTGAGAGAACTAATCCAATTCTCACGACCCCTCAGAGCCTAGATCCCATGCTGCCACTGTGCCATCTGGTTTCACTCTGCCACACACAGTGCTGGCTCGTACACTGATTCCCCATTGACAGTGCTCAGGCACTGCAGGTAGCATCAGTAAATACATATGGGCACTTAATCACAAAAATCACAAGTATAAAAGCTCAGGCTTAAAAGCATTAAAAACCATTGTGTCTCAGAACCTTGATTTCTGCTGTTTGTTTTCATGCTGGGGTTGAACCTGCCGGCTGGCTGTACCCACAGCCCCTACCCACTTACCAATACTGACACATACAAAAAGGTTCCAATAACAGAAACATCTGTGTTTTCATCAGTCTGCGTGCTAGTTTTATGTCATCTTGACACAAGCTAAAGTCATCTGAGAGGAGGGAAACTCGCTTAAGAAAATGCCCCCATAGCTGGGCTCAGTGGCACATGCCTAAGTCCCAGCCCTCAGGGAGGCAGAGGCAGGTGGATCTCGATGAGTTCGAGGCCAGTCTGGTCTACAAAGCGGGTCCAAGAAAGCCAAGGCTACACAGAGAAACCCTGTCTCCGAAAACAACAACAACTGCCCCTGTAACATCAGGCATTTTCTTGTAGGGCATTTTCTTAACTAGTGCTTAATAGGGGGAGGGCCCAGGCTGTTACGGGTGGTGTCACCCCTGGGCTGGTGGTCCTGGGTGCTGTAAGAAAGCAGGTTGAGCAAGCCATGGGGAGCAAGCCTGTAAGCAGCACCCCTCCGTAGCCCCTGCATCAGGTCCTGTCCGGCTTGAGTTCCTGCCCTAGCTCCCAGGGATGAATAGTGGTGTGGAGGTATAAGCCACACGCCCCTTTCCTTCCCAGGGTACTCTGCTCATGGTGTTCTGCCACAGCTATGTCAGCCCTAACTGAGATAGTCTGTCAATAAAGAATGCCCCACAGCTATGCTCCCTTCCAAAAGGTGAGGTCTAATTCTACATCCTTTGTCTTGACATTGTGGTGCAGGTGGCGACCCTGGCTTCCACAGCTCTCTTCAGGAATAGCCTTTGGGAAAGCACTCCACTTGAGGCCTACAGACAGCCTTCAGGGGGAGAACGGAGACCTCCTGCCTATAAGCTGGCCACCAGTCACCTGAGAGCTGAGCCCTACTTGGTCACAGCCACAATCACTTAATTGGCCCTCCTGGAGTTAGTGCTTAACTCTAACTCCGGAGCTCTGAGCCGACAGTCATACAGGAGATAAAGTCAACAACGCACCATGTCTCTCCGGTATTCGCTCTGATGAACAGTGGCTGCATCTAGGAGTTACAGGAGGCCAGGACTCTTTGAAGTTTCTGCTTTAGATGCTAAAGCATCACCTCAAAGACCAAATGCCATACATTACTAACAGTCCATAACGATCAAAAAGCCTAGAAAGATTTTAAACAAGACACACCCTGCCGGGAGCAGAGGAAGCCCTGAGTGAATGAAGAACTGACTGAATGTGTGTTGTTGACATAGGTACAGCCATGCCAATGACCTCTTAGCCTCAGAGTCAAAGTGATGGCAAAGTGTTTCTTGGAAGCCAGTGTTGACAGTGTGTGCAGAAAATGTCCGCCATAGCTTTCTCCTTCTACTCCATATTGACGGCCTGAAGCCTGCTCTTCTACAGAGACTACTGCTACTGAAATTGGCTAAACCTACCTGCTTGCCCAGTGGTACACAATGACCCATTCTCCCTACAATCAACTCAATATAATAAACACACAGAGCTTCCAGGGCTGCACTGCTCCCCCCCCCCCCCCCCGAGGAACCAGACCCCTGCTCTCAGCATCCTGTGTCATCTGCCTGTCTTCTCTTCATTTCACTGAGGCAGGCCCGTGCCTGGGATGGTGTGTATCCCTAAAACAACTGAATCCTTGCTCTTGTAAAAGACAAGAACAAAATTCATTTTAGATGAACTGTTAACAAGTTGTATTATGTGGTTTCCTGGCTGAGTGCGGATTAAAAGAGGCAAACTGAGGGTGGAGTGGGCAAATAGAGGGAGGCGTAACGCTGGGGCAAAAGACAGACAGATGACCAACAGACAGACAACTAAGCTAAGCTAGCTGAAGCTCCTAGGATATGGGAACTAAGGCCCGTTCCTGGAAGCACCTCACACACAGGCAATAACCATGGGAGTATGTCTGAGGTAAGCACTGGTTTAGGAGGCACTCCATGCACACAGTAACCCTGGAGACGGATTTTCACCGTCACCCTGCAGACTGGAAGTGGGGGGAAAGGGCACAAAAGACTCTGGGTGCCTTTCTTGAGGGTTCACACTTGATTCTGGAGACACTGCTAGTTTCCCGACATTGTAAAGGGGAGAAGCAATGTTTGACACCAGGCAGAACGAGGCTCGTGTGCATATCCAACCTAACACTCACCAGCAGCCGCCTCAGAAAGTCAGTCATCAGTGCTGAGACACTGAGAAGGCGGAATGTCCATCTTGGTAAAAACGAAGAGGAAATAATGTCCTGGTTTGTATCAGTGTCCCAGCGGGAGAGTGGCAAGGACACACTGTGTCCTCATCTATCAGCCAGCCTCATCAAAATCTCCACAGGCCAGGTACGTTCTGTGTCCCGTTCCTTCGATCTACAACAAGGTAAGTGATTTTTAACTCCCATGGTTACTGCGTTGGATGCACCGTTTGCACAGGCTCTGCTACTCACACAGCACAGGGAACACTTAGGAAGCCAGCCTGGCTTGCTTCCTGTCATCTGGGCTTTAATCCTCGAAAGACTTTTATTACTTCCCTCCAACCCTGAGACTTCTGGTCAGACCTGTTCAAAGACTATTTCCTCTAAGATTTTCTTCTGTTTTTTTTTTTTTAAACTTAAATTTTTAAAGATTTGTTTATTTTATATGAATATGTGTTTTGTTTTTTGAGGCAAGTTTGTTTCTTCTCCTTCTCCTCCTCCTCCTTCTCCTCCTTCTGGTTTTTTCAAGACAAGGTTTCTCTGTGTAGTCTTGACTGTCCTGGACTCGCTTTGTAGACTAGGCTAGGCTTGAACTCAGAGCAATCTGCCACCAAAGCCCGGCTGAGATGACGTTTCTTTATGTAACCCTGACTGTCCTGGAACTAGCTCTGTAGACCAGGCTGGCCTCAAACTCACAGAGATGGCCTGCCTCTGCCTCCCGAGTGCTGAGATTAAAGGTGTGAGCCACCACACCTGGCTAAGATTTTCTTTCTTGAAAGTCAACTCCTCGGTGTTCATCTGCTTACTTGTATTTTTCTTTTTTTTTAATTCTTCTCTCATATACTACATACCAATTGCAGTTTCCCTCCCCTCCCCTCCCCCACCACCCACTCTCTCCCTCAGATTGACTCCCTGTCTGCCTTCCCTCATGCGACATCAACTAGCCATGGCATAACAAGCTACAGCACGAGCAGGCACATGCCATCACGTCAAGGCTGGCTGAGGCCACCCAGTCGGAGGAAAAGGGTCCCACAAGTGGGCAAGAGCCAGGGACAGCTCCCATTCTCATGGTTGGAATTCCCACAAGAACACTGAGCTACTCAGCCATATGTAGAGGACTAGGTCAGACTCCTATAGGCTCCTGGATTTCTGCGAGTCCCTGTGAGTCCCGGTCAGCTGACTCTGTGCTCTTTGGTGGTGTGTCCCTGACCCCTCTATTCCTCTGATCCTTCCTCCCCATCCTCTTCAGGACTCCCTGAGCTCCAACTAATGTTTGTGGACTCTGCATCTGCTGCTATCAGTTGCTGAACTAAGCTTGGGTCTGGGCACCCTCTATGGACCCCTATAAACTGTAGGTCAAAGGCTTGTGGTGTCTCAGGCCCTCCACTGGAGGCCTTGCCTGGTTACAGAAGACGGTTGGTTCAGGCTTTGTGTCCCCATTACTAGGAGTCTTTGCTAGGGTTACTCTCAGAGCACCCATGGAGTTTCTACTGCACTAGGTTTCACCTTGGCCCTGAAGTGCCCCTCAATTGTAGTTGTCTCCCCCTCCCTCACCTGATGACTACCTGTATCTTTATTATTGTGTCTGTACTTGTCCGCTATTATGGCTTTTTGTTCTTACTACCTTCCGACTCAGCTCAGGCATCCTGGCCGGTCTGATCTATGTCCAATTAGTTCTCTGCACATCAGTCTGGCACATTGCCTATGTCATTTGGGACAAAGTGCGAAATGAACATCTGTTGGGGGCCTACGACAAAGGAATCTCCAATACAATAACAGAATTGTCAGCAAACTCCAATAAGGCTGCTTTAAGAGTCTAAGTGGCCACAGTATCCTAACCAGAACCCTGACCTCTCCACCTTGAACACTGGACTCAGTCCTAACCCTGATGCTAACAGGCACACAGCACCCACTTGTGTCAGCTGCTGCTCCAAGCATTTGCCTGTACTGACTCTACTCCCTGTAACCCCAAGAAGCAGTATTGGAAGGAAACTGAGGCACAGACCTTAAGGCCATACGGTAACTCCCCTCCTTCTAACAACACAGTAAAAGTACCACTCCATGGCGGGCCGGGGTGGGGGTTGGCGGCTCATTAGCAGTCTGAGGCCTGGCTTCCATCTGGACCCTGGACGGAGGGAGGGAGGGAGGGAGGGAGGGAGGGAGGGAGGTGGGGGAGGGAGAACAAAGCTCGGAACAAACAGTAATTGTTTAAGAACGACAAGAACCAGAGTGAATGTGTTAATCCTAAAACTCTGCCTGTACCTGTGGCCATCCAGATGCTGCCTCAAGAACTTTATGAAGTCCCTGTGGTCACTGAATCTACTTAGGGTTCACTGTCCATTTTCACGCACTTCCCATGCCTACCTACACTGGTTCTGGCCTGAATGAGAACTGTCCCCCACAGACCACCGCCCTGAAACACTTGGTCCCCAGCTGGTAGCACTTTAGGAGAGGGAGCCTTGATAAAGGAAGTATGTCTCTAGGTCAGGCTGCCCTGCTTGTCCTCCCTCTGCTCTCCATGTGCAGATGAGCACGGCGTGTCTGGCCCCTGACTGCTGGGCCAACTTGGTACTCCTGCAGCTGTGTTCCCCTCTGGACCATTAGGCCAGAGTAAAGCCGTTATCCCTTTAGCTGCACTTGCTGGGGTACCTCATCCCAGCAACAGAAAGAACGAATACAACACTCCGTGAGCAACTTCAGCTACCCAAACTTCCAAGTTTTAGTTGCCTCTAACGTGTCAATGTCTGATAAAAGCCTGAACAAAAAGCCAACAAAAGTCTGGTAAAAGCCATGACTTCCCGCTGCCCGTGGATCCAGATGTAGCTCCTTCTCCAGCACCATGTCTGCCTGGATGCTGCCATGCTTCCCATCATGAGGAGGATGTACTAAACCTCTGAACTGTAAGCCAGCCCCCAGTGAAATGTGTTTCTTTATAAGAGTTGCCGTGGTCCTGGTGTCTCTTCCCAGCAATAAAACCCTACCTAGGACACCCCCTAAGATCAAGGGCCTCCTGTCTTTATTATAACTGCTTCTACACTTAACGAGTTCATTATGATATGCATATTAATTAATTCATTCATTCATTCACAGTGCCAGGCATAGAACTCAGGGCCTCCTACACACTAACCAGTGTTCTACAATGGAGAGAAATAACCTACAACCTTAAGTTCTTTACTCTGTGAAGGAATTACAAGAATCACCTTGGCTCTATAATATGAAGAGAGAACTTTATAATCACCACCTGCAAATATTTGTGCTGTGCTTTTTGTTGCTATATAACACTGAAAACCTTTATTTTTTTAAACTAGAAAAGAATGATAAAGAGCGCTTATGGCATGTTTAAAAAACTCAAAAGTGGTAAAAGCAGGGAACCAAAGCATACTACCAGACACTGCAGCACAAAGACTGTAAGAGAAGGAAATACGGCGACACTAGAAAACCAATTGTAAAACAGCTAGACTTGGGCTGGAGAGATGGCTCAGAGGTTAAGAACTTGTTCTTCCAAAGGTCCTGAGTTCAATTCTCAGCAACCACACGGTGGCTCACAACCATCTATAATGAAATCTTGTGCCCTCTTCTGGCCTGCTGGCTCACATGTGGGCAGAATAAATAAATCTAAAACAAACAAACAGCTAGACTCAGACACTACCTATCAATAGTAACCTTGCATGTAAATGCATTAAATCCTCCAATTAAAAGACAGTGACTAAATTTGGGCAGAACTCCAAACCTATATCAAACTATATAATAAAGTTAAGTTCAAATCTTTGGCACATGTAAACTAGAAGCAGAAGAAGAGAAGACAACATCTCATGAAAATGGAATCTAAGAGGGTAGCCTCACTGATAAAATATGTGTTAAAACATAAGCAGTACAAATAAACATGAGCATTATACGATGAGGGGGATTCAGTCCAGCAGGAGGGAATAACGGTTCTGACCACACACGCACTCCATGTATATGCACTGGAGCTCACAGCAAAGGCAAACATTAGCAGGTCCTGGGGAGGCAAAACTTCAACAACATTATTGACAGCTGTAGCGTCTGGCCTGACATCTGTCAGCAACAGCCAGGCCACTAGTGTCTGGGTCTCAGTCCAGGAAAGGAAGCAAGTACAGAGTATCTGCATGTCCTACAGCTACACCTTACTGGGGCTACCACAACCACCCCAAAAGCAAACCACCTAACTGTACACAGCGCAGTGCACGCACAAAACAGATGGCGCTGATCATCAAGAGGCATCCTGACTGTCCTGTGACACAGGTGCACTGGTGGTCATCATGCTGCGTGAAATAAGAAAGAAACTGAAAGAGACGCACCACTGCGTATACACAACGTGAACTCTAAAGAGCTGGGTCTCAAAGGCCAGGCGTGGTGGTAAGCACCTGCAGTTCCAGCCCCTCTACATGAGGCAGATCACAATTTGGAAAAACAGGAAGACCTTGTAACAAAACTAAAAACAAAAAACAACAACAACAAAAGGAAAAACAAAACAAAACAAAAAAGGCAACCAACCGAACTAAAACAGGAGCTACTGCTCATGCCGAGGCCTGAATGTCGGTACCTACTGGGGTGGCTCACAATCACCTGTACCTTTAACTTGATGGGATTCAATGCCACCTGCTGGTCTCCATGGGCATCTGCACTCACATGTAAACACATAATTTAAAAATCAAACCCAGGCGTGGTGGCACATGCATTTAATCCCAGCACTCGGGAGGCAGAAGCAGGTGGATTGGATTGCTGTGAGTTTGAGGCCAGCCTGGTCTACAAAGTGAGACCAGAACAGCCAAGGCTACACAGAGAAACCCTCTCAAAACAAAAACAAAAACAACAACAAAAACAACCAACCAACCAACCAAAAATAGTAATCAAATAATGTTTTAAATGTTGATACTGTAGTTGCAATTGGGACGGGAGGGAAAGTGGATGGGCACTGAGACACATGCTGGCTGCACTGTGCTTGGCCATGGAGAGAAAGGGGAAAAAAAAAAAAAAACAATGGCAGAAACTGTCAGTGGGATGACTGGGGGAAGGGCTTGGTTTTTTTGTTTTGTTTTGTTTTCTTTTGAGGGGGCTGAGTATGTTTATAAAAAATTATTCAGAGAACAATGATTGGACAGCCATTTAAAAAATGACTTGGCTTTTTTTTTTAAGTATGAAAATGACATTAGGAGAAGAAAAATAGAAGCCGGGCGTGGTGGCGCATGCCTTTAATCCCAGCACTCGGGAGGCAGAGGCAGGCGGATCGCTGTGAGTTCGAGGCCAGCCTGGTCTACAAAGTGAGTCCTGGATGGCCAAGGCTACACAGAGAAACACTGTCTCGAAAAACCAAAAAAAAAAAAAAAAAAAAAAAAAAAAAAGGAGAAGAAAAATATGGCATTAGGATTATGGTTTTGAAAAGCCTTTATGTATATTCACAAAACACATAAAAATCAATAAGGAAATAGCAGTCTTTCAAAGGGCAAAGTTTCAATCCTGTTTACTCTGGAAGAAGGCACAAGTGATTCAAATTTGTTTTCTCTCTCTCTCTTTACACTGTCATAAAAGGACCAGTGGGGATGAGCAAACTGTGCAAAGGTTGGCTTTGATGGCTCACGGAACCCTGGCTAATCCCGGAACAGGTGCTGAGAACACATGTAATAAGCTGGGCCCCTCGGCTGTTCTCTGTAACTTCTCGTGTTTCAGTTCTGAACGGTCATGGAAAGTTTACTTTCTTGGAGAGTACCGCTGTTCCTTCTTGACAGCTAATGGACAGACATCAACTTAAACAAGGTCAGCCAGGAAGTTACCCATCATTCTAATGGCGTAGGTGCTGTTACTGTTCTCATACCTCTGTGGGTGGGGTGTCAGTTCTGCTGTCAGGAGGCTTGTGCGCAGTGGTCATCACTACACATGGCCATCAGCAAACCCAGCGAGAAAACACCCCTTACTTGCCACACACCATCGGTGGTTCTTTCTTCCCATCACCACACTGGGGCATATACACAAAGGCCACCATGGAGGAGGCAGCCCCTTGGCCACCACGGGGGTGGGGGGTGGGGGGGCGGGGGGAGACAGTGCTTCTCAGCTCAGCTCCACAGTGGAGTGCTTCAGTGCTGTGCTTCCTCCCACTCAGATCTAACTGGGCTTAACTGGCACCAAGATCAGAAGGTCTACAATTCGAGCATTCTAACATACGCCTAAGCTTGAGAGACACTGCTCTAAAGATGGTAACACAATACGGGCTGGAGACAAGGCTCACAGTCAAGAGCGCTGCGGTGATGGTTTGAATGAAAATGGGCCCCAAAGGCTCATATATTTGAAAGCTTGGTCACCAGAGAGTGGCACTATTTAAAAAAGGACTAGTGGGTGTGGCCTTGTTGGAGGCAGTGTGTCACTGGGGGTGGGCTTGGAGGTTTCAAAAGCTCCCACCTGACTCAGCATGAGCCTCTCTCTGCTTTCAGATCACTATGTAGCTCTCAGCTACTTCTCCAGCACCGCACCAAGTTCTCTGATGATAATAGACTAAACAAGCCCCCAGTTAAATACTTTCTTTTAGCTGGGGGTGGTGGCGCATGCCTTTAATCCCACCACTTGGGAGGCAGAGGCAGGTGGATCGCTGTGACTTCGAGACTAGCCTGGCCTACAAGAGTCTAGCACAGGCAGGGCTTATTACACAGAGAAACCCTGTCTCGAAAAATCAAAACCAAAAAAAAAAAAAACCAACTTTCTTTTATACGAGTTCCCTTGGTCTCTTTAGAACAGTGACTAAAGCAAGTGCTTACTGCTCTTTCTGAGGAGGGTCCAAGTTCAGTTCCTAAATCTCACACCGGGTGGCTCACAAGCACTCCTGACTCCAGCACCACTGGGCCTTTTTTGGCCTCCATGGGTAACTGCACCATGTGTCACAGACACACAGACACCCATCCACAGCACACATGTAAAGAAATAAGTAAAAGACTGCAAGTTATAAAGTGTATGTCACAAGTTAAAAGGCAGTAGATAACCCGCCAGACACTTTCCAGGACTCAGGGAGCCTCTGATCCCTTTTAGTAAGTGGCACACTGGGGAAGTCTAAACTGCCACTAAGGTGCCATTGTCTGTCACCACTGCCTCTCACAGACAAGGAGGCACAGTAAGAGGGATTCTCTTTGCCCTCTCCCACAGCTCTGAGTGTTGGGCCTCTCCAGGGGTTGTGACCTCCTGCTGCTCCATCTTAACTTCTCCCTCTGAAATTGTCTTCAAACGTGGGGGGTAAATGTCTGATCACTGACCTAAGTAATAAAACATCTGAGCTCAAAACACCAGCCTGCACCTCTAGCTCGGCGAACCTGCTCCACCCAGTCCATCAGCCGAGGCCTGTGTAAGGCTCCCACCGCTGTCTTGCTCACAGCCTCTGTACTCACTCAACAGGCTCCTAATCGGGAAGCTTGCTCTTTGAAATGACAATTAAACCACATGACTGGCCACCTCAGTGTCTTTCCCTGGCTTTGGCCTCCATTACTTCAACTCTGTCCTGCTTAGGAAAGCTTCAGGACCAAACTTCTGCTCTCACCATTTCCATCTGCTTACAGGTCAACAGCAGAGACAAGAAGCTCCTGGGGGCCAGCATTGCCTGCAGAAGCCTTACCCAGAATGCTGTGTGGCAGGACTCTGACCCCGGGGAAGAGGCAAGATTCAGGGTTGCTTCTACACAGAATCTAACTGTAATTAGAATATACTATATGAAAAAATTTAAACAAGAAAAACAAAACAAAGCAAACAAACAAACAACAAACAGAGCTGTGCATGCTACCCCTCTTGGCCTCTTGAACTCCATAAAAAGAAACCACACACAATAACTGGGGCTCTTGTTCTCTTGTTCAGTGTGGCTTACTGTCAGTCTTGACCATACAGCCCACTCTGAACTGTACTATTGTTTTGCCCTGGATAAAGTTATTTTGCTTATTTTGTTTAAAAAAAACAAACAAAGAAAAGAGGGACAATGAGCCGCATAAGTGAGCAAGCACATCACAAGCACAGGGTCAGGAGGGTCTGCAGGCCCAATTTTTCAAATACTGTGCTCACACATTTCAGCTGAAAAACAACAGCAGCATCAACACATGAAACAAAATAAAGTACTTTTAAAGTTGTGTACTTACTTATGGTGTATAGCAAGCTTTTGCCCATTGTGGAATGGCTAAGTCATGCCCCATGTTACACATTTATTTTTTATGCTGAGACTTCACAACGTATTCTTTTAGCAACTTTCATGTCGGAAACATTGTCCTTGGGCTGGCAAGATGGCTCATCTGGCAAAGGCACTTGCTGCCAATCATGAGTTCCTTCCCCAGGACCTATGGGGTGGACGGAGGACTCACTCCTATAAGGTGCCCTCTGACCTCCACACAACATGTGCACATGTACACAAAATAAATAAAATACCTCAAGTAATGATGTTAGCTGTTTACTACATCTTACACAATTTCCACATGAACCACGAATTACCTTTACAACCAGAAATGGGGAAAAGGCACATATAAGGCAGCAACAGCAGCAAAAAAGGAACCTGTTTACAAAAACACTTCAAGTGTTAGCCTTCACAACCAAGGCAGGCTCCAAGCCTGGATCACAAGCATGCCAGGCCCAGTGTATTCCAGCTAGAGACATGGCAATGAAAGCCAGGACAGTTACATCACCCTTGCTGTTAAGTATGAGACAGTGCAGCAGCCTACACTCACTGAAAGAGCCCTCACCTGGGTGAGGAAGACCGTAGAGTAAGGTTAACGCGTGCCTACGAACCCCGCTCTGGCCAGCTGTGTTTCTGACAACTAATACATAATTGTTTTGTTTCCCTGGTTCCTGTATATGATAGCTAAAGAGCAGACAGCCCTCCATGTGCCAGGTGGAAGAAGTGACTCACTCCTTCCTCAGGGTACCTGCAACAAGCCATCTATGGTAGCTATTTCTCCTGGAATGCTCTTTCCTCTGAGTAGGGCTGGCTCTCTCCTGTCTTTAATTTCAGCCTAAACCAGCCCACTTTATACAAGGTCTACCCACACCGAAGAATCTGAAGCAGACCTTGTCCTAGGCCTCTACTGCATAACCAATTTATGTATGCACCCATATCTGTTATCACTGCCCAAGCCCATCTGCAATCCCAACTTCCTTGAACTCTCTCCCCTTCCCTTGATGGGACATTCATGACAGCAAACACAAATGTGCTTTGTTTACTAAATGCCTGGTGCCTGAAACAGCACCCTGCCGAGCAGGTGATCCCAAGATACATCTGTTCAGGAAGTGGGCGTAACGGTGTATGGGTACCCCACTGCACAGCCCGTGAGGCAGAGGAGAACTCGATGGGCATTACACATTAACAGCGGGCTTCAAACGCAAGGACACAAACATGAATGCGATTAACAGCATGAAGAGCTGAACAGTGCAGTCTAAACTGGCTTTTCATAGCAGTTAGAGAAACAAACTACCACATCAAATCTCTTTAATTCCCCCACACCCACTTTTTTTTTTTTTTTTTTTTTTTGGTTTTTGAGACAGAGTTTCTCTGTGTAGCCTTGGAGCCTTCGCTTCCTGGACTCACTCTGTAGACCTGGCTGGCCTTGAACTCACAGTGATCCACCTGACTCTGCCTCCCAAGTGCTGGGATTAAAGGCGTGCGCCACCACATCTGCCTACCCCTACATCTTTTAAAGCTCTGCTGTTTTATGTTTAAAAAAATCATTTTTGTTCTAATATGTGCATGTGTGGCTGTCTGTGTTAGAGTACAGGGCCTGCTGAGGCCACAGGCATTGCAGTCCCTGGACCTGGTGGTATAGGTGGCTGTGAGTCATCTGACATGTGTGCTGCGAACTGAACTCAGCTTCTCACTGACAAGGGCAACCAAAGCTCCTAACTGATGAGCCATCTCCTACAGTCGTATTAACTAACTAAAGATGGAAAGTGACAAAGGAAGATACCAGTGTCTTTGCCCTTCACATCTGCAGGCATGCACCCAGGTACGCATGCACATCTTCCCTCCCCCTAAAATAGGCCAATGGGTAAAGACGCTCACCCAATAGCCTGAACACCCGCTCCTGTTCAGTGATGAACCCTACTAGAAACGCAGACATCTTTCCAGCCCCTTTCTCCCCAGTGAAAAGTTCTCTGTACAATATACTGAACTGAGCACAGTCATAACCGTGATCTGAATAGGAGCACAGCTATGTTTACCAGACACTAGCAGGAAAGGCAGAGCTAATGAGAGCAGAGCACAAAGGTGTGAGCATAAAACACACAGGGCTCTGGGGTCCCCCCTGGAAACACAAGCTCCATGGCCAGATGAGTGCCCTGAGTCTCTAATATGAGTACTCACAAGGCTGAGGCAAGAGGATCTCAAGTTCAAGGCCAGCCTTCATCACACAGTGAACTTGAGGCAAGTCTAAGCTACGTTGTGCAACATGGTTAAACAAAGAAACAAACAACAGCAACAACCCCATCAAATTGCACAGTAGTGTGAATGTGTATATGGCAGGAACAGGCAACTTAAAAGTGGCAAAAATCAGTAAGTTTATCTCATCTATATTTTACCATGAGAATATTAAACACAAACACTCCAGACACTTTGTGTCCTGAGCACTTAGCCCGCGTCGTGCATCACAGACAGGCAGTTCAGTAGCGCTGGGTAAGAGGAGATTTGTAAGCTTCTCCAGTTTCTGATGCAGTCAGCATTGGAGACACAGGCCCTGAGAAGATGTCCTGTGATGCAATCTGTAACACCTCCAAGCTGGTGAGTGCAGAGCCCCAAGAAGGGCCTCAGCTGTCCCACAGTACACGTATGAGCCAAGGGCCTCAGTCACTGTTTCACTGGAAAAAATGGCAGTTTGAACTCTGATGGCTGAGAGGGCCAGGTTTGAGCCAGCCAGGCAGTGCAGAGGGACTCTGTTCATTAGCGGGCCACAGACTCACATTTTCATAAGCCATGTTGCAGAGTATACAGTCCTTTCCTCAAGCACTAACAATTCCAGTATGTTCTGTTTGAGATGTAGACTGCTGGTTCGTCTTTCCGTCAACTAGACATAAGCTTCAGTCATCTGGGAAGAGGTAACCTCAGCGAGAAGATGCCTCAATCAGACTGGCCTGTAGGCCTTACTGCAGGAACATTCATGATTAACGTATGATGTAAATGGCCACTGTGGGCGGTGTCACTCCTAGGCAGGGAGTCCTGGGTTGTCTAAGAAGGCAAGCTGAGCTGAGTGAGCCATGAGAAGAAACCAGTAAATGGCCCTCCACCCTGGCCTCGGCTCCAGTCCCTGACTCTGAACACCTGCCCCGACTTCCCTGAGAGATGGAATTGTAAGATGAAATAAACTTTTTTCTTCCCATGTGGCTTTGGCCATAGAATTTTATCACAGCAACTGAAAGCAAACTACCAACAGGGTTCCCATGCATCCGGCTGCCTTGGACACCCATGTGCCTGAGGCTACTCCTGCTCTTCCTGCAAACACCTCTCAAGTGCTGGGTTACAGGCACCCAGCTTTCAATACTTAATTTTCAGTTATTCACATCTTTGCTGGACTAACACCAACAGTCCAGTGAACAGTCGCCTACTAATGCCCATAACGGGCAATCCTTTGTGCAGGGTGCAGGGACGCTCCTGAGAGGAACTTGTGGTTAAGGCAGCTCATTATAACAGGTAATACATTTGCTGGCTAGTAAGGCCTATATGAAAGGAAACCTTGAATCTTTAATACTTACCTGTTACGTTAACACTGGCAGTCGGCGCAGATGCAGAGTGGTTTCCGTTTGGTGAGCCTACAAAACAAAGACACCCATTATTAAATCATACTGAAGATTTAACTTGGAACATAGCATGAGCCCTCTGCCTCCAGTGATAAGTTTGGGGCTCCAAGGGGTGTACACATTGCAGTCAACTGTCTGTCTTTGGGAGAGATCAGAAGGGTAGCTACCCCATGGAAAGACAGCACGATGGGGTCCTGAGGAAGAGTTCGGGCCCACGTGGCAGAGTGTCACAGATGACACCAGGCTCATGAGCAGTCATGGTACATGCTTACAGTCAGGCTGTCTCTGCTTCCTGGGCTGCAGGGGGAGGGGAGAGGGTCGTGTATTTTGAAGAAGGAACTGTAAGCCTAAAGAAAAGGAGAGGCCCATGTAGTTCATGTGTATCCATCATGCACATAGTCCATGGCCCTATCCCCAGATACAGTGGGTCTCTAAGCTCTGGGCCTATATGCAGATGAGGGAAGGAGAGCTTGCAGCTGCAGATGGGCATGGCCTAGGAATGGCACTGGCATGGGGGGAGGGGAGGTAGTACCACAAAAAATTCAGCTTGTACCACTGTTGCTATGGAACACCCTGGAGCTGCCAGTGAGTTTGAGGTTGCACTCTTAGGTCTTTCACACAGAACCACAGCAAACACTTGTCAAGGTGCCTGCAGAGGTGACATCAGTTCTGCCCTGGGTCCTGGGAAGGCCCTCTTTGTTCATGGCTGCCCCTGGCCTTCTCACCACCAGCATCCCTAGTTCCACTCAGTGAAGTGGTGACATTTGGAGGGTTCTCATTTGTCAGTGGAAATCTCAATACACCTTTTAATTTTAAAGCTAGTACCTTAAGATTTGTGTGTGTGTCGGGGGGGGGGGGGGGGGGCGGCTATTAAGAGAATCCTGTGCTCCAGGTAAGCAACTTTTCAGTGGTTTATTTTGGAATCTGTATAACGACCACAACCCACAAGGGAAGGGAGCTCGGGCAATACTAGTATTGTTCCTTGTCACAGAGGCCAGCCCTGTGGATATCGGGCTGAGCCCTGCTCTAAATAATTTCCTGTAAAGACTCACAAAGGTGTTATTTACATTTCTGACATAACACTCCCAGCAACCCTCCTCACTCAAAACAAACCGAAGAAACCTTTAAAACACAAAGAAAAGTCAGCAATAACAACTCTGAAATAATTTACCAACTGTTAGTCTAGTTCTTGTGAGACTCTCTTCCTCTGGATGGGACTATTGTCCAGTGTGGAAGGAAAACTCAAAGGTCCTGATCAGTGTTTCTGGGTGCAGGCTTCCTTCCTCTTAGCCTCCTGGAAATGCTATGACAGGAGCACTGTCCTGCAGTGAGAGGAACTGAGACCCACAGAAAGCTGCTCATCAGCAAGTCTGGATGTGGACCAGGCTGATCAGCTGCAAAGCCAGCAGCGATCTGTGTTCCGCCTCCCCACAGCTTCCTGGTGTTGCATCACCAGCTGCTCCTTCCTCACCTAAGTTATTCTTTGATTCCTCCCTCTTCTGGCTTAAAGGTCCAATCTACTAGCAATCAGTCCCACTATCCTACGGAATTTGTAACTTGCCTTCAAGAGGATACTAACAGCTTCCTATCCTGCCTCTAGAACGCTAGGATTTAGTGTCCGCTACCACAGCTGGCATCATCATCAGCTATCACTATTACTACAACTACTACTACTGTTGTTGTTGTTATTTTGGTGGTTTGAAACAGAGGCTCTCTATATAGCCCTGGTACTCACTATATAGTCCAAACTGGCCTGGAACTCACAGAGACCAGGCTGCATTTGTCTCTGGAGTGCTGGGATTGAAGGTGTGTGCCACCATGCCAGGCAGAATAATAGCCATTATTTCCTCTCGTCTACGGCGCTCTGGACAGAGTTGTGGAAGAAAAGCAGTTAAGAGCTAATATCAACTGATGTGGCTTGGTGACGAAACGGTTGGGCTTGGATTCTGATTGGAAGGCACACATGTATTGCTTGTTTTACTTTAAATAAGTTAGCTTACTCTGAAGTCTCAGTTTTCTCAGCTACAAAATGGAGATGGCATGTGAGGCTTCTAGGAGTGATTCACAGACCTCAATATATCGTAGTGGTGGTGGTAGGGACAATGACAGAAAATGTACCTAGCAAACATTAGCTATGTTTCAGTATGACTAGTGAAAGTCACCATGTATTATAGTGCTACTTATAGTAATTACATGCTGTGCAAACAAAGACTAGATACTTGAGTTTTCTTGTTGTTGTTCTTGTTGTTTTATAATTTTTAGAGGTACTGTCTCCTATTGTAGCCCAGGCTGGCCTTAAAGTCACTCTTTCCACCTTCCTTTGAAGTGCTGGGATTAAGGGGTGGGGCTGGGGGTGGGCCCTGGTCTTGTTACCTGCTTACAAAACCTTCATTAGCATAGTTTGAAGGTGACATAGTCCATAGGACTAAACTCCTTGGTTCTACTAGTTTGTGAACTCAGGGCATCAGGGCATTTCAGGGGGGGTTCTAAAGTAGCACTAATCTCGCTAGTGAGGCATTCGTAAACAGAGCAGTGAGAACAGCAGCAGACATGTGCTATGAAGGGAAAGATAGAAAAGGGCACTCCACGTTGACCAGTGGCTGGTGAGAGGAGAGAGCCCATGGATGTGCACACACAAAGCAAGCCGTGGGGAAAACGGAGGCCTCCTCCCACAAAGTCTAGTATTTGCTGTAAGACAGAGCGCCATGAGAATTAGTGTCCATTCTTTCCTTAACTGATCTCAGCATTAGCGCTGCAATTCCAGTTTGTCACAGGTACAAGTCAAAGAGCAAACATAAAACTTAAGCAACACAGATGATGAAGCCCTGCGATTCCCAAATATGGGGAGTTAGGAAGATCAGGAGTTCAAGGCCATCTTCACCCACACACGGAGCTCAAGGCCAGCCTGGGTGGCAGGGTTACACGAGATCCTGCCTCAACAAAACAATGAACTTCAGCACAGCAAACAGGCTGCTTAACTCACCCGGGTTATTCCAGCAAAAGCCGGTGCTGGGCCCAATCATCTGCTTAAGTAAACTGACTGGCTTTCTCTACAGATGAGGCTAAAAAACACACAACAGATGGACTGAACTGAAAACCACAAAGCCTTTGGCCACTTAAAGCTTTTCATCCTGGCTTACTATTTCCCTAGCGACTGGACTCTAGTAGGTGACAGGGAAAACAGAATTTGCACAAACTCAGAGTTCTTCTCACGGTGTCCAAAAGGTCAAGGTCCAGAAAGGAAGGGAAACAAAATCCCCTACACCTTCAACGTCATCTTGTTATGACCTTATTGATGACATCGTGGGCTGTGGACCAGAGACCCGATGGCTGCTGCGCAGGTGACTTACAGCTCTAACGCCTGGGGCGTTAGCTCACCTGCGCCGGGGGGGTGGGGGGTGGGGTGCGAAAACGGCGCGAACACCCAAGGCTCCCACCTAGTCGAAGTTACCCTGGAACCCAACTTGAAGAGTCTGGCGTGGGGGCAGGGGGGAACCTTCAGGCTGGAAGTTGTGTGGGTAGAAAACCAGACCTGTTTCTGCAGCAGTCAGCGGACATATTTCAATCTATAGATCTTGCTACCAGACACAGAATTCCAGGGAACGGTTGAGGACCAACTGGAGTCCTCGGCTGAAGAGCCAGCCCAGAGAAACTCAACAGGTTACGCGCCCCACGCCGGCTTGCCGCCCCCAAGCAGCGGAGAGCCAGAGTCTTGTTGGGCAGGTGGCCCCAACCCCCGCTCCCCCTTCGCCAGCGGAGTCTACCGCAGACGCGTGGAACTTTCCAGGCGGACCCTGGGGTGGAGGCAGGCAGGCCGCCGCGGCGCGCTTCCTCTCCGTCCGCGGACTTACCGAGACCGTCCGTACCGTTCGCCGCTGCCGCCCCCCGCAGCGCCAGCACCTGCAGCGCGCCCAGCAGCAGCGCGGCCCGCGCGCACAGCGCCATTGTTCCAGGGCCCGTGAGCGCCCGCAGCCACCGCACGGCGCCCAGAGCTGCCTTCAGCGCACGCGACCGCTCCGTGCCCCCTTCCGCCGCGCACCGTTTCCTGGCTGCCGTCGCCGGTTCCCACCAGTGACCAAATAGGGGGCGGGCCGGGCCGGCCTGGGGCGGGGCCGGGGCGTGGTCCGCAGTCGGGAGGGGCGTGGCCCACCGGAGGCGGGGCAAGGGGGAGAGGCCTCGGGGGGAGGGATGTGGCTCTCCGAACGGAGTGAGGGCAGGGCGTTCGGAGGCGGATGGGGGCGTGGCCTTCTGGGCGGGGCGTGGTCGGCACTGGTGGCAGAGACCACAGCGGCCCACTCTGCCATTTGAAGGGGCATCCTGTTTCCGTACTTCCGGAAGACAGGCTTTATATAGAAGTTTTCGGGTGGAAGTTGGGGCGCATGCGTCGCGAAGTAAGAGGGGGAGGCACAGGCGGAATGACTGCAGAGGGAGCCCCCTGAGAGTAGTGTAGGGAGGTCAGACTCAAAGTTAGAGCAGACCAAACTAAACATCAGGATCTTCATTCTCCACTTGGGCCTCCTTTTTTCTACAAATGTGCGCGGGGGCGGGGGGGGGCGTGGTGTCGGGGCGGGGGTTAGAGTGAGGTGTGCGGCTTGCAGAAGAGTAGGAAACTTTGCATCTGTAACCTAGGCCCTTATCTGCATGGAGTCCGCTCACCTACCTCACAACAGTAATCTAATGGTTTTGTTTTGTTTTGTTTTTACAAAATTTCTCTTAAGCCCTTAGTGCCAATGCTTTCAAAGACTGTTTTTCGATTCCACTCAGCACTCTAAAATATTATGTGACTGGTGTATACTCCTCAACTAATGTGGAAGACAGACCCAGGCCGCTGCAACCCTCTCGCACTTGGCGCTTCAAAGATAAGCCAAAAGCTTTGTTCTGAGAAATTCCTTTTGAATTCCAGCAAAGCTTCTCGGTTATACATGTGTCCGGATTATGGATTAACTATGGCCATCTGCTCTACATTTTCAAGACTTCCACCTGTGGTTGCAATCAGCCAACCTGAAAATAACAGCATCTAACACAGGCTTTAAAAAAAAACAAAAAACAAACAAACAAACAAAAGCTGTAGCCGGGTGTGGTGGGGCACGCCTTTAATCCCAGCACTTGGGAGGCAGAGGCAGACGTATAACTGTGAGTTCGAAGCCAGCCTGGTCTAAAAAGCTACTTCAAGAGAGTCAAGGCTACACAGAGAGACCTTGTCTCAAAAAAACAACCAAACAAAAACCCAAAAACAAACAAAAAACCAAAGCGGTTGTATGTTTAGGATTTGGTGGTTCTGCTTATAAGGAATCTGGCCATGGAATGCCAAGTGTTTCCAGCCATGGAATAGAAGGGACGTTCTATAGCATGAATATTTGCCCCGACTCCAAATGTCAAAACCCAGTGCTCAGAGTGGTGGTAGAAACAGGTTGGGCACTGAGGAGGTGACTGGGTTGGAAAAGCAGAGCTCTCAACAATGAAATCAGTGCCTCATGAAAGTGGCCTGAGGAATACTCCCACTGCTTCTACCAAGATGAAAACTCAGTCTGTGAGACCACGGGCCCTCAACAGACACCAAATCAGTTGTACAGACACCAAATCAGTTGTTCGCATTACCTCCGACTTCCCAGCCTCCAGAACGGTGGCAAATTTCCGTTATTTATAAATTAAGCAGTCTAAGGTACTTTTTTTTCAGCAGCAAGAACTAGTGGACACAGTGTGAAGACTAGATGTCTACTTGACAGTTGTTTCCAGCACTGACCTTGCTGGAGGTCCCCCAGCATGTCTGCTGCCTGATTCCCTCACCATGGCATGGATGGGTGCTTCGCTTTGTTTTTAGGCAGGGTCTTATATTGTAGCCCGCGATACCTTCCAACTCATGCCAATTCTCCTGTCTCAGCCTCACAGGTGATGGGATTGCAGGCATGCACTACCATGTTAGGTGCTTGCTTTGCTTAGTGATAGCTCTCTGTGACCAAACCGGACATGCCAGGGTGCTGACGACCCTATGGCTTTGCTCATTTTCCTATAATAGAAGCGTGAAGATTGTCCGAATCAAAATGGAGTCATGTTAATCCTACCAAAAAATAAATCTGAGAAGCTACAAAGGAAAAGCACTTATACCAAGTAATTTCATAATAGAAATCATCACAAAAGATTGCTAGGACCACAAGCTTCCAAGCTACCAGAATCTTATTCTCAAAGTGCTTTCCACAAGCACCTGTGCCGAGCAGTTTGTTCGACCTCAGATTGATGCCACTCTTACTAATGTGGCCAAGGAGAAATGTTTCAAGAATACTGATGCAATCTAACCTTGTGTCTCTAAACAGTCCCCTAGCTATACAATGCGTTTCAGGCCTGGTTGGGCTTATAGTGAGACTCCATCTCAACCAAACCAGCCAGGAATGGAGGCAAAGTCCTATAATCCCATCCCCCAGGAGGCTGAAGCAGGATTGGGAATTAATGGTCATCTTCAGCTTTATAGAAAGTTGGAAGCCAATCGGGCCATCGTGGCTACGTCTGTAATCCCAGCACTCAGAGAGGCAGAGGCAGAAGGATCTCTGTGAGTTTGAGCCCAGCCTGGTCTCCAAAGTGAGTCCAGGGCAGCCAAGGCTACACAGAGAAACCCTGTCTCAAAAAAAAAAAAAAGGGGGGGGGGTGGTGGAAACTATCCTGAACTACATTAGACCCTAAATCAATAAAACAACCAGTCAATCAAACAAATTTTCCAAAATGAACAAAATAAGACATAAAACTGTTCCATGTTCCTGTAACTTCCATGAATATTCCTAGTCTGCTATGACAGACAATGCTATTCTCAAATACCATTCTTTTAAACAGAGGTTGACATTTTCTTTGTACAAGGCACCTAGTGACTTTTTCTTCTGTGCAGTTTTCACTCCCCTCCCCAGTTTCCCTTCTTTTCATATTTCACCTTTAACTGTCTGGGCAGGCCATAGCACCCCAATCCTCCTCCTTCTAAGGATCCCAAGATTCAAGCACCAACACTGAACTACAGCTGACTACATATGCTGTGAGTCTTTTGCTCCAAGAGATAGATGACTTACAAACTACTTATTGTATGTTTATACATGATGAACCATAGCCTTACAGTGTTCATAGTCTAGTGGCGAGATAGAGCCTGATGGACTCCAATGAGAGGACTTAAAGTGTGTTGAGGGTCTACTGGGCAAGCATGAGGATCCAAGTTCAAACCTCCAACACTCATGTAAAGCTGGGCATGGTGACAGATGCCTATAGCAGGGACAGGTGGTCCCCACAGCTTGCTGGCTAGCCAGTTTGGTCCAGTGGGACAGGGTCTCAAAACAACTAACTAGATAGTAGAGATAGAGGAAGATGCCCAACTTCCACCGCTAGCTTCCACGCACATGTGCACACACACTTTCACATGCACACAAACACACATATACTATACATACACACAAAGTGACTTGGGCTCTATTCATAAAGAAGGTAGAAAGGTAACTGTGGTGGTTTGGATATGTATGGCCTCTTTAGACTCGTATGTGTCAATGCTTGGCCACAGAAAGGAGCACTCTTGGGAGGTGTGCTTTGTTGAAGTAGGCATGGCCATGTTGGAGGAAGTATGTCATTGTGAAGGCGGGCTTTGAGGTCATATATGCCCAAGCTCTGCCCAGTGTGGCACACAGTCTCCTGCTGCCTGTGGTCAAGATGTGGAGCTCTCAGCTCCTTCCCTAGCACCATGTCTGCCTGTATGCTGCCATGTTTTCCACCATGATGATGATGATGGACCTCCCTCTGAAACTGTAAGCCAGGCCCAATGAAATACTTTCCTTTATACCAGTTGTCTTGGTCATGGTGTCTCTTCACAGCAAAAGAAACCCTAAGGTAGTAACCCACTGAATTAATCTCCATTACCTACAATATAATGTACTTTTATAATCATAAACATATAGTAATTTAATCATTAATAAATGCAGAAATATATGATATATTAACAGAGGTTTTCAAAAATAATTCTATATACTTAATTTTCTTGGTATGCTTTAAATAAATGAAAAATAGTTTATTGTTTTCAAAAAGCATGAGTATAAATTTGTTCTCTTTAAAATAAAAAAGAAGCTATTTTATTTTTTAAATTATATATTAGATACAATAGTGCTTTCTGAAATTCCTAATTCTAATAAATTTTTGTACAAGTATACAAGATTATGATTAACAACACTAATCAAAAAATGTGGAAGGAAGGAATCAAGTCCCCAGTGTTGTCCTTTGGCCTGCATATGTAAGTCTGCCCACAATCATAAATAAAAAATAATGTGCAATAAAATATTCATGAAGGACTAGATGTGAGTTGCTTTCCACGTAGAAACAGTAGAGGCTTCTCTGTGCTGATTCTGCAAAAGATGCAAAGATTTCATGTTTTCTCAGCAAAGCTTGCTGCTTTGCTTGTCTTGTCACTGTGACAAAGTACTGAATGAAGGAACGTAGAAGAGGCTGTAGCTTGGCTCACAGTTTGAGAGGTACAATCTGTCATGGTGGAGAAGGCCCGGTGGTGTGAGAGGATATAGTAGGGACACCAGGCAGCTTGTCACTGGCCTCAGTGAGGAGGCAGAAAGAGGAAGGCTGTGCCCTTGACCTCTCTCTTTTAACGTTTGATTCAGTCCAAGATCTCAGCCCAAAGGATGGTACTATCCACTTTCAGGATGGTACCACCCACTTTCAGCATGGTGCCACCCACTTTCAGAATGGCACCACCCATTTCAGGATGGTGCCACCCACTTCAGCATGGTGCCACCCACTTTCAGGATGGTGCCACGCACTTTCAGGATGATGTTATCACTTTCAGGATTATGCCACCCACTTTCAGCATGGTGTCACCCACTCTCAGGATGATGCCACCCACTCTCAGGATTAATACACACACACACACACACACACACACACACACACACACTTTTTTTTTTTTTTTTAAGGAAAATGGATTTATTTATACTTTGGCCAAATCAGAGCAAAGGAGAGGCCTGGTGTCATTCTGCATTTTTGGTAGCACTATTACAATTTTCTAGAAAAGATGAAATAAGAGCCAGGTAAAAGACATATGCTCACTAAAGTAGTCAGAACTGTGTGAAATCTCTTCCTGGGATGCAAGTTCCTCCTCTCTGTCACCAAGACTTTAGCCTTTCCCTTGCTCTAGCATCCTTTCTACAGCCTGCAGACACCAGGAGGGGCACACACGTCTCCGGACACTCTTCTCCCCTCAAAGGTAGCTACAGTGTTCTCCTAGGGCCTTAGTCCCCCTCACTTGCTGTGGTTAAACACAGGACTCCACTTTTGCTCATGGTTTTAGGCTACAGTCTGACCTGGCAGAGGGAGCCACTGCAGCAGAATGTGAGACAACTGGTCACACCGCATCTGTAGATACAAGGGAGGACAAAAGTAATGGATGCTTGCGGGCAGTTCACTTCCTCCATACTATGGTATTATGTGCTTCAGGGTTCCTGCCAACGGAATTCTCCCAGCCACAATTAAGATGGGTCTCCCCGGGCTGGAGGAATTGCTCAGTGGTTAAGGCTGCTCTTCAAGAGGACCAGGGGGTCTGATGCCTCAGGGAGCACCAGGCATGCAGTGGCGCACAGGCATACATGCAGACAGAGCACTCATGCACATAAAAATAGTATTAGTCTTCCCACTGGAATGTGACTCTCCCACAGGCGTGTGCACAGGTCCTCTCCTAGGTGATTGTAGTTTCTGTTGCACTGTCATGACATTAACCATCATATTTCGATGCTAGATTTGGTCTATGGCACTGGAAAAGAAAAATGTGAGGAATCTGTGCCTGAATGCAGAGAATTTGCTGCCTGGACGGTCGTTTTTGGGTGTTGTCAGAGTATGTTCTAGTCAGAATGAAGTTGTCTTAGCAGGAGGAAGAGACTTCCAAGTTTCTGGTCCTGTAGGAAAGCCCCAGGGCCTTTCTACTGCTAAGTCCCCCCCTGCTTACCACATCTTGTTTTCTTCTTTGCAGGAGGTGAAAGGGACCAGCTCAGTTTTCGAAAGTCCTCATGTCACCAAGTCAGTGAGAGGACAGTTCATGCTGCCAGCACGCTCCCAGCAGCCTTTGGAGTTACCTCACCTCAGGCCAAACCAGGATTTATGGCTTTGCTATAGAACAGAATTTCAGATCTAGCCAGTGAGAGGAAGCAAAGTTGGAGATTTTATGAGGGCTAGGAAAAGAGTGAGATGTTCCCGAGTGTGGGACAGGCTCCCAAGAGGACAGTTGCAATGAACTGTCTCAGCATTACCTATTTGAGTGGTTCCCATGTTACATCTCTAAAGGTTGCTAAGAACCCTTTCCCTGTATTTATTTTATTATGTTCTATTTATTTATTTATTTATATTTTATTATGCTTTATTCATGTATTTATGTGTATATGTGGTGTATATATTTTTGTATGTAGACACAAACATGCCACAACTCAGGTATGGAGGTCAAAGATAGAGAACTTGGAGGAATCAGTTCTTTCCTTCTACCATGTGGGTCCTGGGAATCACCAGGCTTAGTGGCAAGTACACTTATTCACTGAGTCGTAGTGCTAGAGCCTTTTCACATCCCATTTGATAAGTGTGCTAAGTGAGATGGCACCAGAGATGGCTGAGGTGGGGTTACAATGTGATGAGTGAAGCCAGGGGCCACTAGAGTTCCATAACTCTAGGGTCCAAATGGGCCCTTTCTCCATAAGTGGAGTGTGATGGCGTTTAATCTAGTAAAAAGTCTTCATTAAGTGGTTGGCAACTACACTGGGTGTTGGGTATCTCAGTGTAGCCCCAAGCCTTTCTCGGGGTGACCTTTTAAGCACAAAAAACCCATTTCCTAGATTGACACACTTCAGCTAAAAAGAACAGTTAGCTAAAAGGGAAACTCCAGAAGCCAAAATGCAAGTTTTGTTAGAACTATGGACTTTGATGCATTAGGTCTTTGTTTTTGTTTTGGCAGTTGATGCTGTCTGTGTACTGAGTTTTACAGCCTGGTTGGTCCTTCTATCATGGAGTCACTTGTGCTAAGGTCTGGGGCCTGCATTTACTGAGAGTCCTGGGTAGCAGAAGTGGGGTTAAGCTGAGGAGGGAGAAGGAGTGGTGGCACTTGTCGCTGTACTGGGGTCTTTGCTTCTCCGCTCCTGAGAAGCTTGACTTGGTGTCCTTTAGGGCTGCTCTTCTTTCTCATGACCCATGTGGTTTTTTTCCCCCTGTCTCAATTCTTCATTACACAACAAGGTTTCAGAAACAAAAGTTCCAGGTGGTAGAAAACGATAAAAACAGCCAGTTTAAAAAGAGGAAATAAAGTTACTAGAGACTTCATTTCTGCTCAGTACCACAGGCTCTCATCTGGCACATAAAGTACGTGTGGCTCACTATTCACTCAACAAAAAACCAAGAAGCTGAAAACAACCAAACAACAACAACAACAGCAGCAGCAGAAGCAACAACAACGATGGTGTGTTGGAGAAGAATTAGGCGGCACTTTATAATAAATGGCCGGGGACATTGGCTCCAGTGGACTCCGAGTGAGTGACAGATGCCCGACTAACTGCCTTGCACCAGCTGTGTGAGGAAGAACAGGACGGAGCTGTGTTAGAAGGAGCAGCCGTGCATGCCTGGACCTTCTGAGTAAGGGCAGCAAGGGCCTTGATGAGGTTTTGGTGATTTTTCACACAAGGAACTGAAATATCTAGGAAAAAAAATATGGGGCCTGGGAGTATAGTTCAGGGGTTGGTGTCAGTCGACCCTGGCGAAGCTCGTGGACCCAGACCTAGCACTGCAAACATTTTTAAAAAAGGATGAGAAGAGATTGATTCAAGGCTTGGTAAGTGAGGTCACGATGCCTTACTATTTAGTTTTATTTTATTTCATTTGGCTTAAGACAAAGTCAACCAACAGGGTCTTACCGAATAATCTAGATGGTTTGGTACTCTTTGTGTAGCTCAGGCAGGCCTCCGACCCATGGCAACCCTCCTGCTTGCCTCCTGGGAGTCTAGGCATGCACCACCATGCCCAACCTGCGGAGTGACTAAGAGGCAGACTACTTACTTTTCCCATTGTTGTGACAAAGTATCTCACAGAAGCAACTTCACAAAGAAAGGATTTATAGATGAGGGGTTGATGATGAGTCATCACAGCAGAGAAGTCACAGTCACAGGTGCACGAGTCAGCTGGTCACACAGTGTCACAGTCAGAAAGCAGAGGTAGATGAATGCGGCTGTGCAGTTTATTTCTCCTGTTTTATTCAGTCTGGTGCCCAAGCTGATGGAATGGTGCAGCCCACATTCCGAGCGGCTCTCCCCTCAACCAAACCTCTCTGGAAGCACTCTCAGCTGCAAGCCGAGAGGAGTGTTCCCATGGTGACGCTGAGTTTAGTCTCCTGGGCAGTGAAAATGGACCTTTACAGAGGGATGCTTGACCCAGAATAGAAGCAGTGAAAATGGCAGGAATGTATGGAGGGCATGTACTGAAAGTAAATTGCATTTTAAATGTGGAGGCTGAGGGAGAGGATTTAAGTGAGGAGTCTTTGTGCTTGGACATTCCAACGTTAGCCCAGGACACCATATCGTAAGTACTTTGGAAATCCTGTCTTATAGCCCTGCCATTTCTGGATGTTATAAAGCCCCCATTAAGAATCCATGCAGATGTGCAGTGGAACAGATGAGGGAAAGACACCTCCCTTCCTTCCCTCATCCCTCGCTATCTATGGCAG
Organism: Acomys russatus; assembly: GCF_903995435.1. Classification (NCBI taxonomy): domain Eukaryota; kingdom Metazoa; phylum Chordata; class Mammalia; order Rodentia; family Muridae; genus Acomys; species Acomys russatus. The sequence continues at coordinate 4,340,303 of NC_067150.1, read as the reverse complement.
GAAGGAGAGCTGGCCCCAGGGTCATGGGAGTGGGAGATGTGTCCCTGTCCCTCACCTGCTATGCCTGTGCACTTGCCTCACCTGTGCATTTGCCCTGATGTGATGAGCTCAGGGTGAGCCAGCCCCAAGGCCACAAGAGTGGGAGAGCTGGTTCAGCCCTTTGCTGGCAGAGGCATTGGATGAGCCAGCTAGGGGTAGGGCAGGAGAGCTTGCCCTACTGGTGTGGGTGGGGGAGAGCTGGCGAGCTGACCGGCTCAGATGCCTCTCAGGCCCAGACCCAGGGCTTTGAATTGGACCATGCCAACATCTGCCCCATTGGTGAACTTCTGGAGTGTGTGAAGGGGCTGGTCCTACAGATCCAAAACTACAGGGTCTCCATGACGGGGCAACAATGGGATGCCTGAGTGAGGGTCCAAGTATTGATAATAGCAGAACCCAGAGGCCTCAAACCAGACCAATGACTCATTGCAATGAACATTTGTAAGCAAAGTGTGGACAAAAACCTAAACTGTGGGACATACTGTGATACATTACAGCTTCCACAATGAGATTCCCCCCCCCTCTGTTGGGGGGGGCATTGCAAGAGTGGATGGCAGGTACAAGAGGAGGGGAGATGAGTGGGATTGGGGTGCATGATGTGAAATGCACAAAGAAGCAAGAAAAAGTTTAAAAAGAATGCACACGGAGATGTGCAGCATTTTTCTGGGGAAAATCAAGTTTTCCTCCTTGGGTGCCTGGCCGTGTTAATGAAATAATTTAGAACTGCACTGAGCAGAAAGCTTGAGGACAATTTTCTTAGAGTGTGAGAGGAAAACTACAGGGCGAGCAAGCGTTGGGGCATTTGGACCCACTGGAAGAAATCAGAGGCTTGTTTAGACTCAGTTCACACTTAGATGAAATGAGTCTACTCTAACTGCCAGCAGGAGGATGGCATCCTTAGGTGTGCCGCGTGGACATGGAGGCTCAGGGGCTTTAAGGGCATACACCAGAAAGGTATGCGTTACAGACAGCCATGGGATTCAAAGGGCAAGAAAGCTGTTTTACTTCCCTTGGTTGTCTCTTCCTGCCAGCTCTGTAGTAATAAAAGACCAGGTCACCCCTTTCCCACAGCGATAAGCAGGTTTTTACAGAGGCAAAGCCTGTGGTTAATACCCCCACAGCCCATTGCCCTATTCTTATCTCACCTGTAGCCACTAGGATCTCCCAGGCATTCCAGAACAAGAGGTCAACAGCCCTCGAGGGATGCCTGACTCCATGTTAAGTTTTGTTAGTCATCACAGGGTCCTGTGTAAATTATTGCTTGGGTCTGAGCATGCTAATGATGGGACAGGGGAGTTCATTCTGGGCAGACAGAAACACAGAGCCATCAGGTAGGGTTGGCTGTCATCTCAGCAGCTGTCAAGGACTGATGGGAGGGGGCTGGAGAGATGGCTCAGCAGTTAAGAACACTGACTGTTCTTCCAGAAGACACAGGTTCAATTCCACCCCCCACATGGCAGCTCACAACTCTCTGAAACTCCCAAGCTCTGCCACCCTATACAGACATACATGCAGGCAAAATAGCAATGTACATAAGATAAAAATAAATAATTGTTTAGCCGGGCATGGTGGCTCATGCCTTTAATCCCAGGTCTCAGGGAAGCAGAGGCAGGTGTATCTGTATGAGTTCGAGGCCAACCTGGTTTATAAATCGAGTCCAGGACAGCCAAGGCTATACAGAGAAACCTTGTCTTGAAAAAAAAAAAAAAAACCCAAACAAACAAACAAACAAAAAACCCCAAACAACAAGAAGAAAAGGATGAATGGGGACCAAGAGGGAGAGCCATACCTTTAAGAACACAGGCACAGGCTGGAGAGAGGCCTCTGGTTAAGAGCATGTACCATTCTTTCTTGCAGAGGATCCAATTATGCTAGTACCAACACAAAGCAGCTCACAACTGGCTGTCACTCTAGCTCTAGGGACATTCAAAGCTTCTAGCTGCCACAGGCACACACCCACATTCAGACACACCTGTGCACACAAACATAATTAAAAATGGTAAAGTAAATCTTTAAAAAATAAAAAAGCAGCCGGGCGTGGTGGCACACACCTTTAATCCCAGCATTCAGGAGGCAGAGGCAGGTGGATCGCTGTGGTCTACAAAGGGAATCCAGAACAGCCAAGGCTAACACAGAGAGACCCTGTCTCCAATAAATAAATACATAAAAATAAAATAAAAAAGCAGGCTGTCTCCTAGTGAAGGATAAGGGGCTATGTGGCAGAAGGGGAGGGAGGCATCAGAGAAAAAGAGGAAGGAAAAAGCATGACGTGACTCTGGTCAGTTTCAGAGAGAGAAAGACAGAATGAATGAAAAAAGAGAGAGTCAGTCTTTCCTGAGTAACTCTGAAAAGCAGACAGACCACCGTGTGATGTGATGGGAGCTCTCAGCGTTGCACCAGGGAGGGGTTTCTGGGAAGTATATGTACACTATCTCATTAAGGGGATGAATGTTCCTCCCCGTCTCCTTCGCATGGCTTTAGGTGACTCTGTCTTCCGGCCAAGGGATTGGTGGGGCCCAGACAGATGAACGGAACAAGCAATAGTACGTAATGTTCTCATCCTGGAATGGATCAAACGTGGAGTCTCCGCCCAGTGCCGGAGGTGGCTTCGCTTGTTGCACCAGGAAATAGCTTTTCTAAGAGGCACGGCAGTATGTACCTCCAGAGCTACTGTGACAATATCAGTAGATGGTTCATTATCCATCTCTACATGCATCGAGGGAGAGCTAAGGCATAGCAGATGGCACCCAAGTCTACCACGAGCCAGCGGCACCATCTGGCTATTGCTTCAACTGAGAGAAGAGAAAAATAATAGTGAGAGTCATAACAGTAAAACAGAAGCCACTTTTGCTAAAAAGCCTCAGCTCCTCAGGCCCACAGAGGCATGAAGAGCAGGAGGAGTGTCTATCATTGTGGGGCAGGTGGACCACGCCACTAGGGGAACCGGCATGGAACTGGCGAGGTGGGGCATGTTCAAACCCTGTGAAATCTCAAACTTGAGGTAGGCGGGAGTAAGAAGCCTCCCTCCCTGCTTCGGTGCCTGCATGCCTGGAGGTACATAGGCTGGTGATCCCCCGGGGTAGAGCTGGATGCAAATAGAGCACCATCAATATCCCAGACATAGCCAACAAAATGCATTCACCCGCAAACCCCTCCCCAAGGCTCACATAGCACTTATTCACCACGGAATAAATGGACGTAAGTTGCTTCGCTAATAAGTGGGTACGAGATGTCTAACTAAACATCGCCTAAGAGTTGCTGTTTCATTGGAATAGTTCTGAGCTAAGAGAGCTGTAACGCTAAAATCTTCGGAGAAGCGCCCCGCCCCCCCACAGCTTGACTGGAGTGCTACAGACCCCACCCCTTCCAGTCTCCACGTCATTCTTTCCAGCTGGGGTGTACAGCGATGCTGGGACACCCCGAGGCATGGAGCAGGACGCAGAACTCCATACCATCTGCACTTCGGCTCTGTATGTCTTCTTGACCTTGGCTCAGATGCCCGCTTAACTCTGCAAAGGCATGTGAACCACTCAAGAGTGTGTTTACCTAACCTTTCCCTTTCAAGGCGGAGAGCACAAAAATAAAGCCATTGTCCAAAGCTGCAGTTCCTTGGATCCAGGGAGAGCGCAGCCTTGGAGAACAGGGGGCTTCTCAGGGGAGGGCAGCTCTCCAGAGGGTGGGGCTTCCTCCATCAGAAGCCACCGTCTTATAAGGAGTCAGACTGGTCTGCTTGGACAGTAACAGCGATTAACAGATGACCATTTTAGCGGGCAGCAGCTCAGACAATGAGGAGTTGGTGGATGGGACCACAGCCTCACCAGGGATGCCTAAGTATACCAACCTTTCGCCCTCTACTCAAATCTGCAGCTCGTGTCAATATGCTGAAGAGACTTGGAGCCACCATTTCTCTGTTCTTTCCAGTGTGGCCACCCAGACCACAGCTGATCGCTCCGCTTCTCACCACTAGTTATCTTTTTAACTGGCATGTTGGAGATGAGTGACAGAATCTAGCCTGTTAAGATTACCGGAGCCCAGGCTTCTCCTTTAAAACCTCTATTTCTACTAGTGTCATGAGCACATTACGTCGGAAACATAGACAGACATGTTTGTGTTCTCATTTCTACATGTCAGGATTTACTAACAATAAAGTCGTAAGCTGTGTCCATTTCACCGGCTGCAACTTGCCAAGTAGTTTTGATTTCTGTTGAGAGTCGATATGGTGGTTTGAGTAAGAACAGCCCCCCAGAGATTCATTCATATATTTTCATGCCGGTCCCACTTGATGAACTGTCAGAAAAGGATTGGGCGATGGGGCCTACTGGAGTGGGTGTGGCCGTGTTGGGGGCGTGGTCATTGGGAGTGGGCTTTGAGTTTGGCCCATGCTAGGCACCCCTGCTTCTCACTCTCCTCCCTTTCACGCTCTGTGGATCAAGATGTAAAGGCCTCAGATGCCAGCTCCAGCACCTGTCTGTGCGCTGAAGGAGAGAAACCTGTTCTTTAGAATCCCAAACGTGGGATCGAAACGCTCTAGTGAGAGAACAGATGAGGTTAATTCACTAGAAGAGCAACCACCTCATGCAGGAGCTTAAATGCTACCAGATGAAAAAGATCCCGTGAACAGACTCTGGGAGGAGATATATAAATGAACCCAGAACTGGCGGCTGGGCGGATTGGAGACTTGGGGTAGATTTGGCTGTTCATCACTGCCCTTCAAGATGCTCCTGGAGAAAACCGCTTGAGGGAAGACTTTAGAGTTCTGGCTGCTGCTGAGGCTCTGGGGTGTTGTTATTCCCCAGTTCCAGTGGAAGAAATCCTGCGGCTCCTGACCAGAGAATCGTTCCTCGGGACTGATATCCTTAAGGTTTTCTTGTTGTGTCAATTAATCCTCATTTCCTACTGTTTTGGTTAATCGGGTTATAATTGACGTGGGCTCGGTCAATAAGTTGTTAATAAAATATTTTGGTTAAGAAAATTGAGTCTACAGCGTGCCACCTTGTGCTCTACCATGACAATAACGGAGCAGTCTCTGATCGGTAAGCCAGCCCCCAATTAAGTGCTTCCTTTATAAGAGGTGCCTGGGTCATGGTGTCTCTTCCCAGCACTAGAACAGTGACTAAGACTGCTGGGAAAGGAAAATATAGTTTTGTTTTGTTTTAATTACAGTCTTCATTGCTAATACCAAGTCTCACATTGTAATTATGTATCACACAGTGTGTTTATTACATAAAGCCTTAAGTTTCTTTTTCATTTGCTGTGATAAAATACCCTGACAAAAGACACTTAAGGAGAAAGGGCTTCTTACAGCCCACAGTTCAAAAGTAAACACAGTCCTGGAGGTGAACTCAAGGGCAGAAGCTTAAAGCAGTTGGAAACAACTTACAGCCAGGAGCAGAGACACAGGCTGCTGCTCTGTTTGGTTTCTCTACTTATCCAGTCCAGGATTCCAGCCAGGAAACAGTGTCACTGAGAGTGAGTGGGACTTCTTACTGCGTTAATACACCAACAGCTACCTGGGTCCTGGAAAATTGCACCTTGGTGCAAGTACCCTTATCCCCTGAGTCACCTCCCAGACCTCAAATGACTTTGTAGATTTATTATTTTTACTTATGCACATGCACATGTCTTTATGTGTGTGCCATGTGTGTGCAGATGCCTATGGAGGCTGGAAGGGATTGTAAGATACCCTGGGCGTGGAGACCTAGGTGCTTGTGAGCCAGCTGATGTGGGATCTGAGATCTGAACTAGGGCCCTACAGAAGAGCAATACGTGTTCTTAACCGCTGAGCCATCCCTTGAGCGCCTCAGATGACTTTAAGTTGTTTTTTCGACTTCCAAACCAAGCTCTTGTCTTTTTTTAAAAACAAACAACTTATTTAGAGGGAATATGAGTGTTGTGAGTGTGTGCACACATGTATACGAAGGCGTGAGTGTGTACCACAACTGTGTGGAGGTCAGAGAACAACTTTCCAGAGTTAGTTCTGCCCACCTCACTGTCAGTGCTGGGATCACAGATGTGTGCCCGAGTTAGTTCTGTCCACCTCACTGTCAGTGCTGGGATCACAGATGTGTGCCCTGGACCAAGCCTTTTACTTGGGTTCTGGGTGGAGGTCAGGCCAGCACACTCCCACACTTAAGCCACCTGCCTGGCCCTGAGTCAAGTTTCTTGGAAACTGAAGCTGTCCTGCAGCCCCGCCACACACTCTGTGCCAGGAAGTCAGTAATACTATCTTGTAGTTCTTTGTTGAAAACACTGTCGTTGCTGGTTCGTGTTTCTCAACTTGATACAAACCAGAATCATGCAGGAAGAGAGAATTCAACCGAGTCCAAGGGGGCATTTTCTTGATTTGTAGTTGATATGGGCGGGCCCAGCTCACTGTGGCTGGGGCCACCCCTGGGCAGGTGGGCCCGGTCTGTGTCAGGAAGCCGGTTGAGGGCTGCAGAGATGGTTCAGCTGTTGAAGAATGGGCTCACGACCAAGAAGAAGGCAAAGCGACAAAGCAATAGGTACCATTCATCCTCAGCCTCTGCTTCAGTTCCGGCCTCCGGGGTCCTGTCTTGAGTTCCTGTCCTCGGCATGGTTCTGCAGGCTGACCCTTTCCTCGCATCATCAACAGAAAGCAAGCTGTGCAGCACCACAAGGTGCATCGGGACAGTATTATAAGCAGCCTGCTTATGTCTCATGTCTAGTTATATGATGGACGTCCGCGCCGGCAAGGAGTCCAAACCGAGCATCACAAGGAATTGTCACAGACATGAAGGAGCAGTCTTGTCCTTGGAGTCAAGGTGAATGAAACGAGGAAGACATGACTGCTCCAAGGAATGGTCCAGGAGAAGGACTTAATTGTAGATGAGGAAGAGTATAGCCAGAGGCATTTGGAAGACTGCAGACTGCTCTGGGCCATGAAAGGAGAGAGACGGGAAGAGAGGAGAGCAAAGAGAAGAGAGTGCCAAGAGAGAGAGGGCTGAGGGAAAAGCCACGAGGGTGCTGACATGGCAGCGCTATGTAGGGAAGAGAAGCTGGAGGAAGGGAAGGGAAGGGAAGCAAAGCCTCAGGCTGGAGAGGCTTAGGGTAGGGCACAGGGTGGAAGAATTGAGGGAGCCACAGGTGTGCGTGAGCCTGGTGGCAGTGCTTTGATATGTTAACAGGCAGCACAGTTAGCCATTTGACCCTTGTTTCTTTGGGAGCTGACAAAGGTACTTGGTATCTGCTGTCTGCTGCATTGCTGACCATCTAGGATGAAGTTAAACTATCTAACTGTGTCCTCTGTTTACTCACTTTAGAAAGGATGAGGTTGCTAGATGTGGTGGCTCATTCCTGTAATCCCAGCACTTAGGTGGTAGGGGCAGGAGAGCCAGAAGTCTAAGGCCAGCCTTGATACATGAGACCCTGTCTCAAGAAAACAACAAATCACAAACAAAAATAAAAGGATCAGATCTGTTTACATACATTGCTGATGTGAATGTGAAATAATGTAGCCACTATGGGAATTGGTTTGGTTGTTACGTATATAATTATCACATTGCCCAATAATTCCATTTCTAGATATCTACTCGAGGGTAATAATTTTTTTTTTTGTTGGTTTTTTTCGAGACAGGGTTTCTCTGTGTAGCCTTGGCCATCCTGGACTCACTTTGTAGACCAGGCTGGCCTCAAACTCACAGCGACCCACCTGCCTCTGCCTCCCAAGTGCTGGGATTAAAGGCGTGTGCCACCACGCCTGGCTGAGGGTAATAATTTTTAAAAAGGACCAGTGGCTTAAACTGACTAAACTGCAGATGCTCTCAGCACTATCTGCCATATCCAAATAGTGGAGCTAACCCAAGTAAGTGTCCACCAGTACATGCATGAATAAACACAAGGTGGTACTCACACATAACAGGATATTTAGCCATAAGAAAAGAATGGATTTTTAATATGTACTTCAACTAGAATAAGTCTTATGAGTATTATAGAAGTTGGGCATGTTGGCATGCACCTTTAATCCCAGCACCCAGGAGGCAGAGGCAGGTGGATCGCTGTGAGTTCGAGACCAGCCTAGTCTACAAAGCGAGTCCAGGACAGCCAAGGCTACACAGAGAAACCCTGTCTTGAAAACCACCCCCCCAAAAAAAGTATTATAGAAATGAAATAATCCAGATACAAAAGGAAAAGGTTAAACCACTCTGTTTGTGGAAGGTGTCCAAAACACACAAAGCCGGACACAAGGAGCACATTAGAGGGCTGTCATCTACATTATATGGTAGTGTTTGCATGCTGTTTGAGCTTATTGAAAGTGGACTTTAGGCAGGCCAGTCATCAAACTGTTCCATGGAGAAAGAAAAATACTTAAGAGTTATAAGTATTAAAATGGTATGTCCTCAAGAGCAGGTAGAAGGCAAACCATCACCAACAGAGGTTACCATTGTTTATTTCATGGTCTATAAATGTCTGTGGTGGAGTGTCGGGGCTCAGGGGCTGGGGTGCCAGGGAGGGGGCACAGGGCTAAAGCACTTGCCATAAAAGTTGGCTGTCCTGAGTTTGATTCCCTAGAGCCCATGGAAGGAGAGAACTGACTCCACGAAGTTGTTCTCTGACCTCCACATGCCCAGCATAGCATGTAGCACCCCAGTAATAAATAAAGGTTTAAAAAATGCCAGATGCCATAGTGCACATCTGTAATGCCAGGACTAATGGGAAAATCACCAGGAAGCTCAGGGCAGCTAACCTGGAGTAGATATCACAGTAGACACACAATCTGGCTCCCAAAAGTTGTTCTCTGCACTTCACACACATGCTTACACACACACACACACACACACACACACACACACACACACACACACACACACACACACCCCACGGGGAGGGAGGGAGGGAGTGATGGAAGGAGGGATGGAAGGAGGGATGGAGGGAGGGAGGGAGGCAGGGTGAGGTGGGGGAGGGAGCTGAAACTCAATAATGGAGTTCCAGCTTGATGGCTTCTTGTCCACTGGATTTCTGCAAGGTGATGTAAGGCCTCGATTTGATGAGGTTAGTTTTGCTTTCTCCCTCTATGGGGTCACTCCAGCCATCTCTGCTGGATGTTCTAAGCCCATGATTTGATGGTGTTTTGCTGTCTCTCTGCTGCTTCTATCTATTTGCTACATGCTTTTTTTTTTTCTTTAATACTTTTGCCTGCTATGTTCCTAATGTACTGAATGTACAGCTAAGGTAGATCATTCTAGACTGTACAAAACAAAGCTATAAGGGCTTGGGGGTGGGAAAGAGCTTGGGAGTTAAAACATAGCAGGTAAGGAGTCTTTGTTGGAGCCATGAAAGTTTTTGGGAGTATCTATTGGTGGTGGCCAAACACATCGTGACTGTTATTAATTCCACTGTGCTAAACTTAAGATTGGTTAAAATGGCAAATATAAGTTCTAAAATACTTAAAAACAATAAACGGAGCAGCTGTATTTAAAGTGGAAGGGAGAGAGGAATGGGAGGATACAAGCGACAGAATAACAATTGAGTTGTAACCAGAATAAAATATTAAATAAAAAATATTTTACAAAAAGAAAAAGAAAAACAAAACAAAAACAAAAGAGGTTCTCTAATGCCGTGGTCAAAAGGAGAGTGAACATCAGTGAGGAAGGAAAAATGACGCTGAGCACCACCTACCTCCCAGACACATCTGGAATAGAGATCCCAGTATGATGACCACTTCTAGCACAGCAGTCAGCTATACTGCAGGTAGACGGCATGGATGGTGACTGACCACACCCTTTACGCGTAGAGAAACCAGGACTGTATGTTGGACTAGACTCAGGATCTCCTGTGAGAGGAAGTCATGCTTTACAAGCGAATGGAGCATAGAACCCCACAGTGAAAAATAAGTGGGGCACACCTGAGCACAGAATAAGGAAGTGGAAGGAACAGCTGCCCCGAGGAGACACGCAGTCACACACTTGTACACCCACCCTCCCCTTCACTGTTGAACCTGCCTCTGTCTCTTTGTCTATCTATCTATCTGTCTATCCATCCATGTATCTATCTATCAATCATCTAATTTATCATCCATCTATCCATCCATCCATCCATCATCTAATCTATCATCTATGTAGCCATCCATCCATCCATCCATCTATCATCTATCTGTCTGTCTATCCATCCATCTATCTATCATCTAATCTATCTATTATCTATTGTCTGTCTGTCTATCTATCTATCTATCCATCCATCCATTCATCTGTCTTTTTGCCATAGGTCTCAGAACTGGCTGCATAGCTAAAGAAATCCTCCCACCCCCACCTCCCAAGTGCTGGGATTACGAGTGTGTGCCATCATTCCTGGCTTCAGGCCCCCTTTGTGTCTGTTTTCAGACAGGCATTATGCTGCGTGAGGTACATCCCCAGTCTATGTGTCAGTTTTCTTGTTTTGTTTTGTTGTTTTTCGAGACAGAGTTTCTCTGTGTATCCTTGGCTGTCCTGGACTAGCTTTGTGGACCAAGCTGGCCTCGAACTCACAGCGATCTGCCTGCCTCTGCCTCCTGAGTTATGTGTCAGTTTTTAAATTGTTTTCTCTGTAACACTTGCTATGATATTGCATGTAGCTGAATTTTTGGCTACTTTTTTGGGTCCTTTTGTCTACCTCCCTATACCACCCTTATTCCTTCCAACCACCGCCCCCAACACTAAGTAGGAGAGAAGGAAAGTAAGAAGGGAAAGGGGGTGTCAATACTGTCAGATGGCTTCCTGCTGATTAGGGTCCTCAGGTCCTTTGGGGCACATTTGATCTTTGTTGTCAGCGTATCTCCAACCAGCAATCCAGCCAACAGTGACAGCCAGGGCCAGCAGCAGCCTCCTAGCGCTTCTCAGGAATCTAGCATTGTATACCCTCTCAAGAGCTCCCAGAATTCCAAAGGTAAACTATCCTCAGCTGGCAATATTATGTTTCCACTAGAGCATGAGGCAAATCACAGTCAGCTGCTGTGGACAATCGGAAGCATCTTTGTACCCCACACCTGGGATTAAAACAAAAACATTCACACAACATTTCTTCATTTTGTAAAGAAACCTAAAATTTTCACTGCACTCATATGCCTGTATTCTTAGCTTTTGGAAGGCTGAGACAGAAGGAGCAGTAGTTCAAGCTTTGACCTGCATAGTGAGTTTTTGGTCAGTCTGGGTTTCATTCGATCCCGTCTAGATCCTTATCATTATATGGTTATAGGAGTTAGTTCAACGTTCATAATAACGCCTGTGGCAAGGCTGTAACCAGCTCTCAAGGCACTGAAATCAGGTGGACCTTCCTCCAACACTTTAATGTGAGCTCCTTTTGAAATATGGAAAGATTAGTTGGTACTGGGCATTTGGGAGGAGGTTTTGTGTATTATTGTTTGTTAGTTTGTTTCTCTTCTGCAGTATTGGGAGTAGAAGTCTGAGCCTCACACTGCCTCGCAGGTGTTCTACCACCATACCTCTTTTCACTATTGTTTGTTTTTTCTGAGACAGGGCTTTTACTGTGTAGCTCTGGCCTCAAACTCACAGAGATCCTCCTGCCTCTGCCTCCGAAGTGCTGGGATTAAAGGTGTATGATATACCCAGCATATTTTTACTTTTTGTAACTGTAATATTTTCTATTTACTCCTTGAGAATTTTATACATACATACAATGTATCCAAAAACATTTCTACTCCCTACCATCCAATTTCCCTCTTAAATTCTCCTCCTATGTCCTCCGCCAAACTTCATGCTTTTCTTGTTCTTTTTTTTTTTTTTTTTTTTAATAATGAACTGGGCTCAATTAATGCTGCCTATATATGCACTATATATGCATTCAGTGGGGAGCAAGGACAACCTAGCATGGACCACGTGTCTAAGGAAAACTGATTCTTCCTCCCTTACCAGCCATCAACTGACTTACTCTCAACTACCTCATTAACTTCTGGAAGTTGCATTTGAATTTGTGACCCCACACAGAGCCATGATCAGGTAACTTGCTTCTGAAAGCCCTACTCCTGGCTTCTCAATCACTTTAATGTGCTAACACCTCACCCCCCAAGTTCTTTTCTTACCTCATCTGCCACACCAAAATAACTCACTGCACAGGGCACCAGCTTTTGGAGACTTCCTTGGAACTGCTGTAGACACGTGTGAATACCCTTGTGGGCAAGTCCTAAAAAGTACTTCAGAGGCTCTTCACTCATGCAGTTCCTGAAGGCTGCTCGCTCTGTTCTGTGCTCTGAGAACTTTTATAACTCCTTTTATTTTTTTTTCATTCCAAGAGTCCAAATTATTACATTAGTGTTAAACATGTAAATATGATACAGAAATATCATTTTAAAGATTTTTTATTGGTTCTTTGTGAATTTCACACCATGTACCCCAATCCCACCCATCTCTCTCCCTATTCCTTTATATCTGCCCTCTACCCTTGCAACCTCCCCCCAAAAAACAAAAAATAAAAATAAAAGCACATACAAAATCAAAAGCAAAACAAAACACAATAAAAACCATCTTGATGTGAAAGCTGCAGTGTGTAAACCGTTTTGTCCACACGTCTTTACTTGTGATGTTCAGGGCAATGAGTTGTTGCTCTGGTTCGAGGCCTCTGGCTTCTGCTACACTATTACTGCTGGATTCTCACTGGGACTCCTCTCAGATGTCCCGTTGTTGCCTTCTGTTAAAACAGGACTTGCTTTCAGATTGCCAACTCCCAAATAATGACATGGAGACCTTTCATTAATTATATAAGCTTGGCCTTACCTTTGGCTTGTTTCCCACCCAGCTCTTAAGTTAGATTGTGCCATCTATATTAGCTTGTTATTAATTAATCTACGGTCAACCACATGGTTTGTTAGCTTTTCTCAGTACTGACCCTTGTTTCTTCCTCCATCTCTTTTGTGCCTCCTTCTTTCCCAAAGCTCCTCTTTCTGCCTGGAAGTTCTGCCTCTCTCTCTCTTGCCTTTGCTATAGGCCATTCCGCTCTTGTATTTTGGGTTGTGAGCCCAGCCTTTAACGGCTGAGCCATCTCTCCAGCCCCGCCATTCAGCTCTTTATTAAAGCCAATCAGAAGATCTTGAAGGGATTGTTTACAAATTATGATACAACCATAGGATAACAATACCAAAGTCTGGCCTGTACTCAGCTCTCTTGCTGGTATAAGTACCAGCATTTGAATAATAAAAGACAACCTTTATACAGTGCATAAAAAGATCACCCCATGCAGATCATTTGTCATGGCGATCCTGCGCCTTTGGATCTATAGGACCAGCACCTTCAAGTGTGTAGATAAGTTCACACATAAGGTAGATGTAGGAGTGGGCCAACGCAGAGCCCTGGATCTAGGCCTGGGTGAAAGCTCTGTTGGCCAACCCTCCAGCTCTCCTGCACCCAAGCCACCAGGACCAGCTCTCCTGCTTTGCCCAGGTGAGGGGCAGGGCCAGCTTTCTTGCTCTCTGGGCCAGCTCATTCATCTGGCAGAGCTCAGTGCTTAACAGCACTGGCTTCTCTTTCAAAGGACCCAGGCTCAATTCTCAGCACCTACAAGGCAGCTTATAAACTTTTGAAACTTCAGTTTCAGGGGACTTGACACCTTCTTCTGTTCTCTGTGGGTACTTTCCACATGTGTTCCATAGGCATGCATGGAACAGGTAAAACATCTCTACACATTATTATTATTGTTGTTGTTGTTGTTGTTATTGTTGTTGTTGTTGTTGTTGTTGTTATTATTGGTTTTTTGAGACACGGTTTCTCTTTTAGTCCTGACTGTTTTGAACTTGCTTTGCAGACCAGGCTGGCCTTAAATTTAGAGAGATCCCCTTGCCGCTGCCTCCCGAGTGCTGAAATTAAAGGCGTGCACTACCATGCCCGGCTTCACATAATTATTTTAAAATAAGAGTGTCTTTTATTTGTTCTTTGACAGTTTCACACATGTAAACTGTGCATCTTGATCTTGATACATTTATTTTCAGCCCTTTGACCAGGTAAAAGTCTCTGGCATTAACCCACAACTACTACAGAGAGAAGCTTCTCTGGCCTAGGGTGAGGTCAGCACTTATCTGTAGTGTAAGCATAAATGTTTGGAAGGAAGCTTGACAATATAGAGTTTAGCAAAACACCAGTAGTCTGTTTCTCAGCCATAGATGTTTGACCAAGCTTTACAGCACCAGGCCTGAACTCCTTCCTGTGAAGCAGGCTTCCAGTCCAATGCAAAAGCAATCTGTTACCCCTGTAACCTTTATGCCCTGATCGCACCAGTGTACACATCTGTGCCTTGCAAATTCTATCACAAAATGTATCACAGCCATTTTTCTGTGTTTTATTTTTTAATTTTATTTATTTATTTTTTGTTTTTCAAGACAATGTTTCTCTGTGTAACCTTGGCTGTCCTGGACTTACTCTGTAGACCAGGCTAGCCTTGAAGTCATAGAGATTCATCTGCCTCTGCCTCCCAAGTGCTGGGATTAAAGGTGTGTGCCACTGTGCCAAGCTTAGTTGTTATTTTTTAAGACAAGGTCTAACAATGTAACCCTGGCTGTTCTGGAACTTGATATGTAAACCAACCTGGCCTTGAACTCACAAGGATCTTCTTACCTCTGCCTCCTGAGTGCTAGGATTAAAGGCATGTGCCATAATATCCAGCAATACCTTGACTTTGTGTTTTGTTGTTTTTGAGTCACGATTTCTTTGTGTAGCCTTGGCTGTCCTGGACTTGCTTTGTAGACCAGGCTGGCCTCGAACTGACAGAGTTCCACTTGTCTCTGCATTCCAAGTGCTAGGATTAAAGGTGTGTACCATCAAGCTTGGCAACACCTTGACTTTTTAACAGTGCTTTGCACTTAAATTCTTTTGAGAAAGAACATGTATACGTAAGTAAATAATATATTAGGTAAGAAGAGAAGTACTATAAGTTTGTACTTTAGGGGACACAAATAAATAAGAAGTGTGGTAGCAGGATTGTGGAACTGGAGAGATGGCGGGAGAGGGTTGGCAGGCCTTTTATAGGTGAAAGAAACACCATGAAGAGACAGGAGAAAGCGGGAGAGCCCACCGTGGAGTGGAAGGCAAGCTCCCACTGGCTGTGCACACTGTGGGGGTGGAAGGCAGGCTCCCACTGGCTGTGCACACCATGGGGGTGGAAGTCAGGTTCCCACTGACTGTGCACACTGTGGAGTGGAAGGCAAACTCCCACTGGCTGTGCACACCGTGGGGGTGGAAGGCAGGCTCCCACTGGCTGTGCACACCGTGGGGTGGAAGGCAGGCTCCCACTGGCTGTGCACACCGTGGGGGTGGAAGGCAGGCTCCCACTGGCTGTGCACACCATGGGGTGGAAAGCAGGCTCCCATTGAACCCAGTATCTGGGATGCCTGGGAAGGGGACCACAATCTTCTAATAACCTGTTTCTATAAACTAATTGTTTTTTTCTAGTTTTAACTGTCATGGTTTTTTTTTTTTTTGTGGTGTGTGTGTGTGTGTGTGTGTGTGTGTAGTACTAGTAGTAGTCGTCGTCATTCGTCATTGTTGTGGTAGTAGCAGCTACACTGTGCTAAGTGCATGAAAATGCAATTGACAATGAAAGAGTGAACTCTGAAGTGAAGCTCCATGGCTTTAGACCAGCTGTAAGGAAGTTCATTGAGATGTATAGACTTTGTGTCTTGGCAAGTGCTTGGTTGAGTGGCTTCACTTTAGTTGCATGTCTAAGTTCTTTGAAATAAAGTGATTTTTATTAAACAAAGAAACCATCACAGAGAACCCAACGCCTCCCTTTCTTCTGGGCACCACACTCCTATGAAGTCAGTCTTGGAGCTGTTGCTGTGTTTGTTACCAGCACTATAATCTTACTACTGGGTTATGCTGATTTTGAGATGAGCAGCATGTATTTTCTGGATCCAGGTTGCCTTGCTGAGCTCCAGCACCATACAGCAGAAGTTACAGGAAGAAGGTTTACATTACCACCTGGGTTATTCTGGACCCTTCCTTTTCCTCTCGGGAAGTAACATTCCTACATCCTATGAGAGGGGGAGTTGGCTGAGCCCATCCAATGGATTTTCCTGCATACATTTGTACCCAAGACAACAGAGACGGGGAGCTGTGCTGAGCTCAGCTTACTCAAAGCATTTTTCTATTTATAACATGTATTGTTGAGCTGGAGTGTTGGTAGAGTGCACGCTTAGAGCTAAAGATGCCTGGGCTTCAGCCCTGCACAGACCAGGCAGCACGAGCATGTACTGGAAGCACTCAGGAATGTGGGAAAGAATAAGCCTTGTCACAGGTGGGAGCAGTCTTGGTGGGCTTTACCCTTGGGGCACCGCATGAATACCTTGTGACAGACTGAGTGGAGCCATCCTGGGTCTGGAATTCAGGAAGCAGACCTGGGAACCCCACCTGGACTATTGTCTTTCTAATTGACCCTCACCGGGAGAAGGAGACGGTCCTTCCCACGTGACTCAGGGAGTTGGGGAAGAGAGAACAACAAAGTCAGCTGGGCGGGGGAGCACGGAGAGAGCGTGCAGGGCAGCGGACCAGCTGGACCAGCACGCGGGCCAGAGAGACACCTAAGGACCCGTCCTGTGGAACGGCTACCGGAAGGTTCACTCTTTTGTCCCTTTAACCTTTTTCCTTCTTGTATAAGCTAGTTGGGTTGTATAATAAAGTTTAATTGCTAAGAAACAGAGTCAACACAGGAAGTGGAGGCAGGGGAATCAGAAATTCAAGGTCCTCTGTGGTACAGAGCGAGTTTGAGACAAGTCTACCTTGGGCTACTCAAGGCCTGTATTAAAAAAATCTGTCTGATAGGCATCTTATCTATCTATCTGTCCGTCCATCTGTCCATCTGTCCATCTGTCTGTCTGTCTGTCTATTCATCTATGTATCAATCATCTACCTATCTATCTATCTATCTAACCTCCTCGTCATCATCTGTCTTTATGTTTTACTGTTTATAGAAACTAACGAGGAAGGTTTACTGAGGCTCAAGACATGTTTTCTCCTTAAATCAGTTAGTTGATGTATTAGTCAGGGTCCTCTAGAATAAACTAACTGATTATATATACATACACACATACATATTTTATTTATATATATGTACATATATACATATATTCAGTTATATATAGTGGCTATCTATCTATCATCTATCTATCTATCTATCTATCTATCTATCTATCTATCTATCTATCTATCTTTATATATACTAGAGAAGCTTCCAGGCTGTGGTCCAGCTAGTTCAAAATGGCTATCAACAGAAAGTTCAAGAATCCAATAGTTGTTCAATTCACGAGGCTAGATGTTTCAGCAGGTCTTCAGTATATGCTAGAATCCTGAAGATGTAGGCTCTAATGACGCTGAAGGAATGAATGCCATCAAGATGGAGGGCAAGCAGGCGAAGAGCAAGAGCGTCCTTGGTCCATGTCTTTCACATAAATTGTCACTAGAAGGTTTGCCTAGATTTAAGGTGAATCTTCTCAACTCAAAGATGTTGGTGGGTCTTCCCCTTCAAATGATTTGAGAAAAGTAACTCCTGGGTGAGGTGGAAACCTAATGCAGTGGAAACTCCATGGAAGCTCTGAGAGTAACCCTAGCAAAGACTGTTAGTAATGGGGAACATGGAGCCTGAGCGGGCCATCTTCTGTACCCAGGCAAGGCCTCCAGTGGAGGGACTGGGACACAAACCCAGAAACAAAACCTTCGACCTACATTTTGTCCTGCCTGCAGGGTGTGCTGGGACCAGAGCCTAGCACCAGAGAGACTTCATCCAGCAACTGATGGTAGCAGATGGTAGCAGAGTCCCACAGCAGACATTAGGTGGAGCTCAAGGAGTCCTGCGGAGAAGGGGGAGGAGGGATAAGAGGAACGGAGGGGTCAGGGACACCAGGAGAACATAGCCCACAGAATCAACTGACTGGACTCATGGCAGCTTGCAGAGATCAGGGAGCCTGTAGGGGTCTGACCTAGGTCCTCTGCATTTATCTTATGCCTGAGTAGCTTGGTGTTCTTGTGGGAATCCTAGCAGTGGGAGTGGGTATGGCCCCTGACTTCTTTGCCTACTTCTTGGACTCTTTTCTTTCTACTTGGTTGCCTTGGCCAGCTTTGATGTGATGGTATGTGCCTGGTCTCATTATAGCTTGTTATGCTGTGTTTAGCTGATGTCTCTGGGAGGCTTTCTGTTTTCTAAGAGGCGGGTGGGTGGTGGGTCAGAGGGAGGGTGGGGAGTGGATCTTAGGGAGATGGGGTGGGGGTGGGTGGGTAGAGGGAGGGAGGAGAAACTTCAGTTGGGATGTGATACATGAAAGAATAAAAAAAAATATATAATAAAAGAAATAAAGCTCCTTCATGGCTAGGGTTTTAGTTAGTGCCAGAAATAGTCAAGTTGATATTCACCCTGGAAGTTAGAGAAGGGTGTCGCTCTGCTGATGGTGGCCTTACACTATGATCTAATGGAACACTTTGTTTTGTTGGCTTTTGTCTTAGGGTCACTATCACTGTGACAAAACGCCATGACTAAAGCAATCTAAGGAGTAAGGGGTTTATATCACTGAAGGAAGTCAGGACAGGAACTGAAACAGGGCAGGAAACTAGAGGCAGGAGCTGATGCAGGGGCATGTAGAGGGGTGCTGCTGACTGCCTTGCTTCTCATGGCTTGCTCAGCCTGCTTCCTTACAGAAGCCAGCACCATCAGCCCAGGGATGGCACCACACACAGTGGACTGGGTCCTAACCGTTGATCACTAACTAGGAAAATATCCTATGGCTGGATCTTTTTAAAAAAGATTTATTTGTTTATGATGTATACAGCATTCTGCCTGCACACCAGAAGAGAGCACGAGATCTCGTTATAGATGGTTGTGAGCCACCATGTGGTTGCTGGGAATTGAACTCATGACCTTTAGAAGAGCAGTCAGTACTCTTAACCTCTGAGCCATCTCTCCAGCCCCCTATGGCTGGATCTTATGGAGGCATTTTCTCAATTGAAGTTGCTGCCTTTCAAATGACTCTAGCATGTGTCAAGTTGACACAAAACTAGCCAGCATATCACATTTTTCTGTTGAGTATAGATTATAAATGTAACCATAATAAATTGAACTCCTAAGAGAGCCATAATAAATATCTCTCCTAAAAGAATAATTTTCAACTTGCTGGATTTCTATATGGATAAAATAACCTTAATTTATCCATGTCAGAAAACTGAGTTTACTTATAAAGTACAGACGAAGCACCTAACTTCAGGGCTGGGAAATGCCACAGAGGGAGAGTGCGTGTTCTTGTACACAACATTTTTGAGGATCAGAGTTCAATCCCCAGAAACCAAACCAAATCAAACTGCCAAACAAGTATTTATCAAGCAAGAGAACCCAGGCAGTATAAGCATTTCCACGTATACCTCATGACATGAGTGCAAAGTTCTCTGACCGCCACCTGCACGCTGGGGCACATGTGTCCACACACATACATGTCATGCACACATGTACATGACTCACACACATACCAATAATAAAATTTTAAAAGTCTCCAAACCAAAATGCACCAGACTTCAGGGCTAAGCAATCTGGAACATCCAGTGGTCAAATGCTGCTGGCCAGGATTGGGAGGAAAGGTGTCTGCACATTTCTTCCACTTTTCTTTGTGAAACACAAACCACAAACATATGAGCTCCAGTGTTCTCTGAGGTTTTATGGGAAACTTCATTCAAAAAGGGAGTAGTTCAGGTCCCAGTAACTACCCCAAATAAAACAGCAACCCTAGAGCCAACTCAAGAGATACAGTGTGTGTGCCCCAAGATGCATGGCTGCCCACCCTTCTTTCTTATGAATGCTGTCTCTGCTGCTGCACAAGCTGGCTGGATCTGTCCCTTTTAGTCTAAGTAAGGCCGTTATTGGAAATCCTATTTCATCAACTGGAAGATGAGGGCAGTAATGGCTCCTGTGCTGCGGGATAGTCTCAGGCAGTCTTATGTGCCCTGTCCAGCACAACAAGCATCGGTCATGTTTGGGTTTTTTCGTTGAACTAAGTTCTCTCTTCATAGAGAAGGCTCTTTATGAAGTCACAGCCATTCTCCTGCCTCAGCCTCCCAAGTGTTAGGAACTGATTACAAGTATGAGCCACCACACCTTAATAGCGTAATATGAGTTCTTTAAACACACTTAGTTTTCTTTCTTTCTTTTTTTTTTTTCAGTTTTTTTTTTACTAATTTATTCTTGTTACATCTCAATGTTTATCCCATCCCTTGTATCCTCCCATTCCTCCCCCCCCCCATTTTCCCATTATTCCCCTCCCCTATGACTGTTCCTGAGGGGGATTACCTCCCCCTGTATATTCTCATAGGGTATCAAGTCACACTTAGTTTTCTTTCTGTTTTGATCTGTGAGTGTGGGTGTATGGTATATATATTTGTAAGGCTATGTGTGCGTACCCAGTGTCTTTCCTTGAATTCTCTCATCTTTAGTTTTTGAGACAAGTTCTCTCACAGAACCTGAAGCCAGCCCATTGCACTAGGCTGTTGGCTAATGAGCTTCAGGGATCCACCCAGCTTCTTGCTTGGGTTCTGAGAATCCTAACTTAGGGCCTCACGTTTCTGCAGAACACACTGTAGTTCCTGCCCATCTCTTGGCCTTACTAAGCATTGAGCTTAGTAAGCTTATAAAGCTTTGAGCACTTAAATACCTTGGAGACTTTAGAAAAATAACTTTAAGATAGGAAAAAAACAGAAGACAAATACCTTTAAATATTTCCCAAAGGGTTGGGGTACAGCTGTGTGGGAAACCATTTGCCTAGCATGCATGAGCTTGGTTCAATTCCCAGTAGTCTTCCATCGCCAATCCACACAGGTCAGGATGGAGAGAAAACATTAAATAAAGGTAACAGCTTTAAGATGACATTGGAAGTGGCCAGGTGGTGTGTCCAGGCACTGACTTGTGCTCCTGGCTGCCCCAGCCTGTGGGCGTGGCTTACAAACAGGGAAAACCCAGTAGTGCTGGCAGAAGAACAAAAGCTTATTTCGTGTCAATACATCAGTAAAACTGATGAGGAAGTTGGGAGTTTTCAGAGGCAAGAAGCTAAGTAAAAGCAGAAATACAAAAATGTCAGTAAAGTTGGCTTTCGCCATGGGGATATTTGATGACAAATCGGTGTCTGGCTTCTACAGTCTTGGTCTTTATTTTACGCCTGTTTTTCTGAGACAGATGAGTGAGACTGAGTTTTGGGTGGCTCAGGCTGGCCTCAAACTTGATATGAAGCCAATGATGACTTTAAATTTCTAAAAGATATTATTCGTTATTTCTAAAGATTGCTTTGATATATGTATGTGTGTAGGTTTGTTGTACATGTAGCACCTTGCCCTTGGAGGTCAGAAGAGGGTGTCAGATCCTATAGAGTTGGAGCTATAGTCGGCATCCAACCCAGGTGATGGCTTGCAGGTTCTCTGCAAGAACAAATATGCTTAATATCTGAGCATCTCTCTAGTCCAAATATTTGCTTATTTTTAAACTCTTCCTCTCCCCACCTCTCCTGTGTGTGTGTGTGCATGTGCGCACACACATGTGTTCCATGCACACCCATGGAGCTCAGAAGACAATTTCCTTTGCTGCTCTCCTTTCTCAGTGGGTTTTGGAGATTGCACTCCATGCCCTGATCCTCTTGCCTCCACGTGTCAGGTAGTGGCTCCACCATGCTTGGTTTATGCAGTCCTTAGTGCATGCTAGGCAGGTATTCGACCAGCTAAGCTACAGATCCAGCCTCCAATTTCCAAAGGCTTGAGGGGACAGGGGCCATGGAGCCAGGCTCACCTGAGATAAGGTGCTGAAGAGCAGCATCCCCATCTAATCGGGAAGACTAGTCTGGAAATGTTGGCATCCTCCTTAGCCTGACTTCCCACCCTGAGAAGCCAGTGACCACCATGACCCATCTGCTTTCCACCTAACTGCTGTTCAGGGTTGTAACCCCTGAGCTCTTGCCTGTGTCATTACTGGTCCGTAACAACTTGTGTTTCCTAGAAGTCTGCGAGATCTTCCTCCACCAGTCGTTGACTTCTGGTCTCTCTCTGTATTATTCTCCATGCTATGAACCTTCCTCTTTTGTCTCCTTCGGTCTCTTGGATGGAGCTCTTTCTGTGCCTGTCCCCTGATTGCGAAGACCACAGTACTCTGTCCTCCAGGGTCCCCTCAAACACTACCCTTCTGCAACATTTCCTCTGGCTTAAATTTCTTATCCTTCTTTGTTGGTAGTTTTGAGACAGGCTCTTGCTCTGTAGCCCCGCTAACATTTATGATGCCAAAGCCTGCAATATCATTGAATTTAAGCACTGTGCTATGGGTTAACAGGGCTTATGGTCAGAGCTTGGGCCTTGGCAGCCATGACACGCCAGGCTCAGTCACTCGTCCTAGGTGGGCCAATTAAAGAGTCAGGTAAGTGAGAGAAGCAGAGAAAGCTAAAAGATACGTGAAGCTGAAGGGTCCTGGCCAAGGTGAGGCCTGTTCCTCAGAACTGCAAGGTCAGCTGACTAGTGAGAAGGCTGTGACGTCACTTCCTGACAGACAAGTTCCTCTTCTTACTGGTGCCAGGCCATAACCTTTCCCTACTCCCAACATGAGGGTGGGGACAGACAGCTGGCTATTCCCACGAAGAATAAAGGCCTCTTCTGTCCACTGAGCACCCATGTCTCAGGTCTGCAGTTCTTACTGCTGGTTGTTCTATCAAAGATGGAGACAAATGCAGGTGGAAGAACAGGCTTATTCTAAGCCAGCCCCGAGGGATAGAATGTCTCTACCACAGATCTTGACCAAAGAGTTTGGGGCCAAGAAGAGCTTTCAGGGGAGAAAAGGGCATACAATGATGGAATGGGTAGAGGGTCATTATGGACAATTGCCAAGTGTTGGGGAAATAATGGGAAGACATATTTCCTGCCCTCCTGACACTTGACTGTTCTTATCCCATTTCCAAACAAGGCAATAACACCAAGAGAGCCCAGGTAACCCATGGTCACATCATTCTTAGGTAGAGAATCTCTGTTTCAGTCTTCGGCCCTTGCTGGACCACACTACAATGCTTAGTCAATGTTTGAATCACCCTGGCATTGCACAATGCAGAAAAGGAATTCCAGTGTGGTCACATAAAGGGCAGCAAGAGGTGCCAACACGTCTCATGTGGTAAATATTACCCAAGAGCAAACGATAATGTTTAGTGCAATGTCCTTTATCAACACTTACTGAAAAGGTTATACGCACACTTTCAGCTGCTAGTTGGTTTCTCCTGCCAAACCTTCTAAAGACTTAACGAGGAACCTGTCCTGCTTTGTTCTTGTCTAACTAACCATATAGACTATGTCTGATACATCGCCAAACACATAGTCCTTGACAAATAAAGACGTTCAACTCAAGAATTAAGAAGGGTCTACTCAGATGTCTGTGGTCTGTGCTGCTGCCAGGAGCTGTAACGATCTGCATGGACTGTGTTGCCACTCGAGTCCATGGTGAGATCTGGGCCCGAGCTGCGGCAGGGGACCACGTCTGGGTCCATAGTCTTACTGTGCCTGGGTCTGTGTTGATGTCCATTGCCGGGTGTTGCCGCTTATGATCTATACACAGCAATCTATATGAGGCCTGAAGCCATGTAGTACGTGATCCCAGCTGTATCACAGGGACTTATCTGGGTCTGCTGCGCTGCTGCACTTGGGAGCCCTGTTGGGTGGTCTGTGCTGACACCTGGGGACTGTAAAGAGAAAATAAGCTACTTTGGCAGTGATATAGATGACTTCAGATGCCCACTTGAGAAAGAGGGACATGGAAGACTTCTGTGACAATTCCTACCTCTACCCCTGCGCTCTTCCCCTCCTTCACAATGGTAACAGCCTAAACAGGAAGCCATTGGAGAGGATGTGGTAAAGATGCTGAAGTGCAGATGGCTACCAGGACGGGAAGGGCTCAGCTCTACTTAAGGGGCAGGCTACTGAGAGTTTGACCACATTCCAGCGAGTATATAGAGAGCACAAATTGGACTTTTTTCTTTTTGTCAGAGGGAGGAGGGAAAGGGTGATAGGCGGAGGACACAGGGGCAGGAAGGTGGGGAGGTAACCCGAAGGACTAGGAAGCAAATGTGATAGGGGTGTATAATGTGAAATCCCCAAAGAATCAATACAAATATTATATTTAACCCTCCTCAAACAAAACAAAACAAAACAAACAAACAAAAACAAAACAAAACAAAAACAAAAGAAAGCCAACAACCAAAACCTCCAAAAAAACCAATACAAAAAAAGAATTAAGTAGGTGTGGAGACAAGATGCTAATATTAGTTTAAATACTTTCATGGGTCCTCAGTTGTGTTTGTATTTGAGCAAGCAAGTGGCATCTGCTAAATGTGTTAGTTTCTTTTCCACGTGGAAGACAGAGGAATGTCTGACCTTAAAGGAGCCAAAAAAGATGTAGTGCGTAGAAGGAGAACCATCCAAATTGTAATGTTGACAGCAACATTGAAAAATAAGAACTAGAGAGGCCCTTGAGAAAGAGCTCTGGGCTGGAGAGATGATCTGGTGGCATGGCTGCTGGTGCTGAGGACCTGGGCTCAGTCCCCCCACCCATCTGTAACTCCAGTTTCAGGGAATCTGGTACCCTCTTCTGGCCTCAAGGGTACCAGGCATACACACAGTGCATAGACATACATGGGGCCAAACATTTCATACACATTAAATAATTCTTTTACAAATACAGAGTTCTCAAACTATTGGTCTTTAAAGTCTTCCCTTCTTCCCTCCCTCACTCCCTCTCTCTGGTCCTCTGTCTTGTTTTCCTTCCTTTGTTCCTTTGTTATCAGACCATTTGTAAGATAGGTAGAAAGTACCAGAAAAACAAAATTAGAAAAACTGGCTTACTCGCACTGTGCTCTGGAGGAAGATCCAGGCCGCCCTTTGGGTTAGATATTTCTGGAAGGTTATCTAGACCTGGGGGATGGCCTTACAGGCTCTGGTGGGACAGTCCTTTGTCTCAGGAGGACTCCTGACCCTGAGAGGGGAGAGGACTACTGTTGGGCCCTCTAAAATGTAGTGTCCTTTTCCTATTAGATCAGTAGATAATTTAGGCTCTGAAGGTGTACTTTGTTTTTCTGGTACATTTTAAAAACTTTAAATAAAGTCTATTCTTAGTACCAGGGTGATGTAAGATTAGACTGCAGGCCAGACTTGGGGAGGGGCTGGTTTGCAAGATCCTTTGTATACTGAGTGAGGAGAGTAGAGGCAGTTACTAAAGAGTGCTCAGGAGTGACCGTCACTTTTCCTTCATAAAGATCATGTGATCCAGGGGAGTGTTTTGGAACTGGGCAAGTTCAGAAGCTGTTTGATAGTTGAGACAGAGAGGAAGGCTGAGCTGAACTAGAGTCTCCTTGAATATTTTAAAGACTATTTTAAGGGGCTTGGTGACCTTGGGCATGGAGTCATTGGGAGGCAGGATAGCACAGATGTGGGCTTGTGCGTCTGGCATCTGGAATTTGTGCACAGGTCATGCAAAGGCATGCTTGATAGGCTGTCACGTGTGTAAGCTGCTCCTGTGTCCTGAAAGCACGGCTGCAGAGTCCTAAGCAGAAAGTCAGTGGCTTCTCGGTGAAGGTTAGTTTTGTTTCCTATTGTGATAAAATATCCCAACAAAGGCAACTTTAGGGAGGAAGAGCTCATTTGGCTCACAGGTCTACATTACAGTCCGTCACTGCAGAAAGTGCAAGGCAGTCATTAGAAGCAGCTTGTCACATCCACAGACCAGAACAGTGAGAACGAATGCACACGTACTTGCACTCAGCCCATAGTCTCCTTTGTATAGTCCAGGACCCAAAGCCAGGAAAAGATGCCGCCCATGTCTAGGCCCACATCAATGAACAGAATAAAAACGACCCCCACCCCCCCGACAGACAAGCTCTCAGACGAACCTGAGCTTGACAGTCGCTCATTAAGACTGTCTTCCAGGTGGCTGAGATTGTGTCAAGGTGACAAATAAAATTAACAATCATGCTGTGTCATTCAAAGGGTAAATTAAGGAGAAAATTCTTGCATCTTCCTAGAAGCCTTGTTCTGAGAATCGCTACATCAAGATGAGGCAGGAGAGATAGCTCTGTAGTCTGGCCCAGCTCTCAAGGCCGACAACAGAAGCCAAGGCTGGTATGTGGTTTGAGGGCCAAAGGGTGGCTAGAACATCTGTAAGGGTGAGGGCTGTGGGTGTAGCTTAGTGGTGGAGCACGTTTGTCTAGTATGTTCAAGTCTGGCTTGGTTATAACCAGCTTAAACTTTTCACACAACAATAGACTCTCGTTAACACCCACTTTAGTTCCTAGCATGACTGTAGCTCTTCTGTTAACACCAGCTCTTAGCATTTCAGAAGCCATTTTGACTCCAAGTCGCCATTTTGCTCATAAGGTGAAATTAAGTTCAAATTCTCAGGCCTGAAACCAGGATAGTTTAAATACTTGCTGCTTAGAATAAAACAATAAAAGATGATAATGCATGTTCTGCTTGGGTTTAAGATAAGTGTATATTCTATTAGAATTAAGACCACAACATCCTGCTGTGTTCCATACCCCCCCAGAGGGCTGGAGAGCATCCCCACACTCTCCTACCTTAAATCACAGTCAATCAGCTTCAAGTGCTTTGTCTAGCTACCTAGACCCAATGGAGAATAATTCTTTTCAGTTGGGTGGACTTATTCTACCTGAAAAAAAAAAAAAAAAGATTTTTCCTGCCTGGTGGTGTTTTTCCCTTTAAAAACTCTCTTAGAAAACGGCTCAGTAGCATGGTCTGACTCCTGAGTTCAGATTGCACCCCTGGTCAGTCAGTTCATAGTTAAGTGTTCAATAAATATCTTTCAGCCTGAGTCTGGTGTTTGAGTGGTCACTGTGCGACTGTTCCTGAACCCTAACATCTTGACCAGCCCTATAATGGTTTGCTAAGAGAATAAAGGATGGCAGGGGTGGGGTGGAGTGGGGTGGGAGGGGCAGGGCGGGCAGTCTTGCTACCGTCTTTCACCATCTACCAGATTTAAGTTCTGAGTATCCTAGCTAGGGTTTCTACTGCTGGGGGTGGAGCCTAGGCCTGATGCATGCTAGGCAAGCACATAACCACAGAGCTACATCCCCAGTGGCTGTCCTTTGTTATATATCCCTCATTTTATAAAGTAGAACTTATGATCCATCCCCTTCCAAAATTAGATAACCTCCTAACTATAAAATATGGTCCGACAGGTATAAGAGCATGCCACGCAGCCTTTCTGTTAATCTCTGTCCGCAGGAGCCTGGGCTTTGCCTGGTACTCTCCCAGGAAGCTTGGGCCTGCTGAGCATGAAACGGAAGTGCACACTCTGGGCCGGGTTAGGGTGAAACACAAGATCAAAGGCGCTCAGGGCTCTGACCAGAGCCAGGCAGCAAGGAAGGCCTGGCCTTGGCAGTTGGAGGCTGCTTCCTCAGGAGCCAGTAACGGAGACTCACCGGGAGCTCCAAAGTGAAGAGACACCAGGAGGAGCCCGTTTTGTCTAAGCGGACAAAATGGCGGCTTCGGAGACCGATGCCACTTGCTGCCCCAAAACGTTCACTGCCGTTGGCAGCAGAGTAACGCTACAAAGATGGCAGCAGCGTTTTGTACTGACACACTAGTGAATCGCAGAAGCACGTGGCTTGCTGACCATAGTCAAGCCTCTGGGGTCCAGCAATGGATTCTTCAGGGAGAAGTAGAGCGTGTCCTTCCCCGGAATAAATGCCGCGTCTCAGCTGTTTGTGGTGAAATAGATGATGCTAGCCCGTCTATTTAGTGTGAAGTTATATAAACCGTGGGCAGTGGGAGGCTTTTTGAGGGCGAATATGTTTGAATCACTGGGACTGGGGATGCCAGGGACACTCGATTTACACACAGCAACACAGCGCTATCATAAGATGGGAAACACAGCACTTAGTTATCCTATGGGTGAGGAAGAATTCCAGGTAAGTCAACAGGCATTGGCTGAAAGTCAAGATATCTTATTAGCGTACAGTGGATATCTCCAGGGGCACACTGGACCAGTCATTTTGTTTTGTTCTGTTTTGTTTTTCATGACAGGGTTATTCTGTGTAGCCTTGACTGACTTGGAACTCACACTGTAGACCAGGCTGGTCTTGAACTCACAGAGATCCTCCTACCTCTGCCTCCAAAATGCTGGCATTAAAGGCCCAAGCCACCACAGCCCTGCCCATCAACCGGTTCTTAAGAGGAAAGGGTTGGGTTTGTAATCTCCTTGACACTCCTTAGAGGGTCTGGGATTCCCCAAATCAAGCAGAGAGGGAGCCTGGCTCTGAGGCTATCCAGAAACATCAGACTTTGACTTTAACAACAGGGCGCTGCATCTTTCAACCTAAGTTTGACCCCTAGCAGCTTTTTGGTAGAAGGAGAAAATACACACACACACACACACACACACACACACACACACACACACGAGCGTACTACAAATTTTTAAGAGATTTTGGAGGAAACACCTCAGAAAAGAGGGGGTAAAAAGTCCTGGGGATCAAACTCAGCTCATCAGGCTTGGCGGCAGCCATCTTTACCTCTGCACCATCCCACCAGTCTCTCCCAAGATCTCTTGCATGTCTGATCCTATCTGTGTCCACTTGAGAAGACCAGAGCTGACACCAACAGTGTCCAATTCCTACTATTGTATAAAAATGACCCTCAAGCTTGGCACCCGGGAATAATCATGCATTACTTCCCAAGTTTCTGAGACTTAGGAGCTCAGGCAAGGCTCCTGGGTGGTCCTGCTGTTCCCTGAGGCAGGTGGGTTGGTTTAGAATTAGAGACCCTCACTTGCTTGTTTGCAAGTTGCGAGCAATATGGAGACAGCAAGGCTGGGCTCAGCTGCCACTATCAAGCCAAGCATAGTGCCTACATGTGGCATCTCTGGCATGCAGGCCTTTGTGTGTGTGTGTTTGTCCTACATGTGTACACACACACACACACACACACACACACACACAAACACACACGCATGCATGATGCACGTGTCTGGTATCCATGGAAATAGAGGACATCAGATCATGTGGAGCTGGGGTGAGAGGTGATTGTGAGCCAGCATGTGAGTGCTGGGAATTAAACCTAGGTTCTCTGTAAGAGTAACTGGTGCTTTAACTGCTGAACCATCTCTCTAACCCAAGCATCCAAGATTTAATTTTTTTTTTTTTTTTTTTGGTTTTTCGAGACAGGGTTTCTCTGTGTAGCCTTGGCCATCCTGGACTCACTTTGTAGACCAGGCTGGCCTCGAACTCGCAGCGATCCGCCTGCCTCTGCCTCCCAAGTGCTGGGATTAAAGGCGTGCGCCACCACGCCCTGCTCCAAGATTTAATTTGAATATCTCTTTGGATGTGTCTTTGCCTCCACACAGCACCACTCCTGCCGTACATCATGTGATGTCTGTGGTTTGTACTGCTACTAAAGACAAGCTGAGGTCCGTGGCACACGCTGATGCCTGAGACCATATGCAGGTCCATGCTGTCACCACAAACCATGTGTGAGTCCATGATCTGTGCTCACCTGACTGTAAAAGGCAAGGATGCTTCTTTTAAAGATTTATTTATTATGTGTAGAGTGCGCTGGCTGCACATATACCTGCAGGCCAGTAGAGGGCATCAGATCACATTGTAGGTGGTTATGAGCCACCATGTGGTTGCGAGGAATTGAACTCAGAACCTCTGAACAGCAGTCAGTGCCCTTAACCTCTGAGCCATCTCTCCAGCCTAAGGACACTTCTTTTTACAGAGTATTGATGACTTCAGACTCACAATTGAGAACAGACATAGAAGGCTTCTGTGACCACCTCACCTACCCCACTCCAAAAAAGATAACAGTCTAAATGAGACACTATTGAAGAAAACCCTTAAAAATTGTGATAAGGTGGCAGGTGGCAGTGGTGCACACCTGTAATTGCGGCACTAGAGGAGGCAGAGGCAGGTGGATCTCTGTAGTTCGAGGCCAGCCTGGTCTACAAAGCAAGTCCAGAATAGCTAAGGCTACACAGAGAAACCCTGTCTTGAAAAACCAGAACCAAAATAAAAAATGTTGAAAGAAAAAAATGTGATAAGGATTCTGAAGTGTAGCTCTCCACAGTTGATGGCTTAAAGAGCTGGCCACTAGGGTTTGACCATGCTCTAATAAGTATGTAGGCACCACAAATTGGAGTTTCTTCCTTTTCTTCTTTTGGTGGAGAGTCATAAGGATGGGAAAACAGACCTGGAATACTGGGAAGTGAGTGGCTGGTCTAGATGCATTATATGAAATTCCCAAATAATCAATAAAAAATTATGTTGGGAAAAATATCCAATCTCTCTAGAAATGCAAAATCTCTTTTTAAAAGTTCAGTCTTTCAGGTGTGGGCTCCTGTAAAAATCAAAATTAAATTAATTTCAAGTTAATTTAATTAATTAAGTTTTAATTCTTCAAGAGGATGAAGAAGGGCACAATTACAGTCTGAACCAAGAAAATCCAACTCCATCAGTATGAATAACTCATCGTCTAACTCTCCGGGATCCACTCACAACCTTGAGTGGCTCCTCCACGGAGCTTGAGTCACTTCTCTGCTCTCTCAGCACACACAGCTGGCCTTCTAGGCTCCGGCTGCCTCCACTCCACAGCTGCTGCTGTTTTTGGTGGTCGTCCCACGGCACTGGTGTCTCTGAAACTCAGGGATCTCCTGCTGCAACTGGGCTGCGTGTTCTCCAGTAGCCTCTCATAGGCTCTCATGGTGCCAAGCCTCAACTTTTTCGCATGACCCTTTCAGTGCTGGGCCTTCAACTGCCACTGAAGCTGTATCTTCACCAATGGACTCTCCTGTCCTCTCACAGTGTCAGCCGCAGCTGCTATCCGTGACCCATTCATGACTTCAAAACCAGTACTATCTGGACGATTCTTGCGCTACCAAGTTTGGCTGCCAGCACAAGGTACGGCCTCGCCACCTCTGGAACACAGCTTGTGTGTGCTGAGCCTGAGGAAACATGTCCCAGATTTCAACCTCAGTGCTGCTGGTCTGTTCTCAATTACCACCAATTTCTTAATGCCAGCTGAGCAG
Organism: Acomys russatus; assembly: GCF_903995435.1. Lineage (NCBI taxonomy): Eukaryota > Metazoa > Chordata > Mammalia > Rodentia > Muridae > Acomys > Acomys russatus. The sequence continues at coordinate 4,309,253 of NC_067150.1, read as the reverse complement.
CATCAATTGTCCCAGTAACGCAAAGGTTTCACTTCAGTATTATCAGTCTCTTGTTAATTATGGCTTTGTCTTCAGCCACAGCGGACCAGAATGACAGACTTTGTTAGATTCTTTAAACTTTCCTCTGAGGCTTTATAGGCCAGGCCTCGCTCATCTGCATTGCTCACAAATACATTCTTAGTTTCCAAGCTCTCACAGAACATCCCACTGAGCTTTCAACACTCAATGGCTTCCTGGCCCAAGCTTCCAAAGTCCTTCCACAATCTTCCTCCAAACACGATCAGATCTGTAGTAGCAATACCCCACTCCCGGTACCAACTTCTATCTTAGTCAGGCTTTCTATTGCTGTGATGAAACACCATTACCCAAAAAAAGCTGGGGAGGAAAGGCTTTATTTAGCTTTCGCTTTCACATCACAGTCCATCACTGCAGGACAGGAACTCCAGCAGGCCTGGACCCTGGATGAAGGAGCTGATGAAGACACCAACAGCCCAGGGATGGCACCACTCACGATATGCTGGGCCCTCCCCCATCAATCCTCAGTTAAGAAAATAGATCTTATGGAGGTATTTTCTCAGTGAAGGTCCCCTCATTTTAGATAACTCTAGTTTATGTGTCAAGTTGACATAAGACTAGCCAGCACACCAAGCCAGGAATCTGCTGTGTTACTTTCAGGTTTGGTTTTTTTTTTTTTTATTTGGATGTGTTTATGTGTGTATTAAGGCTGTGTACACACGTGTTCATACATATAGAGGAACCATGCATGTTCTCAAGGAAGCACTCGTTTTTGAGACAGGCTCTCTCATTGGCCTTCAGCTCTCCCATTAGGTCAGGCTAGCTTGGTCAGGAAGCCCAGGGAGGCATCTGTCTCTTTGTCTCCATATTGGGCTTACAACCGTGTGCCAGCAGCTCAGCTTTTTTTACTTGGATTCTGAAGAGCAAACTCATATGTTCATGATTCCTGTCAAGTTCTTTACTGGCTGAACCATCTCTCCAGCTGCAAGCTCAAGCCTGTCAGAGACATCACCTTTCATGTTCATGACCCACCTCATTTGGGCTGTGTTGCTAATCTACAGGGCTGTAACTGTTCTGCCAGCTCTGAAGCCGCACCCCGTCACAAGCTCTCCCTGCACCAAGGTTCTGCCCTCATCATATTCTTAGGTCTATCTTCCACCCTGTGATGGATGTTCTGCCCACTGTCCTCCTCTGAATCATCCTGTCAGTTTGGCAGCTTCTAGCAGTTTCCGTGACACATTTAGTATACCAAATGCACTGGAGTTTTTGCAAAAACTCCAAAACCCAGTGTCCTGGCCATTGTAGCTTAGATGACTCAAGTCCCTCTGTCTGAAATCTTATTGATTGCCAGGTAACTATGAGACACAGTGGGAGTGGCTCCCTCTCACTTCTAAACTCACAGACTTGTCCCCAACACCTCTAAAGTGCCTCTAGTCTGGGCAGGCATTTCTCCCTCTTGCTTTTCACTCTGTGGGGTGTGTGTGTGTGTGTGTGTGTGTGTGTGTGTGTGTGTTTCCTCAGATCCATAACCTGAAAAACATGTTCCTCTTTGCTCCCAAGAGAGAAGAGCCTAGATCTTCAAAGAGAAGGTTTTGCCTTTCATTTCCTAGCTCATCAAAGAGAGGAGGTGAAATGAAAAGTTAAGATCACCTACTGAAATGGGGGGACTGTGGCCCGCTACATTGCAATGGAGAGGAAGACTAGCAAGAGGATGGAAGAAACAGGGACTAGTAGAGGGACAGGCGATGGGGATGGGCAGTGACTGAGGATGGCGTCATTGACCTTGAGCTCCATTGAGTTTGTATGTCCAGTGTATCCTCAGTTAGTCTGGAGACAGAAGGGACTGAGGGGCGAAGTGGGCGGACACCGGGCACTTGTGTGTAGCCTCAAGTATACTTTCTTGCCTCCAGTTAAGATGGTTTCGTGGTTCTGTTGGGGTTGAAACTGGGTGCTGAGATCTTGGCTATCATTGTGGCTTGCCGAGACGAGTTGTCAGTACTGGTGTTTAAAGGAATTTAAATGTGTAGCCAGGCGTGGTGGCGCACACCTGTAATCCCAGCAAAAGCCGGCGGGTAGCTGTGAGTTTGAGGCCAGCCTGGTCTACAAAATGAGTCCAGGACAGCCAAGGCTACACAGAGAAACCCTGTGTTAAGTTTGTTTCAATTCATCTGTTTTTAAACTAGGCACAAAAAGTAAATGGTAAGATTTTCCTTTCTGAGCTGGGCGTAGTGGCACACGCCTTTAATGCCAGCACTTGGGAAGCAGAGGCAGGCCGATCGCTGTGAGTTCGAGGCCAGCCTGGTCTACAGAGCAAGTCCAGGACAGCCAAGGCTGCACAGAAAAACTCTGTCTAGAAAAACAACAAAACAAAACAAAAACAAAACCCCCCAAAACGATTTCCATTCTGTTCTTGGGGAACCTGAAACTCAGAAAGGCCAAGTGACTTTATCACAGTGATATACCTAACATGTGACAGGTTCACCACAGTGCAGAATATAATGTTTGACAGTGGCATTTAAGAATGAACGAGCTGGGCTGGAGAGATGGCTCAGCAGTTGAGAGCACTGACTGCTTTTCCAAAGGACCCGGGTTCAATTCCCACCACCCACATGGCAGCTCACAGCTGTCTATAACTCCAAGATCTGACACCTTCATACAGGCATACATGCAGGCAAAACATCAATGCACATAAAATAAAAATAAATAAATTAAAAAAAAAAAGAATGAACGAGCTGACTCAGTGGGTCAAGGTTCTTGATGGCAGCACACTTGTCACTTGTACATGCTGTGGCCTGAATGTACATATATCCCAACAAATAAATAAGCTGTAATAAAAATAATATGAAAGGGGCTGCTACTAATAGTTGTGGGATTCCACTATGTGTACAACCCGTTACTTTTTAAATTTTAATAAACTTAAAATTTCAACTAAGACTCATTTATTCATGTTTTAATACTGTAGGTTAGGTATTTTTAATTAAAATGTTCCAATTTCTAGTTTCTTTTGTTCTTTAGTTTACGCATGCTAAGGAGATGTTCTACCACTGAGTTGCACTCCAGTCCCTTATTTTTATTAACTTTTTTTGTTTTGTTTTTGCATTTGTTTTTTGAGACAGGGTTTTTCTAGGTAGCTTTGGCTGTCCTGGACTCACTTTGTAGACCAGGCTGGCCTCGAACTCATTGAAATCTTCCTCTGCCTCCGAGTGCTGGGATCAATGGCATGCACCACCACGCCCAGCCTTCTTTATTAACTTTTAAGGAAGCAATCTAATTTTGATAAATGTTTATATTTAGAAAAAAAAGTTTTCCTATTTTGCTGATTGGAAGCCTCAATTTTATTATTTCCTTCCTTGAAGAAAGATAAACTAGACAGCAGCCGCCTTTTATGATGCCAACATACTCTTCATTGAACCTTGATAAGAGAAAGTGCAATAAAAGCTCATTTCAGATTAGGCTCAGTTGTGAGAGTAGATGCAAGAATCCTACTGTGCATTAGCTTTAAGGAGCAAAGAGTGGAATGTGGAGTGATTAAGGGACTCTAATATATCATGATGAATTAAAGGTAATTCTTTAGAATGCTAGAGGTAATTCTACTTCAGAAAAAACCCCAATGTTATTTAAAGAAATGAAAGAAGAAAATACAATGTAGTACTATCTTTATTTATTTTTTCACATTTACATTAGTGAAAAATTACAATATAAGGGAGTATTGCCCCACCCCACCCCTAGCTAGTTGAGTCCCACTGGCCACATTGGAACCTCATGCAACTTTATTTGTATCCCACTGGCCACATTGGAACCAAACACAACTTTATTTGTATCCCCCTGGCCACATTGGAACCTCATGCAACTTTATTTGTATCCCACTGGCAACATTGGAACCACATGCAACTTTATTTGTATCCCATTGGCCATATTGGAATCACATGCAACTTTATTTGTATCCCACTGGCCACACTGAAACATTGGTGGCACTGGGCGTAAAATCTATGGCCTTGTCTTTGTCTGAGTTAGAAAGCACCCATTGAGCCACATTTCTTCCCAGAAAAGAACTTTGATGTGGTATAAAATATTCGTTGTTCATGGAAACACTTGAACATCATTATTTGCTTTAACATTATGAACGATAGAAGAATATTTACTATCACGAGATTCAATATCGTAGTAGAGGTTTAGTTCAGTGTAACATATCAGAAGAGAGTGAAGAATGAGCTGGAAGTGTCATTTGCAAGTGTTATGATCATTATGGACATAAAAGGAAGCAGCAAGCTGTTAGAAGCAACAAGAAAGTTCTGTATACTATTGTACAGAATCAGTAGCATTTCTCAATAGCAACAATTAAAAAAAACTCAAGAGACTGAAAGAAAGATGCCACTCAGAAGAACAACTTAAAGCTGTAAGGTGGCGAGAGGGCAGCACAGAGAGTCCTGACACCAACGCAGACACCCTGACACTCTGCGGATGGCCACAGAGAGAAAGCTGATAGATAATAATAGATAAGTCACGCGGGTCATTGAGGAAGCGGCAGTATTCTGTTCCCAGAGCAGACATTCAGTGTCATACACCCATCCGGGCCTCCAGCTCCAGAAGGACCTGATGTCCTTTTTGGCCTCCATTGCACCTGCGTACATGTGGGATACACATAAGATACATATAAATTAGTACACACACACACACACACACACAAAAGAAGGTCAAGAACAATAACTGCTCTCCCTTAATTTACTACCTACTTTAAATTTTATATGTGTCTGTGTGTGTGTGTGTGTGTGTGTGTGTGTGTGTGCACGCGCGCGCGTGCCACGCATCATGGCACACGCACGGAGGCCAGAGAACAATGTTTGGGAGTTGGTTTTCTCCTTCTACGCCATGTAGGTCTCAGGGATGGAACTCTGGTTGTCACTGTTGGTTGCAAACACCTTTCCTTGCTCAGCCGTCTCTCTGGACCTCCCTCCAAATTTGGTGCAGTTTAGCTACAGTCCGGGGAAGGTTTGAGCAAATCTTACTGTCAGCGAGTCTTGGTGGCAGGCAGTGGGAGAAGACCCAGATGCTCCTGACTCCCTGGAAGAGAAGATAAAGGACAAAATCTGCTCTTTGTGTTTTCACTGTGTGGCAGTTAAATATTAAATTGAAAATTCTGGAAAGAAAGAATATCTAAGTAAAATGACCTTTATCACAGCATTTTGTTACAATTATTCTACTTTAAGAATTACTTTTCAGCTGGGAGTTGGTGGCACACGCCTTTAATCCCAGCACTCAGGAGGCAGAGGCAAGAGGATTGCTGTGAGTTTGAGACCAGCCTGGTGTACAAAGTGAGTGCAGGACAGCCAAGGCTATGCAGAGAGACCCTGTCTCAAAAAAGCCACACACAAAAAACTTACTTTTTCTTCCTCTTCCTCCTTGTGCTCCTCCTCCTCCTTTTTTTTTTTTTTTTTTTTTTTGAGACAGGGTTTCTCTGTGTAGTCCTGGCTGTCCTGGACTCCCTTTGTAGACCAGGGTGGCCTCAAAGTCACAAAGATCCACCTGTCTCTGCCTCCCCAAGTGTTGGGATCACAGGCAGGCACCACCATACTCAGCTAAGAGTTACTATTCTTTTAAAAGAGACTATTTTTAATGATGTATATGAGTCTCTCTCTCTCTCTCTCTCTCAATCCATGGGTGTCAGAAGACACAGATTCCGTTGTAGCTGGGCCTTTAGGCAGTTGTGAGCCCCTGATGTGGGTGCCAATTTGCCTCTTTGGAAGAGCTATGTGTGTTCCTAACTGCCGAGCTATCTCTCTAGCCCCAACGTCTTCATTTTTAAAAAATAGTGCTGGTGCTGAGTGTGGTGGCATATGCCTTTAATCCCAGAACTTGGAAGGCAGAGGCAGGTGGATCTCTGTGAATTTGAGGCAGCCTGGTGTTTAAAGCAAGTTCCAGGACAGCTAAGAGAAACCCTGTCTTGAAAACTTAAAAAAAAAAAAAAAAAAAAAAAAAAAAAAAATTAAGGTTTAATTCTATGGCACTCTTCACTATCTCCAGAGGATAAGAGGCAGACATTTATAAAATAAAAGATAATTATTTTGTGTGTATATATGATATTGCGTGTATTTTGTATGTGTGAGTGCGGGCATGCATGTAGACGTCAGAGGATGTCTTTCCATACTTGGCTAACATTCCTCCTGCCTCCCCCTCACATCTTGCCGTAGAAGGGCTGGGTTTACAGAGCCCACCCCTACATCTGGCTTCTGAGGTGGATTCTGGGACTGGCACTCTGTTTGTCAGTCTTACAAGTCATGTGCTTTCCACACATCAAGTCAGCTCCGTGTTCAAGTGTGATTTAACACAGACATAAACTCTCCTTTGCAGGACTCTGGAGCTAGTAGGTGGTATCTGCATACCACACTTCGGAAGAACTCCCTGTAGGGCAGCGGTGCCCACACAGAACCCCAGCAGGCTGTCTCTGCGGTCCTGTTGCCAAGTCTCCTTCCTATTGGTTCATATTCAAAGCCTGCTTTCCTGGCCTTCTCTCTCATTCTGTGAATTCTCTGGTACATTTGAAAAGAAATTTCACTTCTTCCGTAGCTTAGAATCTGTTACTGTGTCTCTCAATCAAGACACGGAACTGAGAGAATTGGGGGTGTAGCTCCGTTGGTGGAACGTCTGTCTAGCATGGATGGAACCTGGGTTCCATCTCCATCAACCAGGTATGGTGGCGAGTGCTGGTGACAACGGTGTCCTGGATGTGGGAGAAAGAGGAATTCAAGGTCCTTGCTTCATAATAAGTTTGAGGCCAGCCTGGACTACAGGAGACTCAATACAGAGCAGACTCACACCACACCCCAAACTTGCCTGTCCCCACTACAATGCCTGGATGGTGAATCTTTCCTTGCCACCAAATCTAAACTGACTAATCCTCGTGAAGATGACTTGGCAAAGGACAAGACACATTTTAAAAGACTATTGTCAGCCAGGTGTGGTGGTGCATGCCTCTAATCCCAGCACTTGGAGGGCAGAGGCAGGCAGACCTCTGTGAGTTTGAGGCTAACCTGATCTACAGAGTTAGTTCCAGGCCAGCCAAGACTGTACAGTGAGACTCTATCTCAAACAAATAGACAGGCAGACAAGACCATCGTTTCCCGCGGGAGAATCAAGTTCCAGGACTTTAGTATGGTAGGCCATCTACACACTTATCAAGCTACATTCTTGACTGGCTGTTCCTTTGACACTTAAGTCATTAGCCTTAATTATTACCTCCACTGCCCTCCTTTCTTTGTACTGGGAATCATACCAATGGCCTTGTACTACAGGCAAATACTTTACTATGAAGCTACATTCCCAGCTGATGCTAAGATTCTTTTTCTGAGGGGGATGTAACCAATGTCTTCCTCTGCCCCTGATGACTAGCAAGCTGAGGTGTGGTTCTCCTAAAGACACTCTGGTTTACCTTACGGGGCAAGGAGAAGGGGTACAGGCAGATCATGGGCGGCCTAAAAGCAGCTCTGGTGGGTGATGAGGTAGAGGGAGCCCGCTTCCCTAGCACTTCCTCTCCTATGTACTCTAGTTCCCCTGCCGGGAGCCATTTGCAAAGGCCTTGTCCATAAGCATCGCTCTCCTGCTTTTTGCTGTAGTGTAAGAATCACATAGATTTCAGAGACTGTGACTAAGCAAGATGTTCTGCCAAGTATACACTCAAGGCCTTCAGACTACCAGAAAAAGTACACTGTGGCCTCAAGGCTGAGAGTCGATTGTGATTACACCGCTGTTCCTGTGAGAATGTCCGCATCATCTTCTGAGAGCGGCCTTCTGCTTTGTTTCCCCATGCCTGAGATGTGTACAAATTGAACTGGTGAATAAAGCTGAGGGGTAGTGTGGTATTGACTGCAGGCCCTCCCGAGTCTATGCTGTATTTCCGACTATTTCTTGCCTCTGTTTCTTATTTCTGTTCTTTTGTTTCTCAATCCTCACTCCCTGGTCTAGGATCTGCTCAATATTGTCCAGAGCAGGCTCTGGCCCTCCCTGCTGAGACCGTTTGCGGTCAGAGCAGAATTGTACACAACTGGCTGGGAGGGGTCGGTGGGTATCCGGGTGAGGGTTCATGTCCCTCTCTGTCTCCAGCCTCTATGAGGGACTTGTCAACAGCCAACCCAGCTTGACGGTTATTTGAGAGGAAGCCCACCTGCACTCCTGAAGGTGGAGTCAGTCCTAAACAACACCGGCCTGTATGTTCATGTCTCTTCCTCACCAATTAAAGTGTCACAAGGCACCTGCTGTCACAGCTGCCCCTTTCATGGAGTCAGGCCACAGTGCCATTCTCCTTCCTCCTTATGCTAGTGGAAGGGCTGCTGCTTCAAGGCTCCGAACAATCAATGAATCTATGGCCAGGGGATGGGGGTGGTGGGGGGTGGTGGGGGTGGGGCATGTCTCAGATAGCCTACTTCATTTGTAGAAAAATAAATGTGCCAACAACAAAATTGCTCTATCTCCTTTCTTTCTTTCTTTCTTTTCTTTCTTTCTTTTTTTTTTTTTTTAAGATTTTACTTATTTTTATGCATGAATTCTCTATCTGCATGTACACCTGTAGGCCAGGCAAGGGCATCAGATCACATTCTAGAGGGTTGTGAGCCACCATGTGGTTGCTGGGAATCGAACTCAGGACCTCTGGAAGAGCAGACAGTGCTCTTAACTGCTGAGCCATCTCTCCAGCCCCTCTAATTTCTTCTTCTTCTTCTTCTTTTTCTTCTTTTTTTTTTTTGGTTTTTTGAGACAGGGTTTCTCTGTGTAGCCTTGGCCATCCTGGACTCACTTTGTAGACCAGGCTGGCCTCGAACTCATAGCTATCCGCCTGCCTCTGCCTCCCGAGTGCTGGGATTAAAGGCGTGCGCCACCACGCCCGGCTTCTAATTTCTTTCTTAAGGGCTATAGTCTAGGGGCTCATCAAGACAGTCTCATCAGCGCCACCTCACTGACCTTTTCTGTCATTGACAGTTGAGCCATGATGACAAATGAGGGCACAGACTAGAGAACACCAGCTGGGGCCTGCCCAGCATGTTTATTGCAGCCAGCATGCTTTTGGTTTGAATGGCAGGTGTTTTTATAAGTGGAAGGGCGCCCCCGTGTGGCTGTTTAGAGAATCACTGTGAATTCCTTTGCCCTCTAACCCCGTTCTACATGATTTGATGCACGCTACTTCCATGGAGACCAGACACATGCACAGTGCATATATGTACACACAGGAAAAAAAACCACACACACACACACATGCACACACATACACACAGACACGCACACAAAGGCCTGCATGCCAGAGATGCCACATGTAGGCACTATGCGTGGCTTGATAGTCCCAGATGAGCCCAGCCTTGCTGTTTCCGTACTGACACAGCAAACAGGTGTGTGAGGGTCGCATATTCTAAACCAACCCACCCGGAAATTATAACAAAGGACAGGCACTGGGGATGTAGCTCAGTGGTAAGGAGCTTACCTAGCATGCTTTGGGCTAGGGGCGGGGGGAGGTGTTCAACCCCCAGCAGGAGGGGGGGCAGTTAAGGGGAGCATAATGATACAAATCTGCAACTTCAGCCCAGAGGCAGGGGATTATGAGTTTGAGGCCAGCATCGGCTACATAATGAGTTTGAGGTCTGTCTGGAATACATAGCAAGACCTTGTCTCAAAAAATATCATAAGCCGGTCAGGGTGGCCCATGCCTTTAATCCCAGCACTCGGGAAGCAGAGGAAGGTGGATCGATGTGCGTTCAAGGCCAGCCTGGACTTACAAAGCAAGTCCAGGACAGCCGGGCCTACACAGAGAAACCCTGTCTCAGAAAAAAAAAAAAAAATCGTAAGACAAGTAACAAAATAAAACAAAGGAAAATTGGGGGAATTCCAGGTCTTGCTTAGAGGGTAGAGCAGTTTTCAAACAGAAGTTACATTGTTTTCTTTCTGTTACACATGCAATTTACGCATTAATAACAGCACCAGAAGGGCAGCGCTCCTTAGCTCCACACCCGGTACAGAGAGCAATGGACTCACTGTGGATCACATCAGTCACTCCTTCTGCTCCTTGCTTTTATATCTCTAGGCACTATTTTTCTGGATGTTTTCAAGACAAGAATAGTAAGTACATGACCAAGGAGGCAGGGGCAGGTGAATCTCTGTGAGTTCGAGGCCAGCCTGGTCTACAAAGTGAGTCCAGGACAGCCAAGGCTACACAGAGAAACCCTGTCTCAAAATCAAAACAAAATTTAAAAAGCCAAACCAAAACAACAACAGCAAAAAAACTGAGAACAAAAAAACCTAACCAAACCAAAACAAAAAAGGAATGGTACATGAAGCTAATGGGCCAATAAAGATGACAGTGACAAACCTGAAGGGGTCACCTAGGACCATCTAGGAGACACACCTCTGGGCATATTTGTGAGGCTCTTTCTAGAGAGGGGAAGACGCACCCTCACAATGGCAGCTTCTTCCAATGGGCAGCTCATATGAAAAGTATTCACAGGAAAGAGCTGTATGCCCTGACCCACCTTCACAGCCTCTTCCTGAGTGAGCGTGTCCACCCCTGCTGCCCTTGGCTGCCAGCAGATCCAGTTTCTTTGGTCTTCCAGCTTAGACCACATGCCAGTGACTCCAGGAATCAAGCCTCCAGCACTGAACTGGGACAGTGGAGGCACCCGGCGGCAGAGGCTCCCAAGTGTGAGGAAGGGCACTGTTGAACTACCCAACCTTTATTGGTTCTGTTGCTCCAGAGAACCCTGCTGAATGCGCCCTTTTCTTTTACAGGGAAAATCATGTTTCTTTAGTCCTAGAGTAGCCAAAACTGAATTTATTGGAGAGACACTGTCATATTTTAGGATGTCCAAAAGTCCCCGCTCCAGCAAGTTGACTTTGGGAAAGTCCCACGGTATTTCTGGAATCCTGGCAGCCAATCATCATGCATCTTCCTGGTGGAACCTCCGCCGCCGCCGCCGCCGCCCGCCACCGCCCGCCGCCCGCCACCGCCACCACACCCCCCAACCCACCCCACCCCACGCACCTACCACCACCACCCACCACCACCATCCACCACCACCACCACCACACCACCACACCACCACCACACCTCCACCCACCACCACCGACCCACACACCACCACCACCACCACCTCCCACACCACCACCACCTCCACCACACCACCACCACCACCTCACCACCACCCCACCTCCACCACCACCACCTCACCACCTCACCACCACACCACCACCCCACTCCACCACCACAACCACCAATCCACCACCACCCCACCACCACCTCCACCACCACCAACACCACATCCACCACCTCCACACCACCACCACAACACCACCTCCACCACCACCACCACACCTCCAACACCACCACCAACCACCTCCACACCCCTCCACCACCACCACCACCACCACCAACCACCAACCTCCACCCCCCACCACCACACCACCACTCCACCAACCTCCACCACCTCCACCACCTCCAACCACCGACCCCACCCCCCCACCACCACACCACCTCCACCACCACCACCACCACCACCACCACCACCACCACCACCTCCACCCCACCACCACCACCACAACCACCACCAACTCCACCACCATCACACACCAAAAACCTCCAAACACTTCCACCACCTACCACCACCACCACCACCTCCACCATCACCACCTCCACCACCATCACTACCACCTCCACCACTTCCACCACCTCCACCACAACCAACCACCCCCCCCACCGCCACCACACCATCACCAATCCACCACCCCACCTCCACCACCCCACCACCACCACCACCACCACCACCACCACCACCACCCCACCACCACACCACCTCCACCACCATCACCACCACCACCAACCCCTCCACCACCTCCAACCACCTCACCACCATCCCAACCACCAACACACCACCACCTCCACCACCTCCACCACAACCTACACACCACCACCACCTCCACCACCTCCACCACCTCCACCACCTCCACCACCGCCACCACCCCACCACCACCATCCACACCTCCACCAACCACCACCACCGCCACCCTCCACAACCCCACCCCTCCACCACCTCCCCACCACCACCACACACCACCACCCACCACCTCCACCACCACCCACCACCACCTCCACCACTCTCCACCACCTCCACCACCTCCACCACCTCCACCACCACCTCCACCAACCTCCACCACCACCTCCACCACCACCACACACCACTCCACCACCACCCACCACCACCAAACCACCTCCACCACCTCCACCACCACTCAACACCTCCACCACCACCCCCCCACCACCTCCACCACCCCACCACCTCCACCACCACCACCACACCTCCACCACCACCACACCACCACCCACCACCACCTCCACCACCACCACCAACCACACCACCACCACCACCACCAACAACCCACACCACCACCACCACCACCACCACCAAACCGCCACCACCACCACCACCACCACCACCACCACCACCACAACCACCACCTCCACCACCACGCACCACCACCACCACCGACCACCAGCCTCACCAACCACCACCACCACACCACCACCACCACCACCACACCTCCACCACCTCCACCACCACCTCCACCACCGCCACACCTCACCACCACACCACCACCACCACCACAAACACCTCCACCACCACCACCACCACCACCACCACCACCACCTCCACCACCACCACACCACCACCACCACAAACTCCACCACCTCCACCACCACCAACCTCCACCCACCACTCACCACCACCCCACCACTTCCACCACCTCCACCACCACCACCACCTCCACCACCTCCCCACTCACCCTACACCACCAACCCACCACCACCCCTCCACCACACCTCCACCACCTCCACCACCACCACCACCTCCACCAATCCACCAACCCACCACCTCCACGCACCCCACCTGCCACCACCTCCACCACGCACCACACACCACCACCACCACCAACACACCACCACCAACACCACCACCACCACTCCACACACCACCACCACCACCAACTCACCACCACCACCACCAACCACCCTCCACCACCACACCACCTCCACCACCACCACAACCCACCACCACCACCACACCAACTCCACACCACCCAAGCCACCACCACCCACCACCACCACCTCCACCACCACCACCACCACACCACCAACCACCACCACACCCCACCACCACCGCCACCGACCACCACCTCCACCACACAGCACCACCTCCAACCACATCCACCACCACTCCACCACCTTCCACCACCTCCACCACTCACACCTCCACCACACACCAACCACTCCACACACCACCATCCACCACCACCCACCACCACCACCACCACCCACCCGCCACCCAACCAACCACACCACCACCACCACCGACGCACCCTCACCACCCACCACCACCGTCCACCACCACCACCACCTTCCCCACCAGATCCACCACCTCCAGCCACCATCCACCACCAACCTCCACCAACTCCACCAGCCTCCACCACCTCCACCACCTCCACCCTCCACACCTCCACCACCACCACCAACACAACCACCACACTACCAATCCACCACCACACACCACCACCCACCACCGACCACCACCACCTCCACAACCACCACCACCAACCACCACCTACCACCACCACCACCACCCACCACCAGCCACCACCACCTCCACAAAACCACCACCACCACCCCACCACCACCACCACCTCCACCACCTCATAACCACCACCAAGCCACCACCACCACCCACCACCACCACCTCCACCACCACCAAACCACCACCACGCACACCACCAACCACCACCGTCCACACCTCCACACCCCACCACCACCACCACCTCCACCACCATCCACCACCACCTCCACCACCATCCCACCACCATCTATCCACCTCCACCACCGTCCACCACCACCACCACCACTCACCAACCACCTCCACCACCACCACCAGCCACCAGCACGCACGCCACCACCTCCACCACCACCCGACCACCAACTACCACCACCACCAACACAACAACCACCTCCACCACCCGACCACCAACCTCCACCACGCCAGCCACCACCACCACCACCACCACCACCCACCACCTTCACACGCCACCCCACCCCAACCACCATCACACCACCACACCTAGACACCACCACCACCTCGTCACCAGTTCCACCACCTCCACCACGCGGCCCTGCGCACCACAACCACCACATCGACCGCACACCTCACCGAACGAAGCCCGATCGCACCGACCTCCAGCTCCACCACGCACCACCACTCACCTCCACCACCCTTTTGGCCATTGCGGTCCACCAGCACCTGTTTCCTGACCTACTCGTCACCACGCACCGACGCACCTTTCCCTTCCACCG